>NC_133324.1:868663378-869003378 GCF_042186555.1 Aquarana catesbeiana
CGGGGAGGGGGATGCGGACGGACAGCGGGGTGGGGGGTGCGGACGGACAGCGGGGTGGGGGGTGCGGACGGACAGCGGGGTGGGGGGTGCGGACGGACAGCGGGGTGGGGGGTGCGGACGGACAGCGGGGTGGGGGGTGCGGACGGACAGCGGGGTGGGGGATGCGGACGGACAGCGGGGTGGGGGATGCGGACGGACAGCGGGGTGGGGGATGCGGACGGACAGCGGGGTGGGGGATGCGGACGGACAGCGGGGTGGGGGATGCGGACGGACAGCGGGGTGGGGGATGCGGACGGACAGCGGGGTGGGGGATGCGGACGGACAGCGGGGTGGGGGATGCGGACGGACAGCGGGGTGGGGGATGCGGACGGACAGCGGGGAGGGGGATGCGGACGGACAGCGGGGTGGGGGATGCGGACGGACAGCGGGGTGGGGGATGCGGACGGACAGCGGGGTGGGGGATGCGGACGGACAGCGGGGTGGGGGATGCGGACGGACAGCGGGGTGGGGGATGCGGACGGACAGCGGGGTGGGGGATGCGGACGGACAGCGGGGTGGGGGATGCGGACGGACAGCGGGGTGGGGGATGCGGACGGACAGCGGGGTGGGGGATGCGGACGGACAGCGGGGTGGGGGATGCGGACGGACAGCGGGGTGGGGGATGCGGACGGACAGCGGGGAGGGGGATGCGGACGGACAGCGGGGTGGGGGATGCGGACGGACAGCGGGGTGGGGGATGCGGACGGACAGCGGGGTGGGGGATGCGGACGGACAGCGGGGTGGGGGATGCGGACGGACAGCGGGGTGGGGGATGCGGACGGACAGCGGGGTGGGGGATGCGGACGGACAGCGGGGTGGGGGATGCGGACGGACAGCGGGGTGGGGGATGCGGACGGACAGCGGGGTGGGGGATGCGGACGGACAGCGGGGTGGGGGATGCGGACGGACAGCGGGGTGGGGGATGCGGACGGACAGCGGGGTGGGGGATGCGGACGGACAGCGGGGTGGGGGATGCGGACGGACAGCGGGGTGGGGGATGCGGACGGACAGCGGGGTGGGGGATGCGGACGGACAGCGGGGAGGGGGATGCGGACGGACAGCGGGGAGGGGGATGCGGACGGACAGCGGGGAGGGGGATGCGGACGGACAGCGGGGAGGGGGATGCGGACGGACAGCGGGGTGGGGGATGCGGACGGACAGCGGGGTGGGGGATGCGGACGGACAGCGGGGTGGGGGATGCGGACGGACAGCGGGGAGGGGGATGCGGACGGACAGCGGGGAGGGGGATGCGGACGGACAGCGGGGAGGGGGATGCGGACGGACAGCGGGGAGGGGGATGCGGACGGACAGCGGGGAGGGGGATGCGGACGGACAGCGGGGAGGGGGATGCGGACGGACAGCGGGGAGGGGGATGCGTATGGATGGACAGTCCACCATTATCATGCACCAAATAATGAATTATTGTTTGCCACTTGTATTTATTTCTACTCTAAATAGGTGTGTATACAGAAACGTGCGTTTTTTTCTCTGTGTGCCAATCTTTATAACCCTTGAGTGCCAATCTTGTTCATTCCTGATTTATTATATTATTATAAGGGAAAGTGTGACTGTGTAGGGAAGCAGGTACATGCAAACACCTCACATTAATGAACACTGGCCTGGGAATGTACAAAAAACTGAAGCAGACAGAATGTGAAGCAGCTGTACCTGACAACCAATCAGCTTCTAACTTTCATTTTCAAAGCTTAACTGAACCAGCTGAAGACAGAAGCTGATTGGTTACTATGCAGCAGCAGCTTAGGTCTGGTGATATAAAATGCTACAGTTGGTTTCTGTTTATCACTAACCTAGCAACAAGCCCCTCCCATAACAACAACCTGTCACTGCCTGGGAGCACATGGGACAACAAAGGCCGGGTTAACTCCTTCCCTGCCAACTGTAGTATACACAGAGCAGGGATATGAACGTATAACAATGAGAGAACACCGATCACTCACCTCCACTATCATTCTCTTCTTCTCCTCCGTGCCCAGCATGGTGATGATGGCCGGTGTCACACAACTGTCATAGAGATCGCACTCAGCTCATCCTGTACACGGCACAATCACAGCTCTCCATGGCAGCAGATCCCCGGATGTCCTGTCTACACACTGCAGGCGGCCATAGAACACCTAGCCCCGCCCCTTCCCAGCATCCCTCTGGAGTGAGGACTGGGCTGATCTGGGATCAGGGAATGCAGCCAGTGCTCATCTCCCTCCTCCATCTCCTCTGATCTCCTCCATCCACCCAGAACATGTACACCTTGTATTCACATCTCTAAGCTGTTTACATGATTTGGACATTTTTTCTAACCCTTCCCCTGCCAGAGACTTCTTTTTTTAGATTTATTTATTTAATTATTTTTTCACTAAAAAATTAAAATGTACTTTCTGTATAAGAAAGCACACTAAGCAGTATTATACCCCAAAGATGTCATGTATGCAGCTTACCAGTCATTAGATGTGGTGGCTGCCTTAGTTTTCTTTTTAAACTTTTCCACGCTGTTTTCATCTGAAGATCTGGCCAGTAACACACCTGCTGCCCCCACTCTGGATGAAGGAGCACAGGGGACACCATTGGACAGCAGCATTGTCAGTCGGGGAAAGGGGGGTAGTGTTAGATGTACTAGCAGATTTAAAAATAAAAGTATATATATATATATATATATATATATATATATATATGTATATGTATATGTATACACTCACTGACCACTTTATTAGGTACACCTTGCTAGTACTGGGTTGGACCCCCTTTTGCCTTCAGAACTGCTTTAATTCTTCAAGACATAGATTCAACAAGGTGTTGGAAACATTCCTCAGAGATTTTAGTCTATAGTGACATGATAACATGCTGCAGATTTGTCGGCTGCACATTTCCAACAAGATTTGTGTGACCGTGTGTATGCAAGACAAGTTTGAGCCAACATCCGTCGGAAAAAATCCATGGATTTTGTTGTCGGAATGTCCGATCAATGTCCGATCGTGTGTATGGGGTATAAGAGGCGCCTCTCTTCTCTTTTATACTGTGTAGCTCCTGCTGGATTTTGCTTCTAATCCCCTTGTGGAGGCTTTCGTCTGTGGATGGACATTTTATGGTTACACAACCTATCACATTGCTAGAATCTTTTTTATATGCACTATAAACTGAAGAACCTATGAATAAATGGTTGCGAGTTTTCATTATTTCTTATGGGGAAATTCGCTTTGATATACAAGTCCTTTGGATTACAAGCTTGTTTCGGGGGGGGGGGGGAATTAATATGCAATTTTCATAAGGATCATTAATGGTTTTATAGATACTACTGTATTTTTGTATATTTCATATAATATTATAAAATAAAGAATATAAAAAAGAATAAACAAGCATGTTTACGGAACAAATTATGCTCGCAATCCAAGGTTTTACTATATATATATATATATATATATATATATATATATATATATATATATATATATATATAATAAACATACTAAATTGCCAAAATTGGGATGCCTAACTTTACACGCACATGAACTTTAATGACATCCCAGTCTTAGTCTGTAGGGCTCAATATTGAGTTGGCCCACCCTTTGCAGCTATAACAGCTTCAACTCTTCTGGAAGGCTGTCCACAAGGTTTAGGAGTGTGTCTATGGGAATGTTTGACCATTCCCCAAGAAACACATTTGTGAGGTCAGGCACCAATGTTGGACAAGAAGGCCTGGCTCATAGTCTCTGCTCTAATTCATCCCAAAGGTGTTCTATCATGTTGAGGTCAGGACTTTGTGCAGGCCAGTCAAGTTCCTCCACCTCAAACTCTCTCTTCCACACTATATTGCCTAAAGTATTGGGCCACCCCACAAAATTATTTAGTGGAGGGGAGATTATGGTGTGGGGTTGTTTTTCGGGGGTTGGGCTTGGCCCCATAGTTCCAGTGAAGGGAACTCTTAAGGCATCAGCATACCAAAACATTTTGGACAATTTCATGCTCCCAACTTTGTGGGAAAAGTTTGGGGATGGCCCCTTCCTGTTCCAGCATGACTGTACACCAGAGCACAAAGCAAGGTCCATAAAGACATTCCCATAGACACACTCCTAAACCTTGTGGACAGCCTTCCTAGAACAGTTGGAGCTGTCATAGCTGCAAAGGGTGGGCCAACTCAATATTGAACACCACGGACTAAGACTGGGCTGCCATTAAAGTTCATGTGCGTGTAAAGCTGTCGTCCCAATACTTTTGGTAATATAGTGTATATATACTGTGTAAATATGCAGTATCTCACAAAATTGAGTACACCACTTACATTTTTGTAAATATTTTATTATATCTTTTCATGTGACAACACTGAAGAAATTACACTTTGCTACAATGTAAAGTAGTGAGTGTACAGCTTGTATAACAGTGTAAATTTGCTGCCCCCTCAAAATAACTCAACACACAGCCATTAATGTCCAAACCGCTGGCAACAAAAGTGAGTACACCCCTAAGTGAAAATGTTCAAATTGGGCCAAAGTGTCAATATTTCGTGTGGCCACCATTATTTTCCAGCACTGCCTTAACCCTCTTGGGCATGGAGTTCACCAGAGCTTCACAGGTTGCCACTGGAGTCCTCTTCCACTCCTCCATGACGACATCACCGAGCTGGTGGATGTTAGAGACCTTGCGCTCCTCCATCTTCCGTTTGAGGATGCCCCACAGATGCTCAATAGGGTTTAGGTCAGGAGACATGCTTGTCCGGTCCATCACCTTTACCCTCAGCTCCTTTAGCAAGGCAGTGGTCATCTTGGAGGTGTGTTTGGGGTCGTTATGTTGGAATCCTGCCCTGTGACCCAGTCCCTGAAGGGAGGAGATCATGCTCTGCTTCAATATTTCACAGTACATGTTGGCATTCATGGTTCTCTCAATGAACTGTAGCTCCCCAGTGCCAGCAGCACTCATGCAGCCCCAGACCATGACACTCCCATCACCATGCTTAGGCTCTAAGCAAGACACACTTGTCTTTGTACTCCTCACCTGGTTGTCGCCACACACGCTTGACACCATCTGAACCAAATAAGTTCATTTTGTCCCATCAAACCACAGGACATGGTTCCAGTAATCCATGTCCTTAGTCTGCATGTCTTCAGCAAACTATTTGCGGGCTTTCTTGTGCATCATCTTTAGAAGAGGCTTCCTTCTGGGATGACAGCTATGCAGACCAATTTGATGCAGTGTGTGGCGTATGGTCCGAGCACTGACAGGCTGACCACCCCTTCAACCTCTGCAGCAATGCTGGCAGCACTCATATGTCTATTTCCCAAAGACAACCTCTAGATATGACGAGGAGCACGTGCACTCAACTTCTTTGGTCGACCATGGCGAGGCCTGTTCTGAGTGGAACCTGTCCTGTTAAACCGCTGTATAGTCTTGGCCACTGTGCTGCAGCTCAGTTTCAAGGTCTTAGCAAACTTCTTATAGCCTAGGCCAGTGATGGCAAACCTTGGCACCCCAGGTGTTTTGGAACTACATTTCCCATGATGCACAAGTACACTGCAGAGTGCATGAGCATCATGGGAAATGTAGCTCCAAAACATCTGGGGTGCCAAGGATCGCCATCACTGGCCTAGGCCATTTTTATGCAGAGCAGCAAATTTTTTTTTCAGATCCTCAGAGAGTTCTTTCCCATGAGGTTCCATGTTGAACTTCCAGTGACCAGTATGAGAGAGTGAGAGCGATAACACCAAATTTAACACACCTGCTCCCCATTCACATCTGAGACCTTGTAACACTAACGAGTCACATGACACCGGGGATGGAAAATGGCTAAATGGGCCCAATTTGGACATTTTCACTTAGGGGAGTACTCACTTTTGTTGCCAGTGCTTTTGACATTAATTGTGCTGGGGAGCTACAATTCATTGAGCAAACCATGAATGCCAACATGTACTGTGACATAAGAAAATGAGAGAGAACAGATGTGGGACTTTGAATGAGGCACAAGGGGGCAGAAATATAAATTGGATAAAAATGCGATTTATTCTCGAAATAATACAAAATTTCATATTTTTACATACATATTTAGGCACATAGCTCTATAATGATGATTTATAGTCATCCAAGAAATATATTTCAACAAGGGTTACTATAGCAAACATGACATGCAATAAATTAGGAACGTTCATACGCTTATGATGGATCATTGTGAATACAAAACGGTGGTTCTGAGCTCTACGTCGTTTCGGGGCCTTATAGCCACTCATCAGGAGCATAACCGTTGTACCATCTATAAATTGGGGAAATAGCAGTAATAAATGATAATGAAAAACAAATGGGTAATGATGGAACGTGACTAAATACTATTTTCTCACCAGAAACATGGACTCGCAGCACGCATGCGCAGAGGTAGCACGGCCCCACATGCCCGGCCAGCCCGTATGCCAGGGTCCGAAGCTTAGGGGGCGTGTCTCGGCGGCGCCGCCCACACAGGTGGCCCCCCAGACTGGGTCAGTGTAGGGAATTGGGATGGATGGGTAAAGAATGTGGCCTCGTAAGGAGGAAGGGAGGTGAGACGATTCCCAACCTATAAAAAATAACAAGTGTGGGGAATAATGTGTGAATGACAAAATGATGTGTTACAAAAAACAGAAATTGTGAAGTATGAAGTGAGGTGGGGAAGAGAGAAAAGAAGAAAAAAGGAGAAGAAAAGAAGAAGAAGGGGGAAAAGGGAGAGTGAAAAAGAGGAATAGACAAGAAAAGAAAAAAAGAGAAAAAAGGGCAAAGGGTGGAGGAGTGTAGAAAAAGGGGGAATAAAATCCCTATTCCCTACACTGACCCAGTCTGGGGGGCCACCTGTGTGGGCGGCTCCGCCGAGACACGTCCCCTCAGCTTCGGACCCTGGCATACGGGCTGGCCGGGCATGTGGGGCCGTGCTAACTCTGCGCATGCGTGCTGCGAGTCCATGTTTCTGGTGAGAAAATAGTATTTAGTCCCATTCCATCATTACCCATTTGTTTTTCATTATCATTTATTACTGCTATTTCCCCAATTTATAGATGGTACAACGGTTATGCTCCTGATGAGTGGCTATAAGGCCCCGAAACGACGTAGAGCTCAGAACCACCGTTTTGTATACTAAATGATCCATCATAAGCGTATGAACGTTCCTAATTTATTGCATGTCATGTTTGCTATAGTAACCCTTGTTGAAATATATTTCTTGGATGACTATAAATCATCATTATAGAGCTATGTGCCAGCATATATAGAGCTATGTGCCTAAATATGTATGTAAAAATATGAAATTTTGTATTATTTCAAGAATAAATCGCATTTTTATCCAATTTATATTTCTGCCCCCTTGTGCCTCATTCAAAGTCCCACATCTGTTCTCTCTCATTTTCTTATTGAACCGGGATGGAGGAGGGGTAGTGGGCGGCCCCATTGTCCTCACGCAAAGTCCCAAGCACTATTTATCCACATGTACTGTGACATACTGAAGCAAAGCATGATCCCCTCCCTTTGGAGACTGGGCGCAGTTTTCCAACATAACGACCTCAAACACACCTCCAAGATGACCACTGCCTTGCTAAAGAAGCTGAGGGTAAAGGTGTTGGCTTGTCCAAGCATGTCTCCAGACCTAAACCCTATTGCGCATCTGTGGGGCATCCTCAAACGGAACGTGAAGAAGCGCAAGGTCTCTAACCGCCACCAGCTCCTTGATGTCGTCATGGAGGAGTGGAAGAAAACTTCAGTGGCAACCTGTGAAGCTCTGGTGAACTTCATGCCCAAGAGGGTTAAGGCAGTGCTGGAAAATAATGGTTGCCACACAAAATATTGACACTTTGGGCCCAATTTGGACATTTTCACTTAGGGGTGTACTCACTTTTGTTGCCAGCAGTTTAGACATTAATGGCTGTGTGTTGAGTTATTTGAGGGGACAGCAAATTTACACTGTTATACAAGCTGTACGCTCACTACTTTACAATGTAGCAAAGTGTCATTTCTTCAGTGTTGTCACATGAAAAGATATAATAAAATATTTACAAAAATGTGAGGGGTGTACTCACTTTTGCGAGATTATAGAGAGAGAGAGAGAGAGAGAGAGAGAGAGAGAGAGAGAGTGTATCTCACTATATAGAATATGTAAGGGTGGGAGTAAACGTGAAACAATTATAACTCCACGGAGGCACCATTCAAGTTCAATCATTTATAACACAGTTTTAAAAGAATATAGAGAAATTTTATTTGCCATGCATGGATGAGGACTATCTGTCTGAGAAAAAGTACAATTTTCTATTTCTTTGGTCCAGGGTGTGCAGGTCCTGGTGCAAGATGTCAAGGATATGGCCTACGCATTTCGTGGGAAACCCGGCTTCGTCGGGACCTTTAAAGCAGCACAGAAAATATGTAAATATTGGAGATATCTTAAAAATACAGAATTAACTACATTCTAAAGTAATGTTAAAACATTGATATTACGTATGCAACATGTAAATACGTTTCTGCGCATACCCTACATCATTGTGGGACATTTATGATCATCCATTAATAAAATTCAAGTATATCAACATAGAACTCTATCAAAGAAAAAGGCAGTTAAATATCATACTGTTTCATGTGCAGCAGTGTCTAAGAAATGCAGGATAAATCAAAATAGGAAAAAGAGATGGAGGGTACCCTAGTTGTTAAAACTATTTGTAATAGATAAATTCATTAAAAGTTTACCTTCAGACTGTGCAGGTAGGGTGTCGGTCCAGGAGGAGCAGTGAGCCTGGGGAGGCCGTGGGAATACCCAACCTGATCTTGCCAGAAAGAGATCAGGGTGGACCCCTCTGTGTAAATGATAATGCTGTGAATATTTGAACAGATGCTAATAGAAATGCTGGTGTGATGCACCAGTGTCAGGAAAGAAAGTGGGGAAGAAAGAGGGGAGAGGAGGGGGGAGGGGAAGGGGGAAAAAAGAGGGACAAGGGAGAGGAAAAGAGATATGTTATGTGACTGGTTATGATGTCTTACCCAGATTGTAAAACAGGAATGGATATACAGTTGCTTAATTTAGGTGCAAATTGCCAGTGTTGTCATGGGAGCATTCAAAGGCAGGTAAGGTATGCCACACCGCTGTGTCTTGGGATTCAAAACTGGCGCAGCAGGGCAAAAGATACGTGGGCTTTGATCAAATCCAATGGGAAAATCCCAAAAGCAAAGAAACGCACACAACTATAAGGGAAAAGCAGAGGGAATAGAGAGAGAGAGAGAGATTCTGTCTTGTATAATTTATATATGTTTTTATTTTTATCCAGCGATAATGACTATCATGGAAACAAGTTTATTCTGTCAGTTAGTGGGCTATTCGTATTCGACTGACAAATAATCATTCAATCTGCAAACTACCGAAATTCTGTGCGTGTATGACCAGCATGTTTCCCCAAAAAAGCCAGCGCTCAAGGGAACTATAAGGAAAAAAATGTGTCCAACAATGAGAAATTACCAAGTGAAATGAACCATATACCATCCAAACAATTTGTATCCACTGAACTGTTACTTTGTTATGAAACAGTGAAAAGAAGTGTCTATGTTACAGCATCCAACAACTGTTTATAAACAGTGTCCAAAAGAATACATAATGGATAATGGGAAAAAATCTGCGCTGCCTCCTACTCTTGGAAAACAGCAAATAAAGTGCTGAAACAAGAAATTAAATATATGTATATATAAGGGGTTCATTTCTTAACAGTGATAAGGTGATGTGATTAATGCTGTGTACACACGAGCGGAATCTACGGCAGACTTTGTCCGGCGTACTTTTCGACGGACTTTGCGACGGACTTTCTGAATGAACGGACTTGCCTAAACACAATCCACCAAAGTCCGACGGATTCGTACGTAATGACGTACGACCGGACTAAAATAAGGAAGTTCATAGCCTGTAGCCAATAGCTGCCCTAGCGTCAGTTTTTGTCCATCGGACTAGCATACAGACGAGCGGACTTTTCGACCGGACTCGGCTCCGTTGGATAGATTTGAAACATGTTTCAAATCTAAGTCCGTTAAACTTTTGAGAAAAAAAGTCCGCTGGAGCCCACACATGATCGAATTGTCCGACGGACTCCGGTACGCCGGACCAAGTATGCCGGAAAGTCTGCTCGTGTGTATGCGGCATAAGTGTGGGTGCTGCAACTTAATTAGCCTGAATATACAGCTCACAGATAATGGAAAAAATGGGTTAAGTTTGCACAAACCTACATAAAACAATGTGTGATAAAATCAAATACTGATACATGCAAAAAAAATATTGACATTCAAGTCCATGTAGTGAATCACAAAAATGAAAAAAAATTAAAAATACTTAAAAATACTTTAAAGTCCTTATAATGTTTGGAAAAATATATATATAATAAATGGTGATATCAAACAACTGGCTTCAACTGGGAACGGAGCCTCCGTTCCCAGTTGAAGCCTTGTACAGGGAAACGCGTCAGGTGGAGCACTAGTCTCTGACGTCACCACGCATCAGCTGGCTGGCCTGAGCCGCGGCTGTTTCAAAATTCGTTTTATCGCTTGTGGATGTTAGTGTATCATGGAAGTCTTTGCAATAAATGCTTTCAACTGAAATACTACACCATGAAGCTTGTTCTACTTCTTCTTTTTGCCTGGCAAACGAAATTAATTTTGGGAGATAAATAGGAAGATTGTCTATTGCGGTGTGGAAGCATTGCATGCAACAGTTATCTGCCACGTCAGGAGGTATACTGTTCCGGGAAGTGCATTGAGGGGAATACCTATGACTGATTGGATCCATCACTAAGCGTGTGTCATATCGGTCCTGGAGGTATCTTGGAAGGAATGTCCAGTTTGCTGAGCCTTTTTGATCTCTGTAATTTGGGATCCACCTTATTCGGTAAGTGCCCCCCCCCCCCCCCCCCCCCCTCCTTATGAACCACTACTGAATTGGAAGCCTGAATTTCTACTTGAATGTTTGATATCACCATTTATTATATTTTTTTTCCCAAACACCATAAGGATTTGAAAGTCACCTTTTTATGTATTTTTAATTTTTTAAATTTTTATGATTCACTACACTACATGGACTTGAATGTCAATATTTTTTTGCATGTATCAGTATTTGATTTTATCACACATTGTGCTATGTAGGTTTGCGCAAACTTAATCTCTTTTTTCCAAAAGAATACATAGATCAGTTCCACCACACTGCAGTGTATGAAAATCAGTGTCCGCACAAAAATGTATAGGTCAGGGGTGTCCAACCACAGCTATTAACGCGGGCCAACACAAAAATCGTAAACTTATTTATAAATGTTGATATCTTTTTGGAAATTTTTAAAAAATGCGCTTACATTTATCAGACACATAAGGCCGAAGAAAAGTCTGATCGTGACTCTTTTCTGAGCGTTTATTTTTTGTTTAATTACTTTTTATTAAGTAGCAGAAGAAGTATACAATGTATATTGAATCAAATAGCCACCAAAACACAATCATGAATGGTTTAGAGAACACATGACACATAAAGTAGCATAAAATAGCATACTTCCTCATTTACTGTTATGTTGAATTAGAAGAAGGAAAGAGTAAGAAAAAGTGAGGAGACGAAAGAAAAGACGGGAGGTAGACAAGGAGGGGAGGGGGGAGGGGGAGAGTGTGGATCTGCCTAGGTCCACTATCCTTTATTCACTAATAGTGTCTACTTAACATTATACATGGGTTGAGACATAATATCCGCGTATGCGGTAGTATATTTGAAGGCAAACCAACAGAACCATATTTTCTTTGCAAGATCTGATTTGTTTTTTAGGGTAAGGGTCATATCTTCCATATAGTAAACGTGATCCACTTTCAGCAACCATTTACGTAATGTTGGGATGGTTGTTTTTTTCCAATATAAAGGAATGAGTGCCTTTGCGGCATTAAGTAAATGTGGAGTGATTGATTTTTTATAAGGTCCAGTTGGTTTACCTGTGCAGTGAAACAAGACACACCACGGGTCATTTGGAACTTCCCACCCTTGAATTTCCTTGATCCAATATAAAATGGCCAGCCAAAACGGATGGATCAATGGGCAGAACCACCATATGTGGGCGTGTGTTGCCCTCTCTCCACATCCCCTCCAACACAATGGAGATGTTTGTGGGAAGAACTTATGCAACATCACAGGTGTATAGTGCCACCTTGTCAATAGCTTGTAGTTTGCTTCTGCCATTCTAGATCAGAGGACGTGTGTGCTAATAAAAGAATGGTGGACTTTTGGTTTGGCTGTAGTGTGTTTTGTAAGTCTTGTTCCCAGTTGTGAAGGAAAGTGGGGGCGTTCGGAGAGGCCAACGCAATCAGGGACTGATAAAAGTATGAAACAGGTTTCTCCAATGGTTGGTCTTCTGAGAAAGCAACTTCCAGGGGAGATAGCTCCGAAAGGGATCTCAGGGGTTTCGGAAGGGAGCGTACAAAGGCTGCTAATTGTCTGTATCTCCAATGATCCATTGTGGAGATGCTGGAGTTGGGTAGAAGTGCAGACAAAGGCAGTATTCCTGAGGCATTGGTAACGTAGTGTAGCAAAATTTGAGGTCCGAGATTCCAGACATGGATCCTGGAATCAATATTTCCAGGGGGGAAGTAATTATGACCGGACAAGGGAAGGAGTGGAGAGTTATATGGCCAATTGAACATCTTACATATCGAGTCCCATGACATGAGGGAGGAGCGAGACAACGGTGATGTGGTTTTGGACAAGCTTCTGTATTTTCCAGGTATCCATATTTGTGTAAAAAGATCCGTGCCACTGAGTTCCATTTCTAAAGACACCCAGCTTTTGGAACCTCTATGATACTTCCAGTCAGATATTCTGTTCAACACAGTGGCCCTGAAGTAAGACCTAAAGTCCGGAAGGGCTAGACCTCCTTCCCTCTTGGATCTAATAATAAGGGACCTAGGAAGTCTAGGTCTTCTCCTATTCCAAACATATCTACCAATAACAGAGTTTAGTATTTTTAAAAAACCTATCAGTATACGATATACGATATGGTATCATCTGAAACAGAAATAGCACCCTGGGCAGGATATTCATCTTTACAACTCCAATTCTAACCAACCAGGAACGGCCAATCTGGGACCACTTCTGAAGGTCTGAGCTAATCGTATTTAGAAGAGGGATGTAATATGTACGGAATAATTAAGTCAGTTTTGGGGTGAGAAAAATACCTAAGTATTTCATCTTCCTCGCCTGCCAACTAAAGGGGAAGGCTTGTTTTAATTGGGTCACAGTAGAATTGGGAATAGATATATTCAAAATTTCTGATTTTGACATGTTAATTTTGAAATTAGACACCATACTGAATTGTGAGAATTCTGACATGAGATTGGGCAGGGTTATCTGGGGCTGTTGAACGTAAAACAGAATATCGTCTGCATATGCAGCATACTTATGTTCTAAGTCACCTACGACTATTCCATGGATATTTGGGTTTTGTCTTATGATTGAAAGGATGGGTTCTAATGAAAGGGCAAACAAAATAGGTGAAAGAGGACAACCCTGACGCGTACCATTGTGCAAAGTAAAGGAGTCACTTAAGGTGCCATTTATGCGTAGTTGTGCAGTAGGGTGGTTGTAGAGCGCGGAGATTTGAGCTAGCAGAGATGACCCAATGCCCAAATGGGTCAATGTGGTCATTAGGAGCTCCCAGTCCACCCTATCAAATGCCTTCTCCGCGTCAGTTGAAAGCAAGAGGGTGGGCTGGGAGACTCCACGAACATGTGATATTAGCAAAAGAGATCGGAGAGCATTGTCTCTAGCTTCCCTACCTGGGATAAAGCCTGTTTGGTCCTTAGAAATCCATTGTGGTATCAGGGGAAGGAGTCTATTTGCGATGGCTTTAGCATATAATTTAGCGTCAATATTAAGTAGCGAGATGGTATGGTAACTCCCGCAGTTAGTGAGATCTTTACCGGGTTTGGGGATGACCGTAATGTGTGCATGAATTGTCTCTGGGCGGAGGTCACCACCTGAGGAAGTCGTGTTAACGTAGGCTGACAAATGAGGTAACAATGTGTCTACAAAAGAATGATAATAGGTAACCGTAAATCCGTCAGGGCCCGGCGCCTTACCTGTAGTCATTGCTTTTAAAGCTATACGTAGTTCCGAGGTGGTGACCTCCCCCTCTAACGAGTTGAGTATATCAGGTGATAATCTAGTTAAGTTTGCTCGTTGTAGGTACTCCTCAATGAGTCGCTTCCTATCTTCTCTATCTTTAATCGAGGGCTGGACATGGTATAAATTTTGATAGAACTCTCTGAACTCCTTGGCTATATTAGGGGTGTCATGGGACAAAGTGGATGAGGAATTTTTAATTTTAGTTATGAAAGAGGCGGATTTCTTTTGTTGCAGTGATCGAGCCAGTAAGCGGCTCGGTCTGTCGCCCCATTCGTAGAAACGTTGAGCCACTATGCGTGCCTTTTGCTTGTGTTCTAAATGAAAGAGTGATTTCAATTCCTCTCTCTTTGTGGACAAGGTGTGAAAACAGTTACCGACTGGCTAGCTTTATGTTGTTGTTCGAGTACTCTAATTTCGCTGAGTAATTTAGACTGTTGGAATATGCGTTCTCTTTTTTTCCTGGCTCCTAATTCTATTAGTTTGCCCAGTATGTGGGCCTTATGGGCCTCCCAAAGTACCCATGCCGATATGTCAGGTTGGCAATTTTCTTGAAAGTATAAAGAGAGTTCCTTACCTATCGCTTGTTTATCAATCTCATCAGCAATAAGTTCCTCATTAAGTTTCCAATTAGTAGATTTAAAGGGGGGGGATGGAACTTTAATAGTGATCATGACCGGAGCATGATCAGAGAGGGGGGAGGTTTCAATTGAAGACTTTACCAGTAAGGGTAAATGGTGATGGTCAATAAGGAACAGGTCAATTCTGGAATAGGTCTGATGGACCTGAGAGTAATGAGTAAAGTCTCTTTCCCTAGGGTGCATAATCCTCCAGACATCCATTAATTGAGAATCATGTAAGTTCTTGCCAATAAATCTTAAACGAGTATGAGAAATGCTAGAGCTCCCTCTGGAAGTGTCAACGACAGCTTCCAGAGGTGTGTTAAAGTCACCGGCAAGGAGAATGCACCCATGGGAAAAGTCCCTCAATTTCGTCAGTGTGGAAGAAATGAGAATATAGAGTTGCCGGTTAGGAGAATATAGTTGCCAAGGTAGAGGGCATACCGCCCAGGGTGCCCTTCAGAAACAAATAACGTCCTAACGGATCACTTAACATGGAATCTAATGTAAACGCAAACCCTCTGCGGAACCCGATGGCCACGCCCTTTTTCTTTATGTACATCAGAAAGGCCATAATACCACGTGGGGTACTGATGTGAGTTAAGTTTTACAGTTGTGGTATGTGTAAGGTGGGTCTCCTGCAGGAAAATCACATCCCCCTGCAGTCGGCCCAGCTCTCTGTACAGACTATGTCTCTTTCCAGGAGCATGTAACCCCCGTACCTTGATTGAAAGTAAGTTTACCTTAGCCATAGGAGCCATGAGAGGGAATTCGTGAGCATCGATACCCTGAGGAGATGGACCTGAGGCAGAGGGAAAAGGGATGGGGTAGGGAGAAGGAGGGTGGTGGGGAAGAAAAGGAAGAGGATAAGGAAAGTAGCAAAGGGAGAGGAGAGAAAATCATTAACATATAAGGACCAAAAAACACAGATCACCACGGGGGGGGGGGGGGGGGGTGAGTACAAGTGCACGCATATCATTGCAGTGCAAAAACAGGATGCACATGAGGCCCAGCACCCCCACAGCCATACCCCACAGAGAGACAGGAACATGAGGGCACAAAGCCACACGGCTCCCATTAAAGGGGGAGCGATAGTGCCCGGGCATCCAGACACAGACACCTAGGAGAAAGTGAGCAGCGTCTCAATGCCCCGGTGCCGACACTATATGTTGTAAAGAGTAAAGACACTGATAAATAGTCATAAATGAGAGGAAAAAGTTACACCATGCTAAACAAGCATCTATATAAAATTGTAACTTACATAGCCGGACTACTCAGCTAAAGGCCTCATCCTGAACTTGTGTATGTCAAACTTAAGAAAATAAGGCTAATAACTAATAGACACATGCTCCCTATTAACAAACCCAAAGCAGGATTAAACTGGGCCGAATGAACGTGCTAAGTAATGATTTCAACTTCCATTAGGAGATGAGAGGCTGTGAAGTAGTACTGCAGACTAGCTACTTAAGTTAGCTGTGGAGAAGATCCGGTTATAGAGGAACGATGTTTGCGAATGACCTTTTGCCATTTTGGTTCAGAATTAGGGGGCAGAGGTGGGATGCCTTCTTGCCAAGCAGGCAGCTCCGGAGGGGATATGTTCATGTTCAGGCAGAACTTTTCCAGGTCCTCTGGGAATCTAAGTACAGCCGTTTTACCATCTCTGCTAGCTATGAGGGCGGCAGGAGAGCCCCATCTGTAGTTGATAGATGCATCCTTTACTTGTTCCGTGAGGGGACGCAGGGCCCTGCGTCTCTCTAATGTTTCCCTAGCCAGATCCGGAAAGAAGGAAAGGTTTGCACCATCAAAGTCAAGTGAGGCAGCCTCTCTGGCCTTTTTCATAATTAGTTCTTTTTCAGGGTAGTGATGCACTCTGCATATAATATCCCTCGGGATATCAGAGGAAAGGTTACGTGGGCGGAGGGCTCGGCGAGCACGGTCTATTTGCAGGGGATGGTCCGCAAGCCTGCCGAGGAGGCCATTAAAGATACCCCGGATGAAGGGGAGTAAATCATCATCCCTTGTCGCCTTAGGGAGACCCCGAATCCTGATATTGTTTCGCCTGTTGCGATTTTCCTGATCCTCTAATTTATATAGGGTCATTCTGTGTGCTACAGCGAGTTGACGATTAGAGGACTGTAAAGCTCTGATGGCTGCCGCGTGGCGGTCTAGGCGCTGTTCAGTCTCCTCCACCCTCTCTAGGACCTGTGAGAGATCCTAATGTACTGCAGAGACCTCCTTCCTGATAACCCGCTCAAGGCCCAACAGCATAGACGCCAAATCAGTCTTAGTGGGTAAGTCACTCACCGAGGTAGTGACCCCTGAGCGTGTATGTGTGCTCACCTCTTCCTCCGATCCAGCTGACGAGGCGGGAGAACGGCGTCTGAGTTCAGGCCTGGTGCGGGAGGCGGAGCCTGCTCTTGAAGTCACGCTGTGGGGCGAGCGGCCTAGGCCGTCAGTATCCTCCATGTCCTCCGGTTCTGTGGACAAGAACCGCTTGATCGAGCCCGCCGAGGATCCCTTCTTAGGCAGGGGCTTACCGGATCTTTTCCTCATCGTTAGTGGTAAAGTAGCGGTGATAATTGCGCAATAAAAGGCTGTATGTGTTGTGTCGGCGCCGGAGCTTAGGGGAGATGCGTCTGCTCTACAGCATGCCGAAACCACGCCACCTTTTCTGAATGTTTATAATGTCTTATCTTCCCAAAGAGAAATCTTCCATTCTTCCCAATCACACCTTAATCTGGTTATCAGTTTTTGGCAGCACCTATATTTGTGAGCAACTATTTTCAAAGATAAAGCACACAAAGGGCAAAATGAAAAACAAAATATTTGATGAGCACCTTGAGAATTTATTGAGAATGCCTACTACATCCATCCAACCAGATATCGATATGATATTTTATCAAAAACAGTGTCAAATACTGCACTAGTTTTATGTTGCCCTCTTTTACTTTTGTAATAAAAAATATTACAAAAATAATTCAGTTTTATTACTCAGATAGGTACATTATCTATATCAGTGATTGTTAATTTTAACTTAATTTTTATTACTCAGATAGGTACATTTTCTATATTAGTGATTGTTAATTTGTGATTTGCCTGACTTTTTCTGGTCATCAGCTATCCTTATTGTTAGTGTATTTTAAGACAGTTACTCTTCTTCCAATGTGGCCAGAAAAGTCAAAAGGTTGGACACCCCTAATATACTGTAGATCAGGGGTCTCAAACTGGTGGCCCTCCAGCTGTTGCGGAACTACAAGTCCCATCATGCCTCTGCCTATGGGAGTCATGCTTGTAACTGTCATGCCCTGTACACACGATCGGACATTGATCGGACATTCCGACAACAAAATCCTAGGACTTTTTCCGATGGATGTTGTCTCAAACTTGTCTTGCATACAAACGGTCACACAAAGTTGTCAGAAAATCCGATCGTTCTGAACGTGGTGACGTAAAACACGTACATCCGGACTATAAACGGGGCAGTAGCCAATAGCTTTCGTCTCTTAATTTATTCTGAGCATGTGTGGCAGATTTGTTGTGGGAAAATTTTATAGCCTGCTCTGAAACTTTGTGTGTCAGAAATTCCGATGGAAAATGTGTGATGGAGCCTACACACGGTCGGAATTTCCGACAACAAGGTTCTATCACACATTTTCCATCGGAAAATCCTATCGTGTGTACGGGGCATTAGCTTTACAATGCCTCATGGGAATTATAGTTCTGCAACAGCTGG
This sequence comes from Aquarana catesbeiana, assembly GCF_042186555.1. Classification (NCBI taxonomy): domain Eukaryota; kingdom Metazoa; phylum Chordata; class Amphibia; order Anura; family Ranidae; genus Aquarana; species Aquarana catesbeiana. The sequence continues at coordinate 868,681,887 of NC_133324.1, forward strand.
AGGGCTGCCAGTTTGAGACCCTTGCTGTAGATGAATCAGTCCCACTATGTCATGATCCATTAAGTGGGGTACACACTGTAAGAAAATCTGGGGAACGATCGTCTGATTTTCCTCGTATCACAGCAAAGTCTTAACCGAGGAAGGAAGTAATGTGCGAAAATCTTTGTATGACAAAGGCTTTTTTGTTGTTTATTGATTCTGATCATGCGCAGTCTTTTTTTTAAAGATTTTTCTTGTACAGAAATCGTACGAAAACAGTACACATTAAAAGAAAATTGTTCATTCTGTTTCCATACTTTTCTATTCCCATAATTTTCATTCAGAAAGACAGAATCGGCTGTCAAAAGTGTACACACTATCAGAAAATTGTATGATCCTTCCTCGGACGAAAATGTTCTTGTGATTTTCTTATAGTGTGTACAAGCCTTTAAACTCCAAAGAACTTGTGCATCCAATCACCAAAATTTTTTAGTAAAGTAAGCCATACATGCTAAGATTTTCTGCTTCCCTGGATTCAAAGCACTCCAGTCTCCTACTCCATCACTTCAGGGTATCGGATCAGTAGACTTACTCCACTAGAGGAAAAGAGACTCACGAAGTGTAGTCTATGATAAAAGGTTCCATACACATTGGGCTTAAAAAACACTGCTTCTACGGGGGTGGGGGGGGGGGGGTGGGGGGGGTGTACATTGATCATAGTGAAAAATTAGCAGAGGGGAATGTTTTGGAAAAAAAGCACTTATGCAAATGCAAATAAACTCTCCTATGCAGGGAATGCATTAAAGTGATACTAAAGACTTGTTTTTTTTGTTAAAAATAACAAACATATTCTACTTACCTGCCCCGTGCAGTGGTTTTGCACACAACAGCCCGGATCCTCCTCTTCTTGGGTCCCTCTCCGCTGTTCCTGGCCCATCCCTCTTGTTGAGTGCCTCCACAGCAAGCAGCTTGCTGTGGAGGCACCTGAGCCAAGCAGCAGCTCCCTGTGTCCATTCAGACAAGGAGTCACAGCCCAGCCCCGCCCCCTTTCTCTCCTTATTGTCTCACTGATTTTTATTGAAAGCAGCAGGAGCTACTGTCTCAGCCAATGAGGAGGGGATTCCCAGACAGCTGAGCCCCTTGAGCAACATTGCTGGATCTAGATGGCCTCAGGTAAGTATTAGGGGGGCTAGGGGGAGCTGCTGCACACAGGTTTTTTTTATCTTAATGCATAGAATATATTAACATAAAAAAAGCTTTTGTCTTTACAACCACTTTAAGGTAAAAAAATTTTAGGCTTTAGAACCACGTTAACACTTCCCTCCCCCCAGACTACAATGCCTCAGCCTGTTGTGTCTCCTGTTCTCCTTCATCCAGAGTGGGGGTACTCTAATACAGGAGGTGCATTCCTGACCAGAACACCAGGTGAAAACAGAAGGAAAAAGCCTAAAAGAAAAAACGAATACAGCCACCACGCAGGGGCGTACCTAGAGCATTTGGCACCCGGCCGGATCCTATATCTGGCACCCCCCCATCTGGCACCCCCCTTCACTGATCATTCCGGTACACAGTCAGCTCCCCTCACACCTCTACACAGTCAGCTCCCCTCACACCTCTACACAGTCAGCTCCCCTCACACCTCTACACAGTCAGCTCCCCTCACACCTCTACACAGTCAGCTTCGACCCCCACACACACACCTGTACACACTCAGCTACACCCCCCCCCCACACACACACACACACCTGTACACACTCAGCCCCCCTCACACCTCTACACACTCAGCTGCCCCCCCAACCACACACACACACCTGTACACACTCAGCTGCCCCTACACACACACACACACACACACACACACACACCTGTACACACTCAGCTGCCCCCCCAACCCCCCCCACACACACACACACACCTTTAAGCACTCAGCTGCCCCCCCCCAACCACACACACACACACACGCACACACCTGTACACAGCTGCCCCCCCAACCACACACACACCTGTACACACACAGCTGTCCCCCTCAACCACACACACACCTGTACACACTCAGCTGCCCCCCCAACCACAAACACACACCTGTACACACTCAGCTGTCCCCCTCAACCACACACACACCTGTACACACTCAGCTGCCCCCCCAACCACAAACACACACCTGTACACACTCAGCTGCCCCCCCACACATACACACACACACACACACACCTGTACACACTCAGCTGCCCCCCCAACCCCCCCCCCCCCCCCCCCCCACACACACACACACACACACACACACACACCTTTAAGCACTCAGCTGCCCCCCCCAACCACACACACACCTGTACACAGCTGCCCCCCCAACCACACACACACCTGTACACACTCAGCTGTCCCCCTCAACCACACACACACCTGTACACACTCAGCTGTCCCCCTCAACCACACACACACCTGTACACACTCAGCTGCCCCCCCCAACCCCCCACACACACCTGTACACAGCTGCCCCCCCAACCACACACACACCTGTACACACTCAGCTGTCCCCCTCAACCACACACACACACACACACACACACACCTGTACACACTCAGCTGCCCCCCCCCACACACACACCTGTACACACTCAGCTGCCCCCCCCCCCGTACACAAACAGCCTCCTACCTTCACTTGTACTCACAGCCCCCACTTGTAAGGTGTTCTTCCTAGTCCCAAGTCCTGTTTCTACATGTCCCTGTGAGACAAGAGAGGAGCTGCAATCCAAAATATAGTACACACGAGGGGTGCACATGCAGGAAGCGGCCAGAGGTGGCAGTAAAGAGCCCAACTGTGAGCTGAATAACACAGAGAAGCAGCCGCTGCTGACACACACGAATATAGAGAGACACCAGCAGCTACAGAGCACCCGCCCTGCCTTGTCCGGTCCCTGATAGCTGGCCTGACACCCCCAAATGTGTGGCACCTGGGGCGGCAGGCCCCACCGCCTCCCCCATAGGTAAACCACTGCCAACATGTCTTAGCCTGGTTTCACACATGTGCGGTGCAAATTGAAGCTCAGGTTTCACTGGGGAGATAAAAATCTCCTGTTCAAAGGAATCACTGCGTTTTAGCTCAGGATCAGTGAGCAGGGAGAGGGAGAGGGAGAGGGGGAGGGAGGGGGGGAGGAGGGGGAGATGTATTGAGGAGAAGGAGAAAATCCATGTTCAGAACGCAATGCATCTGTGAAGCAGATGCGTTCCTATAGAAGATAAGGGGTTCGTAATTCGCACCGCAATGCCCAGAAAACGCGCACGTTTTTTTGTGCAATGCGCAGTACAAATGCAACGCACATATGTGAATCAGATGCATTCATATGAATGTATTTTAAAATGTCCTGCGAATTAGATGCGGTGTAAGCCGCATCTAATTCGCATAGGTGTGAACCCGGGCTAATAATTGGTAAGCTTCAATACGCTACATTTTGGGTTTTGGGCTCCTGGAAGCTGCCCCTCCACCTGCTGCAGCTTGCCGAGGGAAGAGCCAGGCCATGTTGCTTCTCCTCCCGGCCGAAAAGGAAGTGGTTCCTGAGACCCGATTGGCCAGGAGTTCTAAGACTCTCTGGCCAAACAGGTCTCAGGACCCGCTTCCTGATTGGCCAGGAGGAGAAGCAGGAAAACATTAGTGAATATTAATTCTCTAATGTCCTACAACTGGGTGGGCTCAGGGCACAGTACTCTGCGCCCAGAGCCCACCCTTTTTTAAAGTTAATTAGAGCCTCAGGCTCTAATCATGTGCTTCAAAAAAGAAAAAACTCCATTGAAATCCATGTGTCCGGAGCCCTGCATGTAGATTAGGGGCCATGCGCATGGATTAGGGTAGTGGTGCCCCTGCGCCCCTAATGGAGCAGCCGCCACTGGACCAGATTGCAGCCACCACCCACCCTTCCCAATTGTATGCATTTATATTATCTCTTGGTATGGTTTGGCCTGTGTCTTTCAGGCTAGACTTAAAATTTGTTATGGCCCTTATTTAATGTTTAGTGTTGAACTGGGTCACAAGCCCATTAGGGCTCATTCAGGTGGGTAGCCAGGGGGCTGTAAAAGCAGAAATTTGAGCCACAGTTTTACTGCCCCCGATCGTCTGCCTAAAAAAGGACATACAGTTCATGATTGTACACATGCTGTGGTCACAATGCTTTGCTTTGTGTCCAGATCAAAAATTAAACCACCTGTCATGTTCAAGTGAATGGGGCCTCACTGCAACCGCTCTGTAACTGTATGCAAGGTTTGAAACAAGCAGCATTTCCTTTCGACCACCATTCAACTGCCCTATGAAAAGCAGTCCACCATGGATCACTTTTCATAGGGACAGCAAAGGCTACCATGCATTTGAACAAGCCCTTAAACTTATTTCATTGTTTGCGTCGTTAGTGATGTTTAATATTTTGGTTTATAGCTCCCGTGTAAGATATCATGTTCTCTGACCAGACGTGTATTAAGTATACCTCTCAACAATCCCTGCTCCTGCGGGACTGCCCTGGATTTAGATATAAATCCCCAGTCCCTCAACACTCTCCTGTCCGGCATCACTATTCTACACAGGGGTGCCAGGGAGGAGAGATGTCAACCAACATCAATTAATCGGTAGTCAGTCAGATGTTTTTGTAAATGTTCTTTTGCTATTCTTGCTTGCAACCATTCCAATCAGGAGGTTCTTATGCTGTCATATGACAGTGCCAGCTCCTTCCTGATTGGCTGCAGTTCCAGAACTTCTGAATGATAACCCATTAAAATGACAAAGTACAATTACTAAACTGCTGACTGACTGTTGATTAATTGCTTCATGGAAATAGCTGCAGACCAGGGGTGGACTGACAACTCATGGGGCCCCCGAGCAATAGGAGATTATGGGGCCCCCAGGCAATAGATTATGGGGCCACACAGTATACACACACACACATACAGTATACACACAGAGACACACAATATACACACACAGTATACACACACGGAATACACATACACACATACACACACGCAGCTATAATCTTGGTATTTTTTAAAAAAACACAGATTTTTACATGCTGTCCTTGGTTTTATTAAGGCTGGCAACCCTGATGGGGCCCCTTAGTGGCATGGGGCCCTCGGGCATTGCCCGAGTGCCCGAATGGTCAGTCCGCCCCTGCTGCAGACTAAACACAGGACCATGCATGCCTGGTGAGAGGGCAGAGAACTGAGTGAGGAGAATAGGACTGCCACCAGTCTGGGATTCACCCGGACAGTCCGGGCTTTGAATCATGTGTCCGTGTTTCAGACCACCTGAAACCCGGACACAATATTCAGAATGGACTGTGGCTCCCCAAGTAACCAAGTACCCCAAGTGCCGAGTGCATAGGTGTGCACATGGGCCCCACCTCCATACACGGACAGGAGAAGAGAGACAGCTTGATCTGCTTACCTGCTCCCGCCACTACCCCTCTGTCTGCCCACCCACATTCTAATCCCTGGTGTTCTGTGCCTCAGGAAAGGGATGTGTGGGCTGGAAGTTTAAAGCTCAGCAACTAACAGATACATTGTGGATGAAAGGTGTCAATGCTTGAGCCTCCATGCTCGAGTGAGTGAGCTCCCCATCCAATGTCTGTGACTTAAGTCTCCCCCCCCCTTCTCTCTCGTAGCTCCAAGTGAATGAGTACACTAAGGTAAGGGTGACTTAGATGTAAAGGGTACCCTGTGGACTCTGATGTAAGGGGGGCTTTGGGAACCCTAATTTAAACGGTAATGCTGGGAACTCTTGTGTAAGTGGGAGGTTTGGTGAGCAGAAATCCCCTTACATCAGAGTTCCCCTTTACACAGCGTTAACCCTAAAAAAAAAAAAAAAAAATTGCTGTATGGGGCTAAAGTGTTTGGGTTTGGCTTGAAGAAAAGGTGGCAATCCTAGTGGAGAAGGAGGCATAGAAAGCAGGAAAGGGAGCACAGTTTTTACACACTTCGCACCAAACATTTATTATTGCCAGAATTGTTCTTCGGCCTCTGACCATATCTGTGGGTGTACCGTACACCTGTAGTAGGACATACAATAAACTCTGTCACTCTGCATCTCTGGGTACATGTATGCTAGGTATATAAATTGCCAGTTAGAGCCCTGTGTGCACAAAGCCTAATGGAGTATGTTGTGGGTACAAGCACTGCAGACTGTGTACAATGTATACTTTCTGTAGGTTTAGACTCTATTTAACCATGCTCCTTTAAGCCATGTCCAATATCCGCTGCAGGGCCACTTTCACAAAAATAGTTTGCCGCAAATCATCCCTTATAACAGGGTGTCCCTTATTCTTAAGTTACAAAGTTGGGAGCTATGGTTAAGCACCAGCTACCCTAGAGCTAGATCTCTGAATTCTGAACCTGCTGCTCACCTATAGCCAACCCAGATTGCCTGACCTGACTACTCTCTTGCTTGCCACCTGCCTCAACCTCAGCCTGGACCTGACTACTCTCTTGCCTGCTGCCTGCCTGGACCTAACTACTCTTTTGCCTGCTCCCTGCTGCCTTCCCCCACCTCAACCTGGACCTGACTACTTTCTTGCCCATCACTTTGTGAACAGCCTCTGCACTGTATCCCTTCTGTTAAGCAACCCCTTGATGGGACGATTCTGAGGACTGCCACCTGGTTCCAACTTGTAATAAAGAAAATCAGGGACTAGGCTTTCTGGCACATCATCCCTTGGTCTGGTGCTCTGGTGAAGACCAACTGTCACTTAGATTCAGTGTCTTGGGTAAGCCCATGTTACCAGTCAGGGAGTACATAATAGATTAGACCATTACTAATAGTCATGCCATTAGTATGCTAAGGGCCTGTACAGAAAGGCTTTGGGCTTGTGTCGATGGCATCAGTTTCGGAATTTCCGACAACATTTGTGTGACCGTGTGTATGCAAGACAAGTGTGAACCAACATCCGTTGAAAAAAACTCCACAGTTTTGTTGTCGGAATGTCCGATTGTCTGTACGTGGCATAACACTTAAGATGTTGGAAGAAGAGCATGTGGGCTGGCAATGGCTGCCATGTGCAATAACTGTCCTGCCAAAGCAGAAAATGTTTCCAATCACTGGAAAAGATGTGTAGACATTTTAAAACTTCCATTGGCATGTGTTGACAGCCAATTCACAAAGAATAGGCTGCCTTACTGTAATGAATGTTAATGTGTGACATAGCACATGTTTTCCAACGCATCAACAGTGTGAATCTGACCTTATACATTCTCTTTGTGTTCCTATTACTTGTTGTACCAAACTGCTTGTTATGCTTATCTTGTTTATCTGTAGGCCTTACAGTTTTAAAGTATATTGTGGCAAAGTGGTAAAACATTGTTTTATTGCGCATTACTATCATATACAGATGTGAAGGAGCCTAAATACTTTAATCTAAATGTTTCCAAACAAGGAAGGGACAACTGCTCACATCAAAGCCAAAGTTATTAATTAGTCAAGTCAATCAATGCAAATATAAATTCACCTGGTGCCAAACCAGCCCTAACACATTTTTACCTCTCGCAGGAGTGAAATGCTGTTGAGATGTCTTGGCACCAGGTGAATTTGTACTATATGTGCATTGTTTGACTTGAATAAATCATAGCTTTGGCTTTCATATGAGCAGTTCTCCCTTCCTTGCTCTGAAGATTTTAAATGTCATATTCGCACTGGCTCACGACTGTAAAGAGTCAGCTCCTATAGCTGGGGGACGAGAGAGACAAGTACAGCCTGTAGCAGAGTACGATATGTTTATGGCACATCGAGAATTTCCTAAATGCTTTCAGCTGAGAAATGTATTGCTTATACCCTTATGAAAGTTTTTACGTCTCTAGGTTCTTATCATTTAATATCATAAAAAATGTTCCTATACAGTTTTGCCATGTTATGATTCATTCTGGATTGTGGAATGTAGGAATAAATCAGAAATCTGTCTGTTATTCTCCTTTTATTTCATCAACACATATGATATTGTTTCTTAATGGAGAACATAAAACCTTGGCAGGCTCTACTGGACTCCCTATTCCCATTCGCCTATTACTGTCATGTCTTTGTCTTATTAATAACACAATCATATTTTACTCGTCAGAGTTGTGTCTTCCTTTCTCACCTTCCCAAGGCTTTGTATGGTGACTGCTCTGACAGTTCTAGGTTGTTTAGTCCACATCATCCAGTGCTACATAACAAACTCTTTTCTAGTCACCAGGTCTGTATATGTTCAAGATCCCAGGCTCTTACCAGATTCATTGACCCATATATATATAAATGGTTCCAACAGAGCTTTTATTCTCTAAACTCTCCTTTGACATAGTCGTTTGGACGAAACATGTCAGGAAGTGACGTCAGACTGGAATTGGAAGTGCCCATTCCACCGTCTTGGAAATTGGAAGTCTGTACCTATTTGCTCATATAAGCATTACTAGTCTAAATAAATAATTTTTAGTGGGATTTTCTGCACTATTTGGCTTTTCTTCTTTCTACATCTCCTAATGCTACCTAGCATGGGGACCATCAGACTGGTCTGGAGTGGTAAGTGGGGTACCCAAAGGCTCTGTCCTGGGACCAATTGTGTTTAATTTATTCAAAAATGATATAGAGGTTGGTATAAATAGCTAAAGCTCGGTGTTTGCTGATGACACAAAAATAAGCAGGGCAATAACGTCACAGAAGGCTATAGAAACGTTACAAGAAGACTTCAATAAATTAATGAAGTGGACAACTACATGGTAAATGAGGTTTAGTATTGAAAAATGTAAAGTAATGCACTTGGAGGCTAAAAATATAAACACAAGTTACTCACTAGGAAAATCTCTGGGGGAATCCAGGATGGAGAAAGATCTGGGGGTCCTAGTAGAAGACAGACTGATCAATAGCATGCAATGTCAAGCTGCAGCAAGCAAAGCTAGCAGACTATTAGCATGCATTAAAAAGAGTATTTAATCCAGAGATAAAACGATAATCCTGTCACTTTATAAAACTCTGCTTCAGCCACATCTTGAGTACGCCGTCACGTTCTGGTCACCAATCCTCTGGAAGGATGTGCTGGAGCTGGAGAGAGTCCAGAGAAGGGCAACAAAATTATTTAGGGGACTTGAGGACCTCAATTACAAGGAACGACTACAAACACTAAACTTCTCCCTGGAGAAGAGATGCTTAAGGCCGCGTACACACGAGCAGACTTTTTGGCAACAAAAGTCCGAAGGCCATTCCAGCGGACTTTCGTCAGACTTTTGACGGACTTCCGACGGACTTTTGAACGAACGGACTTGCCTACACACGATCACACCAAAGTCCGACAGATTCATACGTGATGACGTAGGACCGGACTAAAATAAGGAAGTTCATAGCCAGTAGCCAATAGCTGCCGTAGCGTGGGTTTTCATCCGTCAGACTAGCAAACAGACGAGCGGATTTTTCGACCGGACTCAAGTCCGTCGGAAAGATTTGAAGCATGTTTCAAATCTAAAGTCCGTCAGATTTTCAACTGGAAAAGTCCACTGAAGGTCCGATGAAGCTCACACACGATCGGATTGCCCGCCGGACTTGGTCCGTCGGACCAGTCCGGTTGAAAAGTCCACTCGTGTGTACGCTGTTGACTGTTATTTTTTTTATTTGTAGTTTTACTCTAATTTGCCTGCAATAAAAGTTGAAAAAGGGACCTAGCGCCTGTCTCAATGATTTGTTAAGGAAGGAGAGTTAGCTGTCTGTCCAATTATACCTCAGCCACGTGTTCCATCTAGGATGGAAAAGGACTTGGGGGTCCTAGTGGATGATAGGCTCAGCAATGGCATGCAATGCCAAGCTGCTGCTAATAAAGCAAACAGAATATTGGCATGCATTAAAAGGGGGATCAACTGCAGAGATAAAACGATAATTCTCCCGCTCTACAAGACTCTGGTCCGGCCGCACCTGGAGTATGCTGTCCAGTTCTGGGCACCAGTCCTCAGGAGGGACGTACTGGAAATGGAGCGAGTACAAAGAAGGGCAACAAAGCTAATAAAGGGTCTGGAGGATCTTAGTTATGAGGAAAGGTTGCGAGCACTGAACTTATTCTCTCTGGAGAAGAGACGCTTGAGAGGGGATATGATTTCAATTTACAAATACTGTACTGGTGACCCCACAATAGGGATAAAACTTTTTTGCAGAAGAGAGTTTAATAAGACTCGTGGCCACTCATTACAATTAGAAGAAAAGAGGTTTAACCTTAAACTACGTAGAGGGTTCTTTACTGTAAGAGCGGCAAGGATGTGGAATTCCCTTCCACAGGCGGTGGTCTCAGCGGGGAGCATTGATAGCTTCAAGAAACTATTAGATAATCACCTGAATGACCGCAATATACAGGGATATGTAATGTAATACTGACACATAATCACACACATAGGTTGGACTTGATGGACTTGTGTCTTTTTTCAACCTCCCCTACTATGTAACTATGTGTAATGAGGGATCTTGGAGGGGATGATAAGGGACTATATACAAGATTTTAGCAATGAGAACGGTATCATTAGCAGTAATCAGCATGGATTCATGAAGAATCGTTCTTGCCAAAATAATTTATTAACATTCTATGAGGAGGTGAGCTGCCATCTAGATAAAGGAAGGCTCGTAGCCGTGGTGTCAGGATTTCGCAAAAGCATTTGACACAGTTCACCATAAACGTTTACTATACAAAATAAGGTTAGTTGGCATGGACCATAGGGTGGTAAATGGATTGAAAACTGGCTAAAAGGGTGAGTTCAGAGGGTGGTGATAAATGGGGAGTACTCGGAATGGTTAGGGGGTGGGTGGTGGGGTCCCCAAGGATTCTGTGCTGGGACCAATCCTCTTTATTTTGTTCATAAACGACCTGGAGGATGGGGTAAACAGTTCAATCTCTGTATTTGCGGAAGATACTAAGCTAAGCAGGGCAGGATGTGGAAACCTTGCAAAAAGATGAACAAATTAATGGGGTGGGCAACTACATGGCAAATGAGGTTTAATGTAGAAAAATGTAGAAGTAATGCATTTGTATATGAATGCAATATGTACACTGGGGGAGAACCTCTGGGGGAATCTAGGATGGAAAAGGACCTGGGGGTCCTAGTAGATGATAGGCTCAGCAATGGCATGCAATGCCAAGCTGCTGCTAACAAAGCAAACAGAATATTGGCATGCATTAAAAAGGGGATTAACTGCAGAGATAAAACAATCAATCCTCCTGCTCTACAAGACTCTAGTCCGGCCGCACCTAGAATATGCTGTCCAGTTCTGGGCTCCAGTCCTCAGGAAGGATGTACTGGAAATGGAGCAAGTACAAAGAAGGGCAACAAAGCTAATAAAGGGTCTGGAGGATATTAGTTATGAGGAAAGGTTGCGAGCACTGAACTTATTCTCTCTGGAGAAGAGACGCAGGAGAAGGGATATGGTTTCAATTTATAAATACATACTGGTGACCCCACAATAGGGATAAAACATTTTTGTGGAAGGAAGTTTAACAAGACTTGTGGCCACTCATTAAAATTAGAAGAAAAGAGGTTTAACCTTAAACTACGTAGAAGATTCTTTACTGTAAGAGCGGCAAGAATGGGGAATTCCCTTCCACAGGCAATGGTCTCATCGGGGGGCATCGATAGTTTCAAAAAAACTATTAGATAAGCACCTGAATGACCACAACATACAAGGATATACAATGTAATACTGACATATTATCACACACATAGGTTAAACTTGATGGACTTGGGTCTTTTTTCAACCTCACCTACTATGTAACTATGATGTGTTGTGGAATCTCATATTAGCCAATGTATTTCATATTATATATATTGATTTGCATATATTTTATTGATTATTATTATTATTATTATTCATATTATTATATAGTAGTGGTTTTATCAATATTATTATTCAATAAGTAAAGCAACAATTATTAATCTTTAATAATGTATACTGTGTTTTCCAGATTTAGAAAGTCTTCATTTTTAAGTGTTGAACTTTAAATGACCTCTGCTTTATGACAAGTACTTGTAAACAGGTGTTCTCGAAAATGTATTAAGATAGTCTACTGGGTGAAAGTTCATTAGAATACATTCAAGTTATGTAGAATTGTCTCAGACAGATAAGAAAACAGGTGGTTAAAATAATTAGGTGGAATACAGGAAAGTTATGTACAGAACATTAATTAAGTTTGACAGGGTCAAACAAAGGTCTGCTTGTGCCCTCATTAAAACTGTTAAAATACATGCATATAGTGAAACATATAAAACATCTGGTGGGGTTATTGAAAGTTAATTGTCTCAAAGTTGTAAATCTGCAAATCCTTGAAGCTAGTTAAATCTTATCAAGATAAGGAGAGTTTGATAACACAGCTGGGTGCCAGACTGTCTCTATACAGGTGTTTTTAATTGGACAAAAACAGTTATAAATCACTTTAATGAACATATAGGAATTTTGGGAATAATTAAGTTTATCTGGTTGTAGAACAGGTGTCAGATTTATGGTTGGTTACTTTGACGTAGATCTTAGCGACCAATCATATGTAAGAGATATGTTAAGATAAGACTTGTAAAAGAGTATATAAATGCAAGCTCTGCAATTGTTAGACAGACAAGTCAGATAGGAGCTCATAAGGCTGAACTCTATGTATGCTGCCCTATTGCACGGGTCATAGAGGTCAGAACCAATGGGCAAGTATCTGTCCTAACTTGTCCCCTCGGACAAGTCAGATAGGAGCTCATAAGGCTGAACTCTATGTATGCTGCCCTATTGCACGGGTCATAGAGGTCAGAACCAATGGGCAAGTATCTGTCCTAACTTGTCCCCTCGGACAAGTCAGATAGGAGCTCATAAGACTGAACTCTGTGTATGCTGCCCTATTGCACGGGTCATAGAGGTCAGAACCAATGGGCAAGTATCTGTCCTAACTTGTCTCCTCGTACGAGTCAGAGAAGACTTCTTAACTTGTTCCAGAGTGTGGTCTCAGGTGAATTTCCCTCACAAACTTGGTTGAGCTGGAACCCAGAACTCTGTGAGGAGACCAGACCACCGGCCAATTGGCTGGTCCCTATCAGGTGAGAGGTTCCCAAGAATTGGCAGTAAAGACCCATTCTGGTTCAAGGTAATAACAATTCACAATTGTTTCAATTTGGTTAGAGGATAAGAATATTTATATCTAATATGCTTGCATTGTAAGAAACTGTATAAATTAGACCTGTATATTTGTCAGGGGATGTTATACACAACATCCAATGCAGGTGATCAGATCGCTGGGCTGCACCAAGGAATCAGGGACAAACGAGTAAATAAAGAAAGTATGTTTATTATAATGATAACGATACACGTGAAAACAAGACAGCAAACCAAAAACAAGAAAATGGTGAAAACACAGCAAACCCCCAAACCAACCTAACTATCTATCTAACTAATATAATACACAAGCAAGGAAACCAACATGCAAAATATAAGGCATGGGCCAAAGCGACAAGGGAACAGAAACCAGGAATAATGAAGCAGACCAAGGAGCAGGTAACAGGGAACAGGAAACAGGGTTCAAGGACAGGATACACAAACGGGGTTCAGGAACAAACAGGAACAGGCTGGAACAAGAGCAGGTACTGGCAGGGACAAGGGCTAGCAGAGGAATACTGAAGCACTGGAGGTTAGTTCAGGGCGGGTTTATATAGTCCAGCAAAACCATGACAGGTGTGCTTGATGGCAAGTCTGCAGACCAGGCAGGGAGACCCCCGCTGGTGGCCACTGGAATTACACCCTTTTGGTGCTGAATGTAATAGTGCCACCAGCAGGAGAAACCGGAGATGACACCGTTCCTGACAGTTCCCCCTCCTAAAGGAGTGGCCTCCGGACACTCCATTCAGCCCTGGGTACGGCAGTCCGAGTGGGTGCAGAAACACCTTAAAATGTTTCCCTACAGAGTCTGCGGACTTCTTCGCACTTCCAAGGTCAGAGTCTTTTAGTTCAATGGGGGACGTGCCATCAGAGTCTGAAAATAGGACACGTACCCCACCACCCGGGTCAGGAAGTTTGGATCTGGAGATGAAAATTAGCAGGGTAACGAGAAAGAAACCATCGGAGGCAGACCACACAGGAGCTTTACATTCAAGCCAGGCGACAGACAGGATTGACCCAGCGGCAAGATGGCCATCAGTCAGGAACAGTTTTAGCAGGCACCATGTCATCAGGCTGAGCAGAAAGCAGAGGTACATCACGCTGGGCAGTAGCACATCCGCATCGAGCTGGGCAGCAGGCAAAAGCACATCGAGCTGGGCAGCAGGCAAAAGCACATCGAGCTGGGCAGCAGGCAAAAGCACATCGAGCTGGGCAGCAGGCAAAAGCACATCGAGCTGGGCAGCAGGCAAAAGCACATCGAGCTGGGCAGCAGGCAAAAGCACATCGAGCTGGGCAGCAGGCAAAAGCACATCGAGCTGGGCAGCAGGCAAAAGCACATCGAGCTGGGCAGCAGGCATGGGCACCTCAAGCTGGGCAGCGGACTCATCAAGCTGGAGAGCAGGCACTGGTACTTCCGGCTGGAACACTGGCACCTCAGACTGGAACACTGGCACCGAGACATCAGGCTGGAGGGCTGGCACAGAGACATCAGGCTGGAGGGTTGGCACAGAGACATCAGACCAGGCGGCAGGTACTGGAACTTCAGACTGGGCAGTAGGCCCATCAGGCAGAACAGCAGGTGCTGGCACAACAAGCTGAACAGAAGGCACATCGGACTGGATAGCAGGTACTGGAACTTCAAACCGGGCAGCCGGTACTGGAACTTTAGACTGGGCAGCAAGCACAGACACTGGCACATCAGGCAGAACAGCAGGTGCTGGAACAACAGGCAGAACAGCAGGTGAATCGGACTGGATAGTCAGTACTGGAACTTCAGACTGGGCCGTGGGCACAGGCGCTGGCACGTCAGGCAGAACAGCAGGTACTGGCACAACAGGCAGAACAGCAGGTACATCGGACTGGATAGCAGGTACTGGAACTGCAGACTGGACAGTGGGCACAGGTGCTGGCACATCAGGCAGAACAGCAGGTACATCGGACCGGATAGCAGGTACTGGAACTGCAAA
This sequence comes from Aquarana catesbeiana, assembly GCF_042186555.1. Taxonomy (NCBI): domain Eukaryota; kingdom Metazoa; phylum Chordata; class Amphibia; order Anura; family Ranidae; genus Aquarana; species Aquarana catesbeiana. The sequence goes on from NC_133324.1 coordinate 868,696,926, forward strand.
CCGGGCAGCTGGTGCTGGAACTTCAGACTGGGCCGTGGGCACAGGCGCTGGCACATCAGGCAGAACAGCAGGTACTGGAACTTCAAGCCGGGCAGCTGGTACTGGAACTTCAGACTGGACAGTGGGCACAGGCGCTGGCACATCAGGCAGAACAGCAGGTACTGGCACAATAGGCAGAACAGCAGGTACATCGGAATGGATAGCAGGTACTGGAAGTTCAAACCGGGCAGCTGGTACTGGAACTGCAGACTGGACAGTGGGCACAGGTGCTGGCACATCAGGCAGAACAGCAGGTACATCGGACCGGATAGCAGGTACTGGAACTGCAAACCGGGCAGCTGGTACTGGAACTTCAGACTGGACAATGGGCACAGGTGCTGGCACATCAGGCAGAACAGCAGGTACTGGCACAACAGGCTGAACAGCAGGTACATCGGACTGGATAGCAGGTACTGGAACTTCAAACTGGGCAGCTGGTACTGGAACTTCAGACTGGACAGTGGGCACAGGTGCTGGCACATCAGGCAGAACAGCAGGTACTGGCACAACAGGCTGAACAGCAGGTACAGCGGACTGGATAGCAGGTACTGGAACTCCAAACCGGACAGCTGGTACTGGAACTTCAGACTGGACAGTGGGCACAGGTGCTGGCACATCAGGCAGAACAGCAGGTACTGGCACAACAGTCTGAACAGCAGGTGCATCGGATTGGATAGCAGGTACTGGAACTTCAAACCGGGCAGCTGGTACTGGAACTTCAGACTGGACAGTGGGCACAGGTGCTGGCACAGCAGGCTGAACAGCAGGTACTGGCACAACAGGCTGAACAGCCGGTACATCGGACTGGATAGCAGGTACTGGAACTCCAAACCGGGCAGCTGGTACTGGAACTGCAGACTGGACAGTGGGCACAGGTGCTGGCACATCAGGCAGAACAGCAGGTACATCGGACCGGATAGCAGGTACTGGAACTGCAAACCGGGCAGCTGGTACTGGAACTTCAGACTGGACAATGGGCACAGGTGCTGGCACATCAGGCAGAACAGCAGGTACTGGCACAACAGGCTGAACAGCAGGTACTGGAACTTCAAACCGGGCAGCTGGTACTGGAACTTCAGACTGGACAGTGGGCACAGGTGCTGGCACATCAGGCAGAACAGCAGGTACTGGCACAGCAGGCTGAACAGCAGGTACATCAGACTGGATAGCAGGTACTGGAACTTCAAACTGGGCAGCTGGTACTGGAACTTCAGACTGGATGGTGGGCACAGGTGCTGGCACATCAGGCAGAACAGCAGGTACTGGCACAACAGGCTGAACAGCAGGTACAGCGGACTGGATAGCAGGTACTGGAACTCCAAACCGGACAGCTGGTACTGGAACTTCAGACTGGACAGTGGGCACAGGTGCTGGCACATCAGGCAGAACAGCAGGTACTGGCACAACAGTCTGAACAGCAGGTGCATCGGATTGGATAGCAGGTACTGGAACTTCAAACCGGGCAGCTGGTACTGGAACTTCAGATTGGACAGTGGGCACAGGTGCTGGCACAGCAGGCTGAACAGCAGGTACATCGGACTGGATAGCAGGTACTGGAACTTCAAACTGGGCAGCTGGTACTGGAACTTCAGACTGGACAGTGGGCACAGGTGCTGGCACATCAGGCTGGAACAGATCAGCTGGTGGGGAGGCAGGATTGGATACTGGCATGATGGTATGGGTTGGAAAAAACTTCCGCTTCTTTTTGCTTTTAGCCACTAGGGATCTATAAGTGGGTACAGGGCTGTAGGTAGGGAATGCAGCTGGTAGAAGCGAAGAGTGAAAGGATGGCAAGACAGAGGGAGTAGGTTTTGAAGGGAGATTTAGTGGAGCTGATGGAGGCAGTTGAGAAGCATCAGGGGAGTTAAAGGCAGGGTAGGTGCAACAGGAGGAAACAGGGTACTGGTATTTCATTGGTAGAGAAGTATATTTGGAGCTAACAGAAGCTGAATGCAACAGACTTGACCAGGCCTGTATTAATGATTGCACTGCATCAGGTTTGCACTTGGCTTGTCTGACCAGAGACTGCACTGATTCAATGCATTTTGCAAGCACCTGCTGAGGACAAGCTGAATATTGTTCAAAAAAAAATGCTGAGTCATCCTCCAACAGCCAAACTAAAGATTCTACCTGAGCTGCACTAAAAGGGGGTGTATAGTCATCACCTCCCTCAGCAACATCAGACAGGGCCAACTCAGTACAGATCTTAATTAATGGTTGCACATCTCCAAACAAAAAACTGCCTTGCTCAATAAAAACATGAGCTAGGCGGATGCATTCTAACAATTGTTCCCTAGTGTATTCAGCCAATGTCTGATAACAAAAGTCTCTGTCATCAGTTGCCAGGAGCGATAAATACAAAATACTTTCAAAATCCATCTTTCAACAATAGCTGGGACTCAGGCCCCAATTCCCAGGTGCAACCGATCTGATTGTATGGCTTCAGTATTCTGTCAGGGGATGTTATACACAACATCCAATGCAGGTGATCAGATCGCTGGGCTGCACCAAGGAATCAGGGACAAACGAGTAAATAAAGAAAGTATGTTTATTATAATGATAACGATACACGTGAAAACAAGACAGCAAACCAAAAACAAGAAAATGGTGAAAACACAGCAAACCCCCAAACCAACCTAACTATCTATCTAACTAATATAATACACAAGCAAGGAAACCAACATGCAAAATATAAGGCATGGGCCAAAGCGACAAGGGAACAGAAACCAGGAATAATGAAGCAGACCAAGGAGCAGGTAACAGGGAACAGGAAACAGGGTTCAAGGACAGGATACACAAACGGGGTTCAGGAACAAACAGGAACAGGCTGGAACAAGAGCAGGTACTGGCAGGGACAAGGGCTAGCAGAGGAATACTGAAGCACTGGAGGTTAGTTCAGGGCGGGTTTATATAGTCCAGCAAAACCATGACAGGTGTGCTTGATGGCAAGTCTGCAGACCAGGCAGGGAGACCCCCGCTGGTGGCCACTGGAATTACACCCTTTTGGTGCTGAATGTAATAGTGCCACCAGCAGGAGAAACCGGAGATGACACCGTTCCTGACAATATTGTAATATTTTGAACATAAACCTGTATGTTATCAGCTGTTAATAAACCTGCATTGCTTAAGTTCTGCCTGGTTCAATACTTTACTATTCTACTTCATTTGGTGGCCCGTACGGGGACAGCATAACCTCAACTCCGATCTTGCCTAACTCCATGCTGGTGAGGCACTGAGCTCAACACAATTTTGCGCAATTTATATCAGGTTAGCAGACACCTATTATTAGTTCTGCATTGTGTTGTGCCGTGTTTTGCTAGCGCTAGGATGGGCGGGTGGTTGTTGTTGGGGTATCGCTGTCCACCAGGCAGATCTTTGTGATGGCAGGTTGGGTTTTCTCAACTGTGGGTGCCTTAAAGTACATTGTACAGGATGAGATACCCTGGGTAGAAAATGTATTTATTTATTTATTTATTTATTTTTTTTTCTCTTTTTCTTTTCTTTCAATTCTTTCTTTTCCAAAGGGGTACCCCTGTAGAGGGTTAATTACTCTCTATGTAAACCTAGGCGTAACATGCATGTTGGTTCCCTGGACTGCAAAAATTAGTCAGGATGAGGTTTTGGGGACTTAAAGACCCCTGGAGAACTTGCGTAACATGCATGTTGTTTACCTGGACTGCAAAAATTAGTCAGGATGAAGTTTTGGGGACTTAAAGACCCCTGGAGAACTTGCGTAACATGCATGTTGATTCCCTGGACTGCGAATTTAAGTCTGGATGAGGTTTTGGGGACTTAAAGACCCCTGGAGAACTTGTGTAACATGCATGTTGTTTACCTTGACTGCAAAATTTTGTCTGGATGAGGTTTTGGGGACTTAAAGACCCCTGGAGAACCTGCGTTAACATGCATGTTGGTTTCCTGGATTGGTAATCAATCAGGAGAAGGCTTTGGGGTTATCAGATCCCTAGAAAGCCTAAGTTAAAAAAACTGAAACAGTACTGATATGTAGCTACTAGTAGAAAAGGTACCTTTGTGGTGTAAAATAAAACTCATGAGTTTAGAAGGTTGATGTCAGGAAAGGTAAGTCCTGACAGGTAAATAAGGTGAAGGTTTTGGAGCTCCATTTGTTAACAAAGTTAAAAGGTATGTATTGTCTTTGTGCTATAAGTGTATGTGTTTATATGTATCTGTTATAACGGTCTGAGTTAAGATCAGGTTGAGACATTCCTGATCGCCGTGGCAAGCAGGGCTTGGCGGTTTTTCGTGTCTTGAGACAAGCGTTTTGGTAAGGAGACGTATGCGCGTACGGTGCCTATTGGCTTTACTCTGAGCACTGCTGTCCATAAGTAATTACTAACTAAGCTGTCAGTTTTAATATTCTGTGAATATTTGTATATTTATATATAGTCAGGAATTTGTGTTCATATGTATGCATACTTTGCTAGGTGGAGTGACTGTGTATTGCTATATAGAAAACAGAAGATAATGACATTTTGTTAATGAATGTTCACAAATGTAAGTTAATTTATTTGTAATGTTTGTAGAATGTTAGGGAATATTGTATGTGTGAGGGAGACTGATCATCTCCCAAATTAGGTTAGAATAAGTCTGTAGTGGTTGTAAAAACATTGGTGTGAAAGGACCCTATGTGTTAGTTCTATGAGTGAATTGTAAGAAGTATGTAACTGATGCTGAATTCTGCATAGTGTATGATGAATGTGGAAATGGTATGTATCTTCCATACAAATACAATTAGAACTTTCTGTGTCATATCTTTGATTTTGTGACACGTGTTATTAGTATTTGTTAGGAGGATTTATATTTATATGAGTTAAATGTGTGTGTGTGTGTGTTTTGTTTTTTTTTGTTTTTTGTTTTTGTATGAGGTGTAAAATGAATCCCTATGTGAATGATTGTATGTGTCTTTCGTGGAGAGGCTAGGGATTGATACATCTATGGTGACTGATTGACTTTAGCGTCAAAGTTCTAAATGTTATTGGCAATGAGTGAGTGTGTGTGTAGAAGGCACGAATCATTAATCTTTTTTTTATATTCTTTTGAATATGTACCTCAGCTAGTTAGCACCATTAATGAGCTGAGGGAGTTAGAAGTTATTTAAACTGTAGAAAAAAGAAAGTGGTTTGTTTTAAGTAATTTACGACACAAAGTTCTCCCATATTTTTTGTATCCAGCATACTGCTTCTGGAAGGAAAAATCTGTAGATAAATTCAATGCCGCTAATCTAATTAATGTCATGCTTAAAAGATTTTACAATTGTAGGTTTTACATGTTAGACAAAATACTGTATATTTTTTTTTTTCAGTATGTGTTTAGGAGCTTATGTGCAACAGCATTAAATCACTTTTTGTGACAGCTCATCTCAGTGCTCTATACTGAGATAAAGGGGCACGTTTAGGTGCCTTTAGACAGAAACTGGATGAGCTGACCAGAAAATAAATAAAATCTCAGAATACGTTCTTATTCTTAAACATTTGTTGATTTTTTATTAGAATATAAACTGTAGATTATAATAGGTATTTTGTTTTTTATATTATGGACTGTAGTAGTGAAAGGTGCATTTTATGTTTAGTGTATCACTCTTGTAAGTAGGGTGCTTATTCTCCCTTGTAGCTTTTGTTTATTTTGTCATGTCTCTATCTTATTGTACAGTATTATGTATACTGTCATCTTTATATATTTGCCTATTTAGTAGTATTCACAAAGATAGCAATGGGATTTATTTATTTGGTAACAGGGAACTCCAAATTTATATTTGTTTATTATTTTCTAAAAAGAATAGTGAAGAGTGATGCATGGTAACAGTGCTACCATCTTATTATATGTGCTATATGTAGCACATACAGGGGGGTGAATTAGATAATTAGAGTCTTAATTTTTAATATTAGCTTGTAAGCTCTGGTGAGCAAGGTCCCTTATTGGTATTGGCTATAACTTATTTTGTCCTACCTGATTACAATATTTAGTAATTATCAGGTTGATTATTAGTTTGCCTAAATAAATAATTTGTTTCTTTATTCCAGGAGCAGCCAGCACGTTTTCATATGTAAAGTTATACTTTGTAAAATTTCACTCCTTTTGATTTTTTTTATTATTCAAGTTCCTAGTTATGCTACTACAGGTGGCAAAGTCAGTTTTTGGATTAGGGTCACTCTGCATTAATATGATCTAATTAACAATAAAATTTGTATATAATTATTCTTAAGGAAGGGACATAGTAATGCACATTTTCTTAACCTCTTTAGATTTAACAGACTGTGCAAGTGACCATGTAATTTTATTTTGATTTATTTGTAATTATGAACAATCACAATGTAGTTTCACAAAATGTAGTTCTTCAAAGTCTATTTTGTGTGCCTGTATATAGGCTTTATTGCAATGAAAGAACAAAGCTGTAGATATAGATATACTTTAATAAATGTCTGCTCCTTTTTAAAGTAAATCACAGTTTTTCATATGGTCATGCAAATGTATGAGACAACAGCTAAGTGTCTGATGTGGGAAATTTTCCCAGGATTGGAGTGTATACAGCACTGATATCAGATAATTGTACCCATTTTTATGAAAAATCAGTTCCATTTTGCTCTATGCTTGGCATAGAAAATAGAACCTTGTGTCCACACTCATATTCATTGGTGGATAGGTTGTATGGGCTGTTCTAGACCAAATTAAATACAATTTGCTGGGCCATATGAAACTTTGGATAGATTTGTGACTAAGTTTAGGAGTTCTAGAGGCAAATCATAGTTGCTTAGACTTCATGTTGTACAGTGGGAGATAAAATGTTCATGTGTTTAAAATAATTAACCAAATTGGTGTAGTTTTGTTTCTAAACAGATCCTTGTTTTAGATGTGATCTCTTGTTCCAATCAAAGCCACTAAAGGAATGTATGTCAGTAACCCTTGATGACTGCAAGTACATTAAAGATCATAAAAGGAAGTGGAAGAATTCACAATTCAAGTGTCCATTTAAATCCACATTTGTGACAGTGACATTTTCCATTTCTATAGTAGTCAAAGTCTGAGTGAGATTACCAAGAGTGTTATTCACATAAGTGCAAGTGGAATACATACAAGAGACTGTTGCAGACAAAGACATTGGAAATATTTCAGTAATGGACATTTCTAATTAATTATATGTGATACTTTGTATGTAGAGACTTACTGTTGTTTTGTTTGTTATATATGTTATAAGTATTAATATTGTGAACGCCTTAAAGTGGAACTTTGGTCAGAAAATTGATTCCTGCTGGATCACTTGAGGCTAACCCTTTTTGCAGGTGTAGCTATGAAGCACAGTAAAAAAATAAGTGCCTATACTGTTTAAAATCCACTGTTCCACCCTGCTCTACACAGGCTCAGTTGTGCTCTATTTTTTTTGCACTGCTTAAAAATCTAGAGGCCAGTCTGCTGACAGCCTGAAATTCTACTGCTGCTCAAAGGTTATGGGCTTCAGTAAAATGGTAGCATAATAATTAATGTGGAATGTATTTTTCTTGCTAATGAACCTTATTTTATCACATTTTTGTGAGTAGAGTTCCACTTTGAGTAATGTTCAATCATTATAAACAAATAGTTTTATTCTTTTTTTTTGAAAAAAAAAAAAAAAAAGTGGGGAGGTGTAATGTAATGAGAGTATGAAATTATCGCTAAAGACTGTATGCTATTGATGCCTTATAGGATATGTTATGATATTTGTCATGATATTGTTTTATAATTCATGTTTTAAGACATAGAAGAGGTAGGCTACTGACTTAGACAGTATAGCAGTGACTGACAGAAGAGACCCATGCTGACTGTTATTGTATAATATTCTGCAGTATAGTATGTGCAGAAATGGACAAAAAGTGAAATGGCTTTGGGTTTAGCAAACATTGTGGGAAGACTACAAAATTAAAACTAATGAAATATCTGGACTGACTTTATTGACAGTATGACATGACCAGGGTAATAGTGACTGATAGGTGGAGTCAAGGTTAGGAAATGATAAGAATTTTACAATTATTGTATGGGAAATAGTATAGGTTGGGAAATGTAAAAGAATAGTCTATATAAAATACTTTGTAGTGAAATTATGTACTTCAAAGGATTTATACTAACAATTATTATTAATAGTGTAAGAGTATATAGTATATAGATACATGTATATTATTTTAGCGAATGTTGTAGAAGTAAAAGGAACACACTAAATTAAGTTATTAGATAAAATGAAAATGTAGGAGCCATTGCTTTGTAGGTTGCCCTGAAGTGCTTGCCAGAGACCTATTGTATCCTGACACTGACTTTATTTTTATTTTTTTTTTATAACTATATTTTTGAAGTGTATTTTATATCCAGACAAATATCGGGTGATCGCAGAAGACATGATGCAACTTGTTACAAATGTTAATTGCTACAAAGGAAGGATTTCATGCAATAAAGGAACATCTGAGACTTGTACCCTTGCAGAACAGGTATACACTGAACTTGTGTCTTACAGCATCCAAAGCAGCTTGTGCTATGATACTGGACCAGCAACTGATGATGAAGAAGGAGATCTCTCCAAAAAACATCAAGCACTTGGCTAAGCTGAAAAGACCTATGCAGGAAAAGGCAGAGCCTTATGGGACTGAGTCTGCTGAATGCTCCTTGGGACCACATACTTGGCTTTCATTCACTAACTAAACGGATTGTTCCTCTTCCCTGATATCCTTGATGTGATGTTGCTGAGTAACTGTTGCCTGTTGCAAGTAGTTTGTGGCAAGAATGATCACGATGCCACTGAGACTGACAACTATGTTTTCCGTGCCACATATGGAGAAGGACTTTGCAGCTACAGAAGAAGATGCAGTGTGTTTTTGATTGGACTGATTTAATTTATTTTTTATTTTTTGGACTGATTTATTTTTATTTTTTTTTGGACAATTTATGTGATCAGTGTTGGGTGCATGGGGTCTCTGAGGAGCATGGTGGGTGATCTGTACTGTAATTGCTGTGAGGCTTGTGCCTCAACAAGGGGGAAATGTTGTGGAATCTCATATTAGCCAATGTATTTCATATTATATATATTGATTTGCATATATTTTATTGATAATTATTATTATTATTATTATTATTCATATTATTATATAGTAGTGGTTTTATCAATATTATTATTCAATAAGTAAAGCAACAATTATTAATCTTTAATAATGTATACTGTGTTTTCCAGATTTAGAAAGTCTTCATTTTTAAGTGTTGAACTTTAAATGACCTCTGCTTTATGACAAGTACTTGTAAACAGGTGTTCTCGAAAATGTATTAAGATAGTCTACTGGGTGAAAGTTCATTAGAATACATTCAAGTTATGTAGAATTGTCTCAGACAGATAAGAAAACAGGTGGTTAAAATAATTAGGTGGAATACAGGAAAGTTATGTACAGAACATTAATTAAGTTTGACAGGGTCAAACAAAGGTCTGCTTGTGCCCTCATTAAAACTGTTAAAATACATGCATATAGTGAAACATATAAAACATCTGGTGGGGTTATTGAAAGTTAATTGTCTCAAAGTTGTAAATCTGCAAATCCTTGAAGCTAGTTAAATCTTATCAAGATAAGGAGAGTTTGATAACACAGCTGGGTGCCAGACTGTCTCTATACAGGTGTTTTTAATTGGACAAAAACAGTTATAAATCACTTTAATGAACATATAGGAATTTTGGGAATAATTAAGTTTATCTGGTTGTAGAACAGGTGTCAGATTTATGGTTGGTTACTTTGACGTAGATCTTAGCGACCAATCATATGTAAGAGATATGTTAAGATAAGACTTGTAAAAGAGTATATAAATGCAAGCTCTGCAATTGTTAGACAGACAAGTCAGATAGGAGCTCATAAGGCTGAACTCTATGTATGCTGCCCTATTGCACGGGTCATAGAGGTCAGAACCAATGGGCAAGTATCTGTCCTAACTTGTCCCCTCGGACAAGTCAGATAGGAGCTCATAAGGCTGAACTCTATGTATGCTGCCCTATTGCACGGGTCATAGAGGTCAGAACCAATGGGCAAGTATCTGTCCTAACTTGTCCCCTCGGACAAGTCAGATAGGAGCTCATAAGGCTGAACTCTGTGTATGCTGCCCTATTGCACGGGTCATAGAGGTCAGAACCAATGGGCAAGTATCTGTCCTAACTTGTCTCCTAGTACGAGTCAGAGAAGACTTCTTAACTTGTTCCAGAGTGTGGTCTCAGGTGAATTTCCCTCACAAACTTGGTTGAGCTGGAACCCAGAACTCTGTGAGGAGACCAGACCACCGGCCAATTGGCTGGTCCCTATCAGGTGAGAGGTTCCCAAGAATTGGCAGTAAAGACCCATTCTGGTTCAAGGTAATAACAATTCACAATTGTTTCAATTTGGTTAGAGGATAAGAATATTTATATCTAATATGCTTGCATTGTAAGAAACTGTATAAATTAGACCTGTATATTGTAATATTTTGAACATAAACCTGTATGTTATCAGCTGTTAATAAACCTGCATTGCTTAAGTTCTGCCTGGTTCGATACTTTACTATTCTACTTCAGATGGCATGTCTTTCTGCAACAATCCCTAACATGAACTTGTACCCAGATCATGCTCACTAATGGCTCATTTACATGCGCGGCAGTGTTTACTGCCCCTCTGAAAAGTGATCAGGGAATTGCTTTTGAGATTCATTTGACATGTGATATGTTTCCTTCGGAATGCTTGTTTTAACTTGTGACAGCCCTCTACATAGCACCACAACTGCATGTATTACTGTCTGCCAGACATATTAATTACCAGTCTAATGCTGCTGTTATCGTCCAACTTCTTCCGGGTCCATCAACACTTTTCTTTGACCATTGGATGGCTACAATGTAACTCTTGTGCATATGCACATGAATTATATTATTCTCAGCACCTGGTGTTATTCTCGGGATGCTGAGATGCACAATGCACAGCCCTTGTGTTTATAGTGTACATTATAACAGAAAAAGAGAACGAGGGGAAGTGTTTTTAACAAAAGAGAATATGCAAGCATTTTTTTAATGTGGATTCTTATGCCACGTACACGGCTACAAAAGTCCGACGGACGCCGACGGACCAAATCCGGCGGACAATCCGATCGTGTGTGGGCTTCCCCGGACTTTCAGCTGACTTTTCCAGTCGCAAATCTGACGGACTTTAGATTTGGAACATGCTTCAAATCTTTATGTGGTAACTCCGCCGGACCCAGAAATCCGCTCGTCTGTATGCTAGTCCGACGGACAAAAACCCATGCTAGGGCAGCTATTGGCTACTGGCTATCAACTTCCTTATTTTAGTCCGGTGTACGTCATCACATACGAATTCATCGGACTTTTGTGTGATCGTATGTAGGCAAGTCCGCTCGTTAGAAAGTCCGCCGCAAGTCCGCCAAAAGTCCATCGAAAGTCTGTCGGACGGGCTGTCGGACTTTTGTAGCCGAAAGGTCCGACCGTGTGTACGCGGCATTAGTTCTGTTTTAAAATATGAATGTGATTTTAGTCTTTCTTAAAATGCAGCTTTTATTAGTAATACCTAGTGATCTTGCTATAAGGATGCTTGTTTAGGTACTTCTTGTTATGGGGTGGAGATTACAAGCATTCATGCCGATACAGGTGTAGTAGTGTTGGACGAACAGTTTGAGCCAAGCAAAAGTTCACCCCACAATGCACTGCGTGCCGCACAGTGCATTCTAAGCCCTGCTTGGCTGAAGCAATGAGGGCTTTACCCAATCAGGGCACAGAGCACTGTCAGAGCCATGACTGGAGAAAGTAATGATGACTGTGCCCAATCATGTCTCATTGCTCATAGACCCACCCCACACTTTAAAACAGGGGTCTCAAACTGGCGGCCCTCCAGCTGTTGTAAAACTACAAGTCCCATGAGGCATTGCAAGGCTGACAGTTACAAGCAGAGGAATGATGAGACTTGTAGTTTCGCAACAGCTAGAGGGCCGCCAGTTTGAGACCCCTGCTTTAAAAGGTTCTTTCAAAGAGCAGCCATTTGCAGTGTGATGTTGGAGTGGAGATAGATAGAACAGGGCTCTGTTCATGCTACCAGCGAGTTAGTGTACTGTAGTGTGCTATTGTAATTTTATTGTGAATGTAGAGTGTTAGTGTAGTGTTAATATAGTGATAGTGCAGCATCAGAAAAGTGCAAACTTCCTTTTTTACTTTAGTGTCAGTGCAGTGTCTCAGGGCAGTTTTACTGCAGTATATTGAAGTGTGTCAGTGTAGTGCATCTGTGCACTTTTACAGCAGTATATTGTAGTGCGTCGGTGCACTTTTACGGCAGTATATTGTAGTGTGTCAGTGCACTTTTACCGGAATATATTGTAGTGCGTCAGTGCACTTTTACCGGATTATATTGTAGTGCGTCAGTGCATTTTTACTGCAGTATATTGTAGTGAGTCAGTGCACTTTTACTGCAGTATATTGAAGTGCGTCAGTGCACTTTTACTGCAGTATATTGTAGTCATAGGTGTGCGCACAGGGTGTGCCAGGTGTGCCTGTGCACACCCTAATCACCCTGTGTGGTGCATATTTACAATGTTTAGACCACTGATATTTCACCAAATAAAAAAAAAATTCTCCTTTTTTCTTATTTCTCCTAAAAAAAAAAAAAAAATTTAAATAGTATTGTAACTGCCCTACTAACACCAATCTCTGCCCTTATGACACCGTCCACTTCTCTAATGACACCATCCATTGCTCTACTGACACTGTCAGTGTATACACATGCACACACGTGCATATGAGCTTTGGGGTGCACACCCTAATGCAATAGGCTGCACACACCTATGATTGTAGTGTGACAGCGGAATGTGTCTGTATAGTGCAGTGTTTTACACCGCATTACATAACATTTAGTGCTGTATACAGTGATGTACACACCCACCCCCTTTGTATGCCCAATAACTTGCATATAAGCCTTCAAAATGGGCACTTTTAATTTTTTAAGTTCGGGTCCCATAGACTTTAATAGGGTTCGTTGTTTGGCTCCGAACTTTTGCAATGTTCGAAAGTTCTGGGGTGAACTGAACAGGGGGGTGTTCGGCCCATCTTTAGTCCTGAGCAGTGGTGTGCAGCAGATTCATGCAATTAGACATGAAGTGCCTCAAAGAAGCTGGAAGGAACCACCAGCAAAGAAAATAAATACATATGGAAAAGGCCCAAAAAAAGTTAAAAAAAACCCTTTTTATAGATATTTGTAGATAGCAGGTCCGGCCTCCCTATACAGTGGTAATCTGCCCCACTGGTGTTGGGAATCACTGTGCTATGGCAGCCAATTAATTTTCGATTGGCCCTAATGTAGGAGAAATTGCTCCTGCTCTATTATTTTGTAGTGGCAGTGCACCACAACGCATATCAGTGCACTGTGTAGATGTGTTGGGGTTGCATTCAAAGTGAATGGCACCTCAGCCTAAGGCACCATGCATGTTGCATTACAGTGTGTTGCAGTAATGCTACCACGACACAATGTGATGAGTAGGTCCCTATGGCAGAAGCCTGAGGCCTCATGTTAGTTATGGTAGAGAAGTTTAAGTGCGGGAGAAGAGTGTGAAGTGGGCCCTAGAACCAAATCATAGCACTCTATTCAAAAAGATAAAGTATTAGGTTGTGGAGCATACGTTGGTGACCAAAGAGGCCAATGAGATGGCAATAAGTGTTGAATACTGTTGATTGTGCTTCTCTGCACTGAGAGGCTGAAGGTGTAACAATCTGCTCTGTGCCAATCACCTGAGAAAGAGTGCCACCCTATAATGAATCTTGGTTTCCATTCAAGGACTTTGTTCAAGGATTTTCTACCATAAAGACGTATTCAGTATTACTCTACCCAAATCGTAGAGAAGCGGGGACTCTAGTGGGTCATCTTTAAAATTGAGTTGCTGAAACTTTTTGAATTTAATGATCAGTGTAATTAACCACCTCAATACAGGGCACTTACACCCCCTTCCTGCCCAGACCAATTTTCAGCTTTCAGAGCTCTCACAATTTGAATGACAATTACTCAGTCTTGCAACACTGTACCCATATGAAATTTGTGTCCTTTTTTCACACAAATAGAGCTTTATTTTGGTGGTATTTAATCACTAGTGGGTCTTTTATTTGTTGTGCTATAAATAAAAAAAGACCGTAAATTTTGTGAAAAAAACGCCTTTTTCTTTGTTTCTGTCAAAAAATTTTGCAAATTAGTCATTTTTCTTCATAAATTTTGGCCAAATTTTATACTACTACATAGCTTTGGTAAAAATAACCCAAATTAGTGTATATTATTTGGTCTTTGTGAAATTTATAGAGTCTACAAACTATGGTGCCAATCACTGAAAATTGATCACATCTGATCAGGCCTTCAGTACATCAAGTGTATCTAATTTCTTAAAACACTAACAAGTCAGTAAAGTACAAATACCCCCCAAATGACCCCTTTTTAGAAAGTAGACATTCCAAGGTATTAAGTAAGTAGCATGGTGAGTTTTTTTTAAGTTGTAATTTTTCCCACAATTCTTTTCAAGTAGTAGTACCTTCAGGCATTCTAGGAGCATAAATTACACATCTCATTTCATTCCTACCTATCACACTTTTGAAGGCCCTGGAGCACCAGGACAGTGGAATTACCCACAAAATGACCCCATTTTGGAAAGCAAACACCCCAATGTATATTCTATGAGGCATGGGCTGCAGATAGGTACTTGGGTACTCTGATGGGCTGCAGATAGGTACTTGGGTAACTTGATGAGCTGCAGACAGGTGCTCGGGTACTCTGATGGGCTGGTGACAGGTACTCGGGTACTCTGATGGCCTGGTGACAGATACTTGGGTACTCTGATGTCCTGGTGACAGGTACTCGGGTACTTTGATGGCCTGGTGACAGATACTCGGGTACTCTGATGGGCTACAGATAGGTACTCAGGGACACTGATGGGCTGGTAACTGGTACTCAGATGGACTGTGACGGGTACTCGGGTACTCAGATGGACTGTGACGGGTACTCGGGTACTCAGATGGACTGTGACGGGTACTCGGGTACTCAGATGAACTGTGACAGGTACTCAGATACTCGGGTACTCATATGGACTGTGACAGGTACTCGGGTACTCAGATGAACTGTGACAGGTACTCGGGTACTCAGATGAACTGTGACAGGTACTCGGGTACTCAGCTGGACTGTGACAGGTACTCGGGTATTTGGATGAACTGTGACAGGTACTCAGGTACTCGAATGAACTGTGACAGGTACTCAGGTACTCGGGTACTCAGATGAACTGTGACAGGTACTCGGGTACTCAGATGAACTGTGACAGCTACTTGGGTACTCAGATGAACTGTGACAGGTACTCGGATGAACTGTGACAGGTACTCGGATACTCGGATGAACTGTGACAGGTACTCAGGTACTCATATGGACTGTGACAGGTACTCAGGTACTCGGGTACTCAGATGAACTGTGACAGGTACTCGGGTACTCAGATGGACTGTGACAGGTACTCGGGTACTCAGATGAACTATGACAGGTACTCAGATGAACTGTGACAGGTACTTGGGTACTTAGATGGACTGTGACAGGTACTCGGGTACTCGGATGAACTGTGGCAGGTACTCAGGTACTCATATGGACTGTGACAGGTACTTGGGTACTCAGATGAACTGTGACAGGTACTCGGGTACTCAGATGGACTGTGACAGGTACTCAGGCACTCATTTGGACTGTGACAGGTACTCGGGTATTCGGATGAACTGTGACAGGTACTCAGATGGACTGTGTCTGACAGGTACTTTGATGGGTGGTGACAGGTCCTCTTTATTGGGGGGGCAATCAGTGTGTGTTGGTGTACACTGTAATCGGTAACGAGATGTTACCGCAATCTCCTTCTCACACACGATCGGTGTGTGAGGAGGAGAACCTGGTAACATCTAGATACCGCTCTATGTTTACATTTAGTGATCGGCTGTGAAAGGATCACAGCTGATCATGTGGTAAACAACCGCTGGCCAATGGCTGTTTACCAGCGTCGGTGACAAGCAGTGTTCCCGGGAACACGCCACCACCGGCATGCACGTGAAGCGCTCACGATCACACGCATGCTCCGTGCAAAGTGGGGCGGTACTATCTGTGATCGGCCATGACTTCATCACGGCTGATCACGTGGTAAACACCCATGCCCAATGGCTGTTCACCCCGCTCGGTGGTGATCAGTGTCTCCGTGACACGCTGCGACCGAAGGTACAGGGCTGCGCGCACATGATCGCGCTCATGCCCTGTTTAAATGGACGGACATCATATGACGCCTGCCCAGAACAAGAGCCGTGCCGCCTGGCCGTCATATGATGGCCGGCAGGCTGCAAGCGGTTAAATGACCAGTGTAGTCACACTTAGGCAACACGAGAGATTCAGAGAGCACAAAGAAATAAAATTTAATGTCACACAAAGATTGCTGGCTGTTAAAAATTCCAATTGTGTCTCTAGCTCTGAGAGTGAAGATCAGAGCCAAAGGGGGTACTAGTAGTGAATGTTTTTATTGCGCTGTACAATGCTCTACTTCATTAAATATATTTTATGATGGTGTCTCTTAAAAGGTAGTGTAGCACCCTCTAGTGTGCGCTACTAGAATAAAAGTAGGCAAACTATAGTCTGCCCCAGGGATAAAC
Organism: Aquarana catesbeiana; assembly: GCF_042186555.1. NCBI lineage: Eukaryota > Metazoa > Chordata > Amphibia > Anura > Ranidae > Aquarana > Aquarana catesbeiana. Next base: position 868,713,637 of record NC_133324.1, read on the forward strand.
CTAAATCACTGAATCTGGGTCAGAGTTATTAGAAGCCAGGGCTGGATGACTCATCCTGGCAGCTCTCTGGTGCCTCCCCCTGTTTCTAGAATGTTGGAGAATGTTCTGGATGATAGTGGGTGGAGGATAGGAGTGGTTACCTTGAATATGTATGAGCTCTTAGCCAACCTTCAGGTGTGGGCCTGGCAGGGGACTGAGGAGCCCATAAATAGGAATGAGCCATGCCAGCAAATGAGCCGGGTGGAAGATGGAGAAGCTGTGCTGAGGAGAGTCTGTCAGTGCCCTTGAGGGGTTTTACCTCGGGCTGGAGCTCGGGAGGTTGGCCTGGAAGGAACCCACCACAGGAGGCAGTTGGAAGGACCCTTATCGAAGAGGCAGCAGAGCAAGGAGAGACAGTGAGTAGATCAGCACAGTGCAGGGACAGACAAGGGGAGAGACTTCCAGCTGTAGCAGTGCTCTCTTGAAGACCGTGGTGTGCCAAGTCTTCATCCAACCTTGCCCTGAGGAATCTCCAGTGGGTGTCAGTCAGGAGGACTGGGAGAAGAAAGCAGCCAGGTGGGCTAGCATTTCTGCAGCAGTAGAACTGGGCTCAGTGTCTACGGGGAAGCAGAAGATGATGGGAGATGCTGTTCACTTCACGTGTGCTACTTTCCAAAAGCACTGCAGGTTCCTAGCCTGTAATGGGCTGTTGCTGAGCTAACAAGTGACTATTAGTTCCTCCAGGATTGACCATCAGGAGCTGTACATAAGGAAGCCAAGTTTGTGTAGAAGGAAGGAAGAAGATAAATCTGTAAATAAGGAGGAAGTTGTCCCTGGTTTTGTGTTTGAACATTTTTCATGTTGGGCATCCCTTAATTCCATACCCAATCCAAGTTATCATCCCCTAATAAAACAACAAAAACAAGCCAAGGGACTGTTTTCTGAGCTTGAGTGCAAGAAGAAAATACTGTGTAACTGGCTGTGCAGCAGTGGGGAACCCTGACATCAGCGACTCCTACGGGGTAGTGCTACAGGTATATGTGTGTTTCTGTAAAACGATTCCAGCCTACGTCTCACAGTACACAGAAGATGGAAATGCATTCATTTTAGTAATATAAACTGCTAATTACCTTTACTCTTCAGCAGTATATGGCAGTCTTGTGACTTCTATCAGCGCCTGGTTAAAGCTTGTAGGAGGAGTTTTCACACTGCACTGGCTGTCCTATCAGGATCCAGGACCCCTGACCTTCTGTCTGAACAGTGCTGATTGGCCCTGTGCTGATCACATGCACTCTCCCACTAAAACAAAAATCTCTTTAGCAGTGATAGCCTGTCCATAGAGGGCACACGGCGGCACCTCCCCTATCCATGCATCCGGCCCCCTGATCTACATATCAGGGCTCCGGACCATGGATTCCAGTGCGTGGTAGGTGTTTTTTTAAGCACCTGATTAGAGCCAGAGTCTCTAATAAGCTTCAAAAAAAGGGTGGGCTCAGAGCGCAGAGCATTGCTCTCCAAGCCCACCCAGTTGTGTAACTATAGCGTATGAATTTTCGCTATTTTCACACTAAAGTTCCTCCCCGCCAATCGGGGGCAGGCCGATTGGCCAAAGTGTCAGATGATCCTATTGGATGCCTAGCGCTTAGGCGGAAGAGAGAGCAGACACACGGCGGAGGCCACAGCCACCACAGCCCACCACATAGATCAGGTAAATGCCGGAATGCCGGCCTCGGGGGGGGGGGGGGGTGATTGTTCGCTGTCCCCCCAAAAGAAATAACCCACCAGCCGCCACTGCTTTTTAGTAATACACACCAAACTGAGCATGTGCAGCCTGACTCCAGTAACTCTGTCTTGTTCAAACCTGTTTTGGAGTCAGTGGAAGAAAAGGAGGATCTGTGCATATAGGATGAATCAGCCTTTTTACACAATGCAGAGGATTAACCCCTTAGGTTCCACAGTGAGTATAACAAGCATTCTTTACTGCATATACAGACTGATTTTACTGTTGTGGGTTTAGTAACACTTTAAGTGCTTTCCTTTAGTTTGTTTGGTGGGGCTTAAACATTAAAAAGTTTAAGGCACATTAATTTAAAACCATTGTTTATTGAATCTGTTGAATTCTTCCCCAGAAATACTACATACTTTGGCATAATTAACATAAAATAAATTGTAATGATGCCTGCCAATGTTCTTTCTGTTGAGTAGAATTACAGTCTTCTCCCTTAGGTGTGGAACATTACAAAACTGGACATTATGAAACTAATATTTTAATAAATGTTTAATTTTGACTATTTTCTATCTTTTTACAGCAGAGAAACTTAAAGCGGAACTAATCTCACTCAATTAATATTAGCAATTTTTATTCCTTATGCTGCTAGCATTAGTAAAGAAGTAGGAAGCTATATTAAATTCACTTGTTGTAAACTTTTTTTTTTTTTACATTTCTTCAGTTGCTTCCTGGTTTCTGCCCTAGGCAAAATAATATTATACATCTCCGGAGTCTTAATGGGCATTTTTATTCTTCTTCTGGAGGAGAGAAGGGGCTTTTCCAGCTAAGCACACCCCGCTGCCGGCATGCATCAGCTAAGGACAGATGAATTCCAGAAAGTAAATGCTACATGAATCATCTGCTCTTACTCAAGTTGGCCACAGCTAGAGATGCTAGAGGGGTGTTTTTCAAAGTGATTCTTCAACAAAATAAAACATGGAGACATGGATGGATGGGGGAGTTTGCTTTCAATATTAAAAATGAACTAAAAACTGTTTTCAGTTTGTGGTGCTCAGATACAGTTAAGTTGCACTTTAGGTTGTTGATTGTATTTATAACAGCTATTGAAAGTTACTCCTGAACCATAGTAGTTATTTATTTTGTGGATATACTATTGCTATAGCTGTAGCTTTTGAGGCTACTTAAAGGTTATTTGGCAGCATGAAAACGATGTTAAGTCAAATGTGTAGCATTCGATCACTTTTTTTGATCACTTTTTATTTTCCAAGAAAATATCTGAAAAATGTGGCATGCATTTGTATTCAGCCCCCTTTGTTCTGATACCCCTAACTAAAATCTAGTGGAACCAATTGCCTTCAGAAGTCACCTAATTAGTAAATAGAGTCCACCTGTGTGCAATTTAATCTCAGTATAAATACAGCTGTTCTGTGAAGCCCTCAGAGTTTTGTTCGAGAACCTTAGTGAACAAACAGCATCATGAAGGCCAAGGAACACACCAGACAGGTCAGGGATAAAGAAGTTGGAGAAGTTTAAAGCAGGGTTAGGTTATAAAAAAATATCCCAAACTTTGAACATCTCACAGAGCACTTTTCTATCCATCATCCGAAAATGGAAAAAGTATGGCACAACTGCAAAGCTACCAAGAAATGGCCGGGCAAGGAGAGCATTAATCAGACAAGCAGACAAAAGGCCCATGGTAACCCTACAGGAGCTGAAGAGATCCACAGCTCAGGTGGGAGAATCTGTCCACAGGACAACTATTAGTTGTGCACTCCACAAATTTGGCCTTTATGAAAGAGTGCCAAGAAGAAAGCCATTGTTGAAAGAAAGCCATAAGAAGTCCTGTTCAGATGAGACCAGAATTAATATTTTTGGCCTAAAAGCAAAACACTATGTGTGGCGGAATACGAACACTGTACATCACCCTGAACACACCATCCCCATCGTGAAACATAGTGGTGGCAGCATCATGTTGTGGGGATGCTTTTCTTCAGCAGGGACAGAGAAGCTGGTCAGAGTTGATAGGAAGATGAATGGAGCCAAATACAGGGCAATCTTAAGCCATGTACACACGAGCGGAATGTCCGACAGAAAAAGTCCGACTGAAACTTTTCATCGTCTATTCCGATAGTTTGTAGGTCTCATCGGACTTTTTTTTTCGAAAATTCTGACAGACCTAGAAATGGAACATGTTCTAAATATTTCCGACGGAACAAATTCCTATCAGGAAAACTGATCGTCTGTATGCTGTTCCGACGGACCAAAAACGACGCATGCTCTGAAGCAAGTACGAGACAGAAGCTATTGGCTACTGGCTATTGAACATCCTTTTTCTAGTCCCGTCGTAAGTGTTGTATGTCACCATGTTCTTGACTGTCGGACTCTTGTCGGAGTTTGGTTTGACCATGTGTAGGCAAGACTGCTTGAATGGAATTCCGTCAGAGTTCTGTCGAAGAAACCTTCGGAGTTTATTCCGACTGCAAAACCGGTTGTGTGTACGCGGCATTAGAAGAAAACCTGTTAGAGTCTGCAAAAGACTTGAGACTGGGGTGGAGGTTATCCTTCCAGCAGAACAACGACTCTAAACATACAGCCAGAGCTACAATGGAATGGTTTAGATCAAAGCATATTCAGGTGTTAGAATGGCCCATTCAGAGTCCAGACCTAAATCCAACTGAGAATCTGAACATTGCTGTTCACGGAAGCTCTCCAACTAATATGACAGAGCTTGAGCTATTCTGCAGAGAAGAATGGGCAAAAATGTCTCTCTCTAGATGTGCAAAGCTGGTCGAGACATTCCCAAAAAGACTTGCAGCTATAATTGCAGTTAAAGGTGGTTCTACAAAGTATTGACTCAGGGGGGATGAATACAAATGCACACCACACTTTTCACATATTTATTTGTAAACAATTTTGAAACCATTTATCATTTTCCTTCCACTTCACAATTATGTGCCACTTTTTTTTGGTCTATCACATAAAATCCCAATAAAATATGTTTAGGTTTTGGTTGTAACATGACAAAATGTGGAAAATTTCAAGGGGTGTAAATACTTTTTCAAGGCACTGTATAAATAAATGAAGGTTTTCAAGAGTACATAAATAAAATGAAGAGGTCCAGATTAACAACCTGACAATGCTTGCATTATCCAAGGTTGATCTGTCTGTGTGCTCTGTAGTTAGGAGCTCCTGCAGTACACTGTAGTACTTAATTGACAGAGTGCCAATCCCGTTATACTTTCACAACATTTGCAATGTTACTCAAATGATGGCTAGTTTGCTTTATGTGCAAGGGCACTTTTTTTTAATTCCAAATGTGGTCAAGAACACCAAAAATGCAATTGTTCCTCTGATCAGATCGAACAGCAACTTTATAGATTGTAATGCAAAAAAAAAATATCTCAGCATTACGACCCAACTTTTGCGAAATCATGTTCGGTTTTGATATAGTGGTCAAAGGGTAAAACTTCTGCCAGAGGTACAGGAAGTCAGGAAAAAAAACATCCAAAGAAAAAAGCAATATAAATAATAGTGCAGAAGGGTAAGAACCCAACAATGCTGCCGTCTGTGCCTTCTTTTCCTCCTGACCTGCTGCCACATGTAAAAAGTAGGAGGGAATCTCCCTAGTAGAGTCAAACACAAATATAAACTAGACAGAAGTTCTAACTCCGGTTCACTCTTTTCAGATTGAAAAAAACAAAAACATTTTGGCTGAAGTTGAGTAAAGGGTATTTCCAATTGTGCAGGCAATTTGAGATAATACCTAATGTATATTTGTTAAATGTCCCCATTCTAGCTATGGCTATGTGTCAATGCTCCACTTTTCTGAACTCTCTTTTGGGCCAGTTCATGAAGATAATATATGACATGTTCATTTTTTGGTTGCTTCAACAATCCCGTTACAGGACAGGCAGGGTGGGTGTTTCCATTGGAAAGATGAACATACATACATTTGTCTAAATGTGACTCCCAGATTAAAATTAAGGTGAATGTTGAGGAAAGTGTTTTATTATACATGAAACATAGATTTAACATTTCTCAGGATTCAGTAAAAAATAAAATTATGTCTTTATTTTACATCATAAATCATCGGTTAGAATAATCAACTTCATCTGCAAAATATATTCCCTATGACAGCTGAAAATACATATGTGATTAAGTTACAGGGATATTTTATATGGATATGCTTCAGTCAAAGTTTCATCAGACTCTGATTTCCTCTAATAGTAGGATTGAAACTGGCCAGATATATTACAGTCTGATTATACAACTATGCAATGCAAGGGCCTACCTAAACAATCCATTCAATGCAATCAGGTGGGCCATTTTACCACACAGTTGTTGGTAAATCCAAAGAAGATTGTATAATCACATGTGCAACCAACTTAATTTCATGTCAGCTCCCCAGTAGTACATTTCCTGCCCCTACCACCTGGAATTTACTTTATGGGTCCCGATGGCGCTTGCAGCACTATTATCAACTGAAGAATAGACTTCCTGAGCCTATATAACGTTCAGAAATAAACAGATTAGTCTTTGGTAGTGCTGTTTAGAACTCCAGCATCAGTCCTAGAAGGACACCTACATTAAATGTATTTAACCCCTAGACTGTATTACCCCCTTGTACATACCCTGGCCACACACAGCTATATTTTGGTTCAAATTTTATTTGTTAAAAAAAAAAAAAAAACAACCGTGTTGTGCATGGTCATGTCCGTATATATGAGGTGTGTCTGAAAAGTTTGGTGAATGGTCTGATATCTCAACGGCAACAGGGGCCAGGTGGGTAGGCATGCACATTACTATTCAGAGACATGTCAAGAAGCTCCACCTAGCGTGGAGTACAAGTGACCCTCAGGGTAAACCTGCTGCAGGTAGTCGAACGTAGTCAGTGTGAGAGGTAGGTTCACAGTGCAATGGAGCTGCATTCTACAAGGAAGGTTTGAAACGGTTGCTATGACGCATTGGGCGTGTTCGGCCAGAGTTGCACAGGACTGGACAGTGGATGTTGCTGCATGATAACATGCCTGCACACTATACGATGTTTGTGTTTGTGATACGATGATTGTGCACAAATTCTTGGCTCAGCAAAGCATACCTGTTCTTGATCATCCACCGTATTCCCCTGATCTGGTGCCAGTGCACTTCTTTCTGTTTCCCCACCTGAAGAGCATCATGAAAGGCGCACGTTTTGCAGACGTGGCAGCAATCCAATGTGTGACAGCGGTTCTGTGATGGATTCCTAAAAAAGGCCTTTGCAGACAGTTTCCAGAAGCTTTATGAACGTTGCCAAAAGTGTGTTGTGAAGGATGGCGATTATTTTGAAGGCCAGTAAAGGTAATTTGTTTGTATCTTCTGTTTTGTTTGTTTTCTGATTCCATTAACCAAACTTTTTAGACACACCTTGTATTTGCAATTGTTTGTCCAGCTTCATTCTTATTAACAGCACACACCTGCAGTAATATGCAGTGCACTGACATACTGTATGCTTGCATGCATTTTTGGTCTTTTTTGTACAAAATGCATTTAAAATGAAGAAAATGTATGTAAAAGTATATGCATTCAAGCAGAAACCCATAAAGGTAAAAAAACACACTTTTTTGCTATCCACAAAACTCTCAAAGAGAAAGGGAATCCGGCCTCTGTTTAAAAGCTTGTTTTTTTTAAGCTCTCTGACATACAGACTGTTCCACTTGGTTCACAAGAATCCCAGCACATTTCACTCTAACTAGAGCTTACCCATATGGTTGAAATACATTGGATTCCTGTAAACCAGGTTTAACAGTCTTTATATCTCAAAGCTTAATAAACTTGAACAAGGCTTTTAAACAGTTATCAGCTTTCCTTTCTCTTTGTTTGTTGATGGAGTCAATGTATGCCCGGAGCTGAGAAGGAACGAAATAGGCAGAGGGCATACATGACAGGGTGGAAAGGGAACCAGGTATAAAGGGTTAACTATATTAAGTGGTGTGGTCAGTACTGACCTCTACCTGATTGATCAAGTAGATGAGGTGATTGGGAGGAGCAGGAGACTATAGTGCCGGGGAGGAGTGGTTTAGGTTCACTTGTAGAGAAGAAATCGTCAGAAGAATGCCCCTCCCTCCCACCCTATGTTTTTGGGTAGTACTGTTATACTTCTTTAGTTGTTCTTTGGCTGTTTGGGGTCATTGACAGGGGTCTAAATCTGGTGTTATTGGTAAAGCGGTGGGGACCCATCTTAGGTATGGTGTCCTCTAGTTGGTACAGTTCAATTCATAGTGGTAGGACCGGAGGGTGTCTGAGGTCAGTTGGGTTAATTCCTGAGGCAGTGTTTGGTGGCTGGGGTCATAACTTAGCTAACTGGTGCCACAGACACAAAGTTTTAGTTATATGGTACAGTCAAAGACCTGCAATCATTGTTACCTTGATTGATATTTTTATTGTTTTGGTTTGCTATTTATAAGCTTATGTTTAACAAAAGGCAGATTCGGCCCTTTAACTCCAGTTACGAGTAGTGTGGTTTTTCCTAGGGGTTATAGGGATGTGTAGTTGTGTGCAGTTTTGGGTAAGAGGGTAATTATGGAGGTGAGCTCTAATTTTCCCTGGTCATGAGGATGTGTGCCTGTAACAGAACATTATCCTTTGTACTAAATATTTTGATTGGTTCCTTCAGGAAGCTACTAAATGGTGATGAAAACCAATCATGAATTCACAGGGTTAAAAACTTTATACTTGAGCATGCTGCACATTTACCTGTGTCATAATGGGAAATGAATACTGCACATGCATTTTGATTAGATGATTTGGTAAGTGCTATATACCAGGCGTCTTCAAACTATGGCCTTCCAGTTATTCAGGAACTACAATTCCCATCTTGCCTAGTCATGTCTGTGAATGTCAGAGTTTTACAATGCCTCATGGGACGTGTAGTTCCGCAACAGCTGGAGGGCCGAAGTTTGAAGATCCCTGCTTTGATATGGCCATGTGTTTTCCACATCATTTGCAAATGTATGCAGCTAGAATCTCTGTCTTTAACCTGAGTAGTGGAACAGATTTGTTTTTTGCTGGCCAGCTTGAGAGTATGCTGGGGACCCTGTTTGTATGGTTTTGTATATTGCTTAAGGTCAAGTTTACTATTAATAGCTGACACCTCTATGTGCCTGCTCACTGCTTATGATATCCCTGCATAACACCCCTGAAATAAACAGTGCAACTAGAGACTGCTCTGTCTCTGTCCATACTATTGGCCTAGGTTAGTACCTGTGCCAATCTTCAGATGGCTATCTTTGTGCTTGAGAAGGACATTGGATCCAATGCCCAGGCTGAATATTGGATCTTAATGTCTCTCCAGTTCATTAATCCCCACCCACTACTGGCACTAAGCTTCCTCCTTTCATTCACCAGATCCTTAAAGCGGTAGTAAAGCCCACTTTGTGATTTTTACCTACAGGTAAGCCTATAATACGGCCTGTAGGTAAAATTAATATCTCCTAAACGTGCATCGCTGATGCCACCAGCGCATGCACTCTGAAGGTCCGGCATACCTTTTCAGACCTTCAGAGCTTCTTGCTGGAACCAAGGGCTCCTACGCACTTGCGCAGGAGTGACGTCATCGCGGCTCCTGCCACTCACAATGCTGGAGCCCGCAAACCCGGAGGAAAGACGGTAAAGAAAGACCGGGGGAAGATGTCAGTCCTCTCAGTGGTGACAGAGCGTCGTTCTAGGGTAAGTATTTTATAATATGCTAGTATACTAGTACATTGTGCCATTGTTTTACAGGTGCTGTTTTTTTTTTTTTATTCTGCAGCGGTTTACTACCACTTTAACTGGCTACAGAGGATCTCTCATTTGACAATTGAAAAACAGAGGCAGACCCTAGGACCAGGGGAATGTGGGGCTTCACCTTGACATAGAGAGTAATAAGGTCATGTATACAGCGTAAGCCAAAGATTCAGGGTCCTCCCTAAGCACAAAGGAATTAGGTTGAAGACAAGAGTGAGTAAGGTAATATTAGATTATATCTATTCAAGGACATGACAGATTGACTTTATAAAGGAAAGTAGGCTTTCTCAGCAAAGCAAAAAGCAGCAAGGCGAATAGAGTAATTTATATCAACCAATTAAAATGAAGCTCTATGTAAAACAAAATCAAAATCTGGTTGCTATAGATTACTACACTTTGCTCTTCATATTGGCACTTTACAATACTTTGCTAAATATGTCCAAAAAGTGTTCCTTTGTGAATAGCTGTGATCTGATGTTGAGGAAAGTAATGACTTCAATAGCAGCAGTACCACCACATTTTCATGATTAAGTCACACCCTACTCACCCCTAGTCTCGTTATTAATCATAATAGCAGCAGAAATGAAATTACAACCTGCTGCAAAGTTCTCCACATAGGAGCTGCCCAGTTGTAGATGACTATCCCATATCGGCTGGGAAAATCCAACCAGTCAATTCTTCAGCTGAAAGTAGTCAGCCTGGAGGGGTTTTATGTCAATAGACTGTTTAACTTATATAAAAAAAAAAAACTTTCTTTCTGTGCTTGATTCCCCAGGTGCCTTGTAAACTTAGCAACTGTAGGAGAATGCTTCTTTCAACTTAACAATGACTTTGGCCAAAACTAAAAGGGAGTCTATCATTGCAATTTTCAACTTTCCTTTTTTGTATACTTAGACTCCGGCTTCACGTCTTAGAATGACACTGATCAAGAATGCAGGTGGGATTTCTGACGTAGCTGGGCACACACTTGTTTTACAATTTCAACTTGGGAAATTCCAGCTTTTAAAAAAGTTGGCAAGGGCATTGTTCCCTTTAAAGGAATTAAGGAAGACCTTCCTTCCAGCAAAATCCATAGACTTTTTAACAGGATCTGGCTTGCATTCAAGTTTCATGAAACAACCGGGACTGTGTTTGGAATTTAAGCTGCATCATAAGTCATCATCATCGGACAAAGCATTGAGATAATCAGTATCTGCATATAAAAGAAATCCTGAGAACAAACTGTCTGCCCAGCTGGGGTCTGAAAACAAACCGTTCTGATCTGTATAAAAAATCTCAAGCCAGACTTCATCTTCTGGCTTTAGGTAAAGAAGTGTTGAGCCTGAGGCAACATCATGATTTCCCGTGTTGGCATCAAATGTCTTTATTTTGTACTCTCCATTTTGTACAAGGGTGATAGCCAGGTGCTTGTTTGCAAGAGTGATGTCATAAGAGAAATAATAAATTCCAGGGATAGCACAAATAAACTTCCCGGTGGATGGGTTGTAGTGCTCTCCTTCATTAAAGATTACTTTGTTAAATACGATTGGAAGTCTTTCTTGTGGGTAGCTGGTGGTGATCCCAACTGAAAAAGCAGATTTAAGCACAATATTTCCACACTTGCACACACCAGGTTCTCCCAGATCTCCTCTTGAGCCTTTATCACCCTTAGGTCCAGCAGGTCCATCAGGCCCAATTTCACCTTTGTCTCCTAGTGAACCGTTGGGTCCTCTTTTACCAGTCTCTCCTTGATCACCCTTTTCACCAATAGGTCCCAGTCGTCCTGTTTTTCCTCGCAAACCTTTAACATAAATGTCAAAATTGTTCATTAGGAATGGGTCTACCAGTTCACAAATAGCAACTGACACTAAAACTAAGAAAACAATAAAACAAAATGCCCTCTGACTATGCAATGAGAAATATGTTCACAGTATACAGATTAAAGACTATAATGTCTGATATTTATTTATAATGAACGTAGTTTATAATGAAGTAAATTTTAACATTTTAGTAAATTTTTGAGAAGATATACATGTTTATTGTTAGAGTTCATCCACAGCCAAAACATTTTGGATAGGGCGGGAAGGGTAAGAGCTTATGTCAGATTATTAGTGCCACCTCTGTCCATTGCACAAAGGTAATGGTCACAAAATCTCCAACTGGGACACAAACACAAAAAAACACGTTAGAGACTAAGGTAGAGTTAGACCCCGTTCATATCTGGCAATTTGGGATCGCAATCACAATCGCTTTGATTCTGTCTGCCACTCCAAATTGGAATGCAATAGTGGTAAAATGCACCACACATGTTTGGGTGCCAGGAGTTTCTTTTGGGCAACAAGCTTTGTGCGATGCAGTTTACCCGCAGTTGCTGATCAATTTATTGTGGCAAAACCACACCGCATTTGAGATGCCATCAAAAATGAATAGCATCCAAACATGCGTGAGCAATTAGGAGTTGCAGGCAGGATTGTGGCGGTTATGCCCAGGATCCCAAATCCCCAAACCCAATGATTTTACTAGAGTATAAAGGAGAGCCACAAGCGTCCACGTTTATTGTGCAAACCATCCACAAAAATGGCAATGACTGTCACTGCCTTAGGACCGCCCCCAACGCATTTCACCCCATCAGGGCTTAGTCGTAGAGCTCTACCTCTGAGCCATGGTTGGGTGAAATGTGCTAGAAGAGGCAGTCCTATTGGCGGTCCAAACATAGAGTGCACACCGCTCAGGCAAGTAATTAGCTGCTAACCGCTGCAGGTGCTTGCCCCGCCTCGCTACCATTGATACATAGATAATGGGAAAAAGATGGCCGTACACCACAATGGGATCAAAGCGTAAAAAATCCTTTATTTGTCACCGTAACAGACCAAAAAGTGTTCCTGTCTATTTCTTTGGCACAGTGACAAATAAAGGATTTCTTACGCTTTGATCCTGTTGTGGTGTGCTCCCATCTCTTTCCCTTTATCTATTGGCACTCCAGCCATTGCAGGACTTTTACAAATAATAACCTTTAGATTAGTGAATGTAGGGAAAACTCAATACCCAATTAAAAAAAACAGTATTTTTGCTTGCACATGAACGATCATTCCAGCATTCCATGACTAAGCGAAGAGGAAGTTTCCTTGCAAAGTAAACAGTTTATTTGCCATTGGAAAAAAACAACCCCCCTGCTGTTTCCCTCTTAAATATACATTGTACTAATATTTATACAATGTTCCCTGATATTATTTCAGCAACAACAAGCAGATGTTCTTTACCTGTGTCACCCTTTTCACCCTTTTCTCCTTTCCTGCCATCTCTCCCATCTCTTCCCGGAAGGCCAATCCGTCCATGTGGCCCAGCTAATCCATTTGCCCCAGGGGATCCCGGAGACCCTGGCAATCCTGGTATGCTACAGACATACCTTATGTTCTGTTGATCTCCTTTCAGTTTTTTGTTCAATGGTTGTCCACTGGCACAAAGAACAAAACTTGTAATGTACAGCAAAATAAGCATCATCGACCCTGCAGGAAAAATATTCTGTTATATTTTTCATGTATTATTTACATTTAAACAAAAAAGTTAACAGCTTAATTTAACATGATTTGCAAGAGAAAACCCACTTCTATACTTTAAAGATCAACTCCTGGCAATAAGTGAAATCAATCGATGAACCCCTAAGCATTCTATAAACCATTGCAACTGTTCTTTAAGTGGACCTTTGAGTAACTTAATCTGCATGCAAATCCAAAATGTATTTTTCAGTTATTTTTGGCACCAGGGCTCACTGTATATAGTTTTCTTAAGAAAATTGTTATTTATGAGTCTTACCTGGATATCTGTCCAGTAATAGCACTGTTTTAGGCTAAAAACACTAAACCACTGCCTCTTAGTAAGGAGCAGCAATGCCATCCAGCTTTAGTTTGTCCATTATGTATTGGGTCAGTCTAGTGCCACATACCTATAGTTTGTTGACTGTTGGGCTGCCTACCAGGTGTATCAGATTGCCAGTCCAACTAAGAGAGCTCACATGGCAGACTGACAACATTCTATCTATCTATCTACACTATATTACCAAAAGTATTGGGACACCTGCCTTTACACGCACATGAAGTTTAATGACATCCCACTCTTAGTCCATAGTGTTCAATATTGTGTTGACCCACCCTTTGCAGCTATAACAGCTTCTGGGAAGGCTGTCCACAAGGTTTAGGAGTGTGTCTATGGGAATGTTTGACCTTATCTTACTTTCCCCCATTTTATGGTTTGTAGACAGAAGCCAGCGTAGAAGAGTACCTGTGTAAACAATAGATAGATAGATAGATAGATAGATAGATAGATAGATAGATAGATACACTATATTACCAAAAGTTTTGGGATGCCTGTCTTAACACGCACATTAACTTTAATGGCATCCCAGTCTTAGGTTTAGGAGTGTGTCTATGGGAATGTTTGACCAGTCTTCCAGAAGCGCATTTGTGAGGTCAGGCACTGATATGGATGAGAAGGCCTGGTTCGCAGTCTCCACTCCAATTCATCCCAAAGGTGTTCTATCGGGTTGAGGTCAGGACTCTATACAGGTCAGTCAAGTTACTCCACACCAAACTTGCTCATCCATGTCTTTATGGACTGTGCAATGGTCCAAATCATTTGGTGGAGTGGGGATTATGGTGTGGGATTGCTTTTCAGGGGTTGGGCTTGGCCCCTTAGTTCCCGTGAAGGATACTCTTAAGGTGTCAGCATACCAAGATATTTTGGACAATTTCATTCACCCAACATTGTGGGAACAGCCCCTTCCTGTTCCAACATGACTGCGCAAAGCAAGGTCCATAAAGACATGGATGAGCAAATTTTGGGGGGATGAGAATGGAGAATGCGAGCCAAACCACGTCCACATCAGTGCTTGACCTCACAAATGCACTACTGGAAGAATGGTCAAATATTCCCAGAGACACACTTCTAAACCTAACACTGGGATGCCTTTAAAGTAATGTGCGTGTTAAGGCAGGCATTCCAAAACTTTTGGTAATATAATCTATCTATCTATCTATCTATCTATCTATCTATCTATCTATCTATCTATCTATCTACACAGGTACTCTTCTACACTGGCTTCTGTCTACAAACCATAAAATGAGGGAAAGTAAGGAGCTTTGCAACAGATTAGGGTGTAATGTTAAACATACTAAACAATAGATTTGGGGTTACATATTTACATATATCTTAACAAGTCTACTGGAATAAATTATTCGCTACATAATACCTAATCAATTCTGTTCAGATGCTGTAAAATAAGTGCTGCTCTCTGTACCTGTCAATAAATGTAACTGAAAAAAAAAAATGCTGATGCTCGATTAATTGACGCTCAATTCATTGAATAAGAAATTAAAACATTCTTTTCAATACACCTTAAAGTGATATTAAAGGCAGTTCTTTAAAAAATAAATAACAAAAATGTCATACTTACCTTCTCTGTGCAGTTGTTTTGCATAGAGCAAACCCGATCCTCCTTGCAGCTTGCTATGGTGGCACCCAAGCGGGCTCACTCCCAAGCCACTGCTATGCGTGTTCATTCACACACTGAGCTGCGCTCGGCCCCGCCCTCTCTTACTCCTCATTGGCTCACTGGCTGTGAATGTGATTCTCAGCCAATGAGGAGGGAGAGTCCCCCGGAGAGCTGAGGCTCTTATGCACATCACTGGATCGCGATTGGGCTCAGGTAAGTATTGGGGGGCTGCTGCACACGTAGAATGCATGAAGGTTAAAAACCTGTAGTCTTTACAACCACTTTAATCTGAACTTTATTTAATTCACTGCAACCTTAATATACAAAATTCATACATCTGTTTATAAATGAAAAATCCTTACATCTGTTAATGAATGGGTGAATGAATGTTTTATACACACATAAGATATATATATATATATATATATATATATATATATATATATATATATATATATATATTTATTTATTTTAATTGCAAAATAAATTAATATAATATTTAAAATATTCCTGCAAAATGCTAAGAAATGCTTGTGGACTATTACAAAATGTAAAAAAACTTTCCCCTTTCATAAATGTTACATTATTTCTAGCATTTCAAGCACTGCTGTTGCGCATAGACTCTAAAGTTGGCCATACATATGTCAACTTTCAGTCAGTTTCAACCACTTTTGATCCACCAGGAATTGCAAATACAAGAAAAGCAACATGGAACCATGGGAGGAATCTCTGGCTACAGTAACATGGTGATGCGGTCCATGTTGGTTAGTGGACACACTGCCCTCTAGTGATGAGCACTAATACTGCTATTTGGTTATTCGTAAGTGATGATATGGTTATGCTAGGATTAATTGTGTTTTAGATAACCAGATATAGGATCTGCATACTTTTAAATGAGTGTGTGGACCAATCATATATGCTGATTAAAACAGCAATACGTTTGTTTATATGTTGCTGAAATAGAGCGCAGTGGATCTCTTGGAACATGGCCACCATGTTAATAGTCTTGGACTACTGAAATATGGCGGTGCGGTTCATAATGGTTTTGAATACTAGCAGCACTGCTCCCTAGTGTTCAGCAACAGAATTTTTTTCTGAATATAAGGAAGTGATGTGAGCACCGCTGACCCATACTGCCTCACAGAAGAAGTCCCATTGAACGAAACGTACGTCGGACTAGGCATGGAGCAGCGGTGACTTCCGAACACTCATGGAGGGTGCTGGACAAACAAATGTTTCCATTTTGAGCCTAATTTTATCATTTTTGTTGTATGTACAACTTTTAATAAACTCCTGTGTGCTTTTAAATAATGTTGTGCAATTAATTTATCTTCCTCTTTCATATGATGAATGTGTGACCAGACTCTGAAGTTTCCTTGACTGATTATAACTGTGGGGTATACATCTGTGGAATCCAATTAAGCAGGCTGGGTAGTGGATGCGGTTGAGCCCATAGTGAGACGTGAAAGCTCACTAATGCGCATGTAGACCCTGGAGGTTTTAAAAGCAGATATACTTACCCTATCTATCTTGTGGGGAGCACCGGGTGTCTTCAAAAATTGAGCATTGGATCAGCACACGTTTTGAGCTCACCTTATGGATGTGGAATTGGGACACTTGGACTTTAACAATTTTTCTTTTTTCCTTTTTTCACGCGTTTTCATCGTTAGTGCATTATATTACATTTTTTTTGCACTTTAATCATTAAGGGCATGGTTTGACAATGCTACACGTTTTGATTTATATATATATATATATATATATATATATATATATATATATATATATACATTTGATTTAATATATGATCATCTTAATGTAAATAGCCTTATCAATTATTGTTTTGTTTCTTGGTATGTATTATAGTTGACCACAGGTGTTCAATCCACTGGGCATTCAATATTGCTAATTTCATATGCAGGCTTTGCCTCCTGCTTACTGGTACTGCACAACGACTGTGCAAGGGTTTAGGGGTTTAAGAGTCAAGATGGTATTTTAGGTCTTACATAAAGTGTTAGAGGTTCAGTCAGGGAGCATAGGCAGCATAGCATCCATCAGTTAGGGGAGCTCCAGCATTAATACTTGCTCTTAGTGCTGACAGCCTCATACCAAAAATGCACTACAATCATTCAAAGTCTTTTCAATGCAAAGTAAATGAATACAATATTTAAAATATGCCTGCAAAATGCTAAAAAAATTCTTGTGGACTATTACAAAATGTAAAAAAAAACTTTCCCCTTTCATAAATGTTACATTATTTCTAGCATTTCAAGCACTGCTGTTGTGCATAGTCACTAAAGTTGGCCATACATAACTTTCAGTCAGTGTCAACCACTTTTGATCCACCAGGAATCGCAAATACAAGAAAAGTAATTGCTGGAAACTAAACACTCTACTACCCACAAGTTTGAGTGAATACCATAATTTAGTTGATTATAAATTTGAAACTGGACAATAAGAGAAAGCTCATATGTGGCTGGATGCACCGCTGCTGCCAACACAAATTGAGACCCAGGCTTTCAATTCCCTCCAATCTAACCAGGCCCTGGTTTCCCACCACAGGGAAACCAGTGATAGATACCACCCTTAAAGATATGCTGCTATCACTTCAAACGTCATTGATGACTGATCTCTCAACACTCTTTACTAAAATCTCTACAGACATACATGTACTTGACGATAGAGTGTCACATATTGAAAACAGCATGGAAGAATGCACCACAATCACAGTCAATGATTTAATCGACACATATGATAAAGTGAGAGAAGAACAATCCTGGCTAAGGGCCAAATTAGCCAATTTAAAAGACAGGTCCCACAGGAACAACGTTAAGCTACACAGTATTCCTGAAGCCATATTGCCGGCAAATCTCCCCAAGTATGCCAAAGAGCTCATACATGCAATTCTACCTGATGCCGCCCCCCTCCCACAGAATTGCGAAACCATCACACTTAGCAGCCTCCATCCCAGAGATGTACTAATTAGGGTGCACTTCTTTCATATCAAGGAAAAACTCCTCATGTCAGCAAGGGCCAAATCCCCACTGCCAGCTCCGTATTGTGACATACAGCTTTTTCCAAATCTCTCCAAATACACCCTACAGTTGAGGAGATAACTCAATCCCATTACCAAAGGCCTCCATAATCATAAAATCCTATTCAAATGGCTATATCCAGCTACACTGATCATTGCAAGAAATGGATCATCCCACATGATCAATAGTCTCAAAAGTGGTATGCAACTTCTGTATACATGGGGAATTATCCCTGACCCCCCACTAGAATCCACTTCATCTATGGAGTAAAGAGGTCCTGACTCATCCCGCCACAACCAGGAAAGAAAATACACCTAACATATAAAAAAAGAGCACGTTTACAAATGGGCCTTCCTATCAACCAAAGTATATCTCTCCCCAGCTATAAACTTTCAGCTTTCTAACTATACTCAGAAATTGACTCTAGTCACCCCCCCACCCCACGGTGGTTTTCTAGGAGCAACTTGTCTCTACTCCACCTACTGTTTTACCTGGTACACTACCACCCACAGAACTGTACTCTACAAGTTCTACATCTCAGTTACTTGAACTCTTTATAATACTAACTTTGTTGTTATTCCACAGCTCTAGCTTCCAAATCATTAAGTAATCTCACAGGATATCTAGTCTCACCAGCAATTACATTGAACAACATACTCTGGCTACAGTAACAAGATCCTCCCTACTTGTGCAGCTAACTGTAATGCCCTGTACACACGATCGGACATTCCGGCAACAAAATCCATCAGATTTTTTCCGACGGATGTTGGCTCAAACTTGTCTTGCATACACACGGTGACACAAAGTTGGTCAGAAATTCCAAACGTCAAGAACGTGGTAACGTACAACACGTACGACGAGCCGAGAAAAATTAAGTTCAATAGTCAGTGCGGTTCTTCTGCTTTATTCTGAGCATACGTGGCACTTTGTGCGTCGGTATTGTCTACACATGTTTGGAATTTACGCGAACGTATTTTGTTGTCGGAAAATTTTAGATCCAGCTCTCAAACTTTGTGTGTCGGAAATTCCGATGGAAAAGGTCCGATAGAGCCTACACACGGTCGAGATTTCCGACAACAAGCTCTGATCGCACATATTCCTTCGGAGAGTCCGATCGTGTGTACAGGGCATTAGTGTTTACTTGCACTCAGCCCTTTTGCACCACATCACAAATGCCTTTTAAGATCCTGTCAATAAATGCCAATGGGTTCAATCACCCAGCCAAGAGACAATCTCTTTGGAAAACAGTACAAAAGCTGGACTGCAACATATTATGTGTACAAGAGACACACTTTGCAACTCCCAATACGCCTACATGCACAAACAAACTTTTCCCCATATCTACACAGCCTCCTTCACATAAAAAAAAAAGAGGAGTTCTTATAGCGGTGAAAAACACCATCAATTTTCAACTGAATTAACTAACCTTGGACCCCAACAGTCGATATATTATCTCGGGTTGCACTATCAATAAGAAAGAATACACACTCATGAACATATATGCACCCAACATCCAACAAATGCGATTCTTTCACAAACTCATGCGCATCATCAAGCCTATCCAGAAAAGACACCTAATTGTATGTGGAAATTGTAATATGGTTCCAGATAACCAGATAGATTCCACATCCGCAGAAAAATGTAGAGAATCCCACTTGAAATTATTTCTCCAAACCCAAGATCTCTTTGACGTATGGCGCTGCCAACATGGCATGTAAAGAGACTACACTTATTTTTCTCCTCTGCATAAATCCTACTCAAGGATTGACCTCTTTCTAGCAGATAAATGATTACTCCAAAAAAATAAGTGCATCTGTAATCCAAATTACGACTTCAGATCATGCTCCTATTACTATTTCTGTTTTAGATTCCCCACAGAAGCAGAATACTTACTTATGGAGAGGAAATGCTTATATTCTACAACATACATCCTACACATCAGAGATTTCTGCTCACATATCTGAATTTTTTTTAGACTCAACTCTAAGTCAACTATAAGTCTCACTGTAAAAAAAGAGGATGCAGTGTCTAGAATCCCTAACATCTCAAATAGCCAACCTAGAAAAACAAAATAAAGCCAACCCTACAGCAACACACTTAGCACTAATAATGTCCCTTAGACAAAAACTCAGAAGGCTTCTTCTACACTCCTTTGAAAATGCCCAGAGGAAATTAAAAGCAACATCATACTCTACCTCAAATAAAGTGGGTAAAGCCCTAGCTAGTTGAATTAAAGGCAGAAGAATAAAAAAAAATAGAATATTTATACTACCCTCACACAAAGGAAAAATTATTGAACCCACCAGCGATAGCTGATGCCTTTAGCACCTTCTACGGGGATCTTTATAACATAAAGCACATTCTAGATACCTACCAACCCTCTATAGAAGATATTAATTAATTTCTTACACAAATCCAGCTCCCAACACTAACAGCTGACCAGCTGGCCCTCCTTAGCAAACCCTTTACCGAACAAGAAATCCTTGCAACTATTTAAACTCTTCCTGCAGGGAAAGCACCAGGCCCAGATGGACTCCCAGGTGAATATTACAAGCAATACCCCCACCATCTAGCACCCCACCTACCTGCACTATTTAATGACACTGCCTCCTCTTCATTGTTACCTCGTTAGTCTTTGCAAGCACTGATTATAACTCTACCTGAACCAGGGAAGGAGCTGACAGCCCCCAAAACTTCCGTCCCATATCCCTCATGAACTTAGATTTAAAAATCTATGCGAAAACAATTGCAACACGTTTACTCAAAATAATGCCTTAATTAATACACAGAGATCAGTCGGGCTTCACCAAGGGACGACAAGTGTCCGATGCCACTAGAAGAGTGATAGACATCATCCACCACGCCGAGTCCAGTGGAATGCCTTCTCTGTTTCTATCTTTAGATGCAGAGAAGGCGTTTGACAGAGTCCAGTGGTCCTACCTCCAGGGAGTTCTTAAAACATTTGGATTTAGTGTATTCATATTAAAAGTCATACTAGCATTGTACTCTACCCCTTCAGCACAAGTCTTTTCAGCAAATATGCTATCTCAGTTGTTCTACATAACTAATGGCCCTAGGCAAGGATGCCCATTATCTCCCCTGATTTTTAATTTACTGATGGAGCCATTGGCAGAGCATATTAGACAAAACCCACTGATCTCTGGATTTACAATAGGCCAAACATCCCACAAAATCAATCTTTTCGCAGACAACATAATCCTAATGCATACTAACCCAGCTTCTTCCCTGGCAGAAGTACAAAAAAACCTTCAAAAATTCAGTAATGTATCTTATTATAAAGTAAATACTACAAAATTGTATATCCTAGATTTAGGAATAGACGCCACAACTAGAAACCTGCTACAAGCCCAATACTCCTTTAATTGGGCAGAAATCGACATTAATCAAAATCGAAGATTACTACCTAGCATCAGTACTGACCTAGTTACAAGACAAATAGAAACAGCTACATTGCCATGCACTAGCCTTCAGAATTGGATTCTAGGCATCCTGATCGGAGCTCCCATACACTCAGCACTACCCCAACGATGAAGCATTATGTCGTTCCCCCAATTACAGAAAGAGTTTACTCTTCCAGCCTCAGAACTCTTCACCTTTATATGAGTTAGACACTGCCTCTCTCACTCACCTACTCCACTGTACACTTTACCCCCCAAAGTATGGACATAAACAACCTGAACGCTACCAACCTGAAAGGGATCTCACTTTTTAACAACTCCTTTCGCCACAAATGAGTATTCGTTAAAACGAGAGCACACCTTCACTGGGAATCAGACCTAGGATATACTGTAGCCTCACTGAATAACAATGGCAAAAAGCCTTTCAACCTATCTACAGATATACACAATGCTCCGCTCTCTGGGAGCTCACCCAAAAAATCTCTCTATGTTGGTATTTAACACCAACTAAACTGCCCACTTTTAGTACCACCACTTCAGATACCTGCTGGAGATGTAATACAGCAAAAGGTGACTTACTGCACATTCTTTGGGATTGCCCACATATACAGCAATACTGGGCTACCATATTTCATATCCTGACAGATATCACACAATGCCATATTCCCAACACCGGGACTAGCAATATTGAGTTTGACGATAGAATCGATACCCACCTATCTTAGAAGGGTGGTAACACATATTCTACTTGCAGCTAGACTGAGCTTGACAAGACTATGGAAAACTAGTCAGGCACGGTCTATAGAAAACACTCTTGAACTAGTAAACCTACACTATAGCTATGAATTAATGATGGCCTCTAGCAAAGGTATGATGGCCAAATCACAAAAAGATTGGCATCCCTGGTCCCAATAGAACAGGGTATCGTGGCTTTTATAAATCTACTGGTATTTCCTGATCTACCTCTTGACTGCTGAGCTGAACTATATGTTTAATAGATAGAAGGTAAACCTTATATTATACTTGTAACACGTTACTAAGATGGAGCCACTTTTCTCTCGGGGCACAAAAGTGTTCGGGGTGTGCCTGAGAGAAGGGGATACAAAAATTTAAAGTTATCATAGAATTAAGAATACAGCAAGAATCCTAGCTTAATTAATAATTTCTGTTACTTTTCATCAGACATTTGTTATTGTACTAATAGATGTATAACAACTAATTTACGACAAACAATGTCCACATTGTTATCTGCTTATTATTGTAAAAACTTAATAAAAACTATTTTGAAAAAAAAAAAAATAATTTAATCAAGAATGGAAAACTATGAAAATCTCAGCTAAAGCAATCTAAGGTTTCATGTACACTAGTGTAGCACCCTCTAGTGTATGCTAGGTTTGTTAGTGTAGCAAAATTTAGTTCAGCTCAGGACTAAGCCTGAGCTGAGAATCTGGGTCAGGGTTTAGTGACTCAGGGCTGGATGACTCATCCTAGTGTAGCAAGGTCCCAGGCCTCCTTTAGTCTAATGAGGACCTCCAGTGGAAAGAGCTGCTGACATCCTTCCATATAGAGTGGGTTGCAAGGCATAGCGGGTGTAGTGTAAGGTAGATTCATGGGCGCCAGATACTTCTCGAATGCAAAGAGATTTTATTTCTCTTGAACAGAACTTTGGGAGAGAGGGTTTAGGGCCAGGACACCCTTAAGTTAGTTGCAAAGTTTTTTGGCAAACTCCGAGACCTCTACAGGTAGACAGCCATGCAGGGAAAGGCATCCAGCAAGACACCACATCTCCATGTGTAGGAATGCTGTCTCCTATGGCAACAGTCTTAGAATAGTTCCTAACACAAGTCGTAACAAATTCCTTCACTTTCTTTACAATCACTTCTTGTAGGTTCTCAACCCACTGAGCTCCCAGCCTCTCTCACTAGACTTGCTGATTCACTGCCACCGAATCCCTTGAGCTCTTCCTATCTGCACTTTAGTATCTTCCTCAAGTGTCACCCCCACTTCTCTGCTGGGTCCCTAGCTTGGCACTCCAGATACTTCTCAAGCTTCACCCCACTGGCCTGCTTGGTCCCTGGCTTGACATACAAGACTGCTCTGCAAGTGTCATCTCCGCTGGCTGGGTCCCTGGCTTGACACCTGCTGAAGTTTCCCAATTCTTCACCGTCCCTGGTTGATTAGAACATCGATAGTAAGGTGGTTTGTCCCTTAGTGGCGACACCTTCCCCTCTACCTCCGACCACAACATGTTTTCTGGTCAGCAGAACCGTCACTTCTGGTTGGACTGCAAGCCGCAATGCCAACCCTATGCTGCTCTCTTGCTTCTAGATAGGCCCTCAGACAGCCTAGCAGCCAGATGTGCCCAGGATAGGCCCATACTCCAGCCTAGCAGCCCGGGCAATACAACACACGTCCACCCAGACAGCCGTCCAGGTGGGACAGAACACTGATCATCTGACTCCACCCAAATATATAGGTTCTCCCAGCAGGCCAAGGGATTTAAGAAAACCCCTGCCCATTGGCTGAGATGCCCCATATACTCCTAATCTGTCCTTGCTTTGCCCTTATCTTATCTAATGTTGCCAGGTACCTGGCCACCTAGCGGCAGAAGAGAGAAGTGCAGCAATTCCAGACTTAGGGTGAACTCAATTGATCCCTAACAATAAGTCAAGGTAACTACACCTGGCAGGTAAATTTAGGAGCAACCCTGTCTAAACATTAGGGTGCTACACTAGCAGCCCCTCCGGTGCTTTCCCCTGTTTTCTGGTACATTGGAGAATCTTCTAAACACTGTGGGTGGAGGTTGGGAGGAGTTGTTTGGAATATTTATGAGGGCCTCAGCCAATCCCCAGTGAAGGGCTGGCAGGCCACCCCAAAATGTCAGTCATGCCAGCAGGGGAGTCAGGTGGGAGATGAAGTGCTGAGGTGGCTGTTGGTGGCCTTCAAGGGTGCCCCCTAGTCTGGGGGGGTGGTAATCTTGGGCCGGGGCTCAGAAACTGGAAGGATCCTGCCTTAACACACAGAGGAAGCCCTTCCTGGAGGCAAGGGAGCAAGGAGAGAGGACTTCTACTACTACTGGGAGATCTCCTGGGAATCAGCTGGGTGGGCTGGTTAGTGTCAGTCTGGAGGACTGTGGTGGAGAAGTTAGCCTGGAGGGCTAGTGAAAGGGGCAGCTGCAGCCAGGTGTGTTGGCAGTGTCTGAAGAGGTAGTGCTGGGATCAGTAGCCACAAGAGGAAATCTGCAAGCTGTGTCACTGTATTTTCTTCTCCACTACAAGTGGCTTCGGGTTCCTGCCTGTAATGGGCCATTGCTCAAACATCTGACTGAGAGTGACCAGATATTCAAACAGTGATTCAGCTGGGGTCTTCAAGCAAGAGTGTGCTGGAGGAAGTGTTTGGAAGCTGTATATAGACTATATATAGGAAGAATGTCCCTGAAGTTCTGCTAAAGTCAAGTGGGCATTCCATAACCTCCCATCCCTATCAAAGCTATTAACCCTTTATTAATTGTATTAATAACAAAAAAGCAAAGTCCCAGTTTAACTGCGGCTCCTTAGGGGGTGCGCTACACTAGCCTTCACTGGCAGTTCCTAAATTTGAGTTTAGGAGCTTTTGGCGGGTTTTTTTGGCAACGCTCCTAAACTCAACTCCATAAAAGCCTATGGGGTTTATTTATTAAAACTGGAGAGTGCAAAACCTAGTCCAGCTGTGCATGGTAGCCAATCAACTTCTAATGCCGCGTACACATGACCGTTTTTTCCGTCAGAATAAACTCTGACGATTTTTCTGATGGAGTTCCGACGGAGTTCCGCTGAAACGGACTTGCGTACACACGATCACACCAAAGTCCGATCGTTAAATTGCCATGTGTTTAAGGCTCACTCAACCTTTCTCATCTATTACTATAGTACACAACATCACAAAAATAGTGGACCAAAATACAAATTGATGTCCTGTAAGAACAGCTTATATTTTGGTACAATGTGTCCTTTAAGGTATGCCCTTAGACCTTGAATGCAGCCCATATGGTCAAATATTTACCACTGTCCTGGTTCCAGTGATCTTCAATGTGTTGTTCTGCCCAAAGCTGCACAGCCTTTCTTTTAAAAAAGTCCACATCAGGTCCTTTTCATCTTTTTCATGTATGCTGAAGCCCCATTCATTACTCTGGAAAGAGCAGAATCACCAGAGCTTCCTAACCCTGATCCAAACTACGCAACCTGTTGTAATGTTTGCGAAACGCCCGAGCTCATCCCTAATGTTTACATCTCATAGCCAAAATTTTCCTTGCTGATTGCTGTACTTGCTAAGTGAGCCAATAAGGACTTCTATGGAACCCTCTCTTAGTTGTCTCCAACCTCAGGATAGTGTTGGGCTGTTAAAGTTGAGAGAGTAATGCCCCGTACACACGATGGGACATTCCGACAACAAAATCCATGGATTTTTTCCGACGGATGTTGACTCAAACTTGTCTTGCATACACACGGTCACACAAATCTTGTTGAAAATTCTGAACGTCAAGAACGCGGTGACGTACAACACGTACGATGAGCCGAGAAAAATGAAGTTCAATAGCCAGTGCGGCTCTTCTGCTTGATTCCGAGCATGCGTGGAACTTTTGCGTCGGAATTGTGTACACACAATCGGAATTTACGACAACGGATTTTGTTGACGGAAAATTTGAGATCCGATGGAAAATGTCCGATGGAGCCTACACAGGGTCGGAATTTCCGACAACAAGCTCCCGTCGAACATTTTCCGACCGTGTGTACGGGACATTAGTGTACATTTTTCTGAAAGTACACACAAAACTACTACTAACGTTCAGAAAGTAATTTTTGTTTTTTAGGTTTGGTAACCTTTTTACGATTTCTATATGCATTGTGTCTGGATAATACGAAATGTCTTGTAACCTCTGCCTTCTTCATATATAGATGTGTCTTTAAGACATAAAGCTAACCATTAAACCATAGAATCCAACAGCCCTGGCCTGAACATAAATTTCTCACACTACAACTCAATTCAATGGCTCCATGGAATACCTGGGCCTTTTCCAAACACATAATTTACCATCTGTGTTAAACATAATCTGAAATAGAAAAACATGTGGAAATTGTCCGATCATAAAAGACTTAAGACACAAGGACGACCACTGATCTAACTGCATTCTTTGATGCACGTTCCAAGAATTATTCAGTACAGAAGCCACTCCCACTTTTAGATGTCTGTGCACCAAATGGGGGCTAAGAAATAAAAGTTATACCCTGCTTTATTGTTATACAGACGGAAGTTTATTTTTAATCAGAGAAAGTATCAATTTATTTAAGACAATGAACCCAAGAAAACAGCCATCCAAATAAAAATAGAAATAAAAACATCTGTTGTAAGGGAAGGAAACAAGATGAGAACTCTAATGTGCTGCCAATAACTGATGTATAAATAAATATGTGATTGAAATGTTTTGAAAGTAAGCTGGCTTTGTGTTAGAATCTGTTTAGTTGTGACACAGGTGGCCATTGCTACAATTGTAAGACCTCTTTTAAACAGACGGTCAGAGGATGGTAAAAACAGGTGGTTGAGTCGTGGTTGTACCATGCCCAACCACCCTCCTAAAACCTATAATACAGTCAGAGTGGGCTGTTCACATGCAGCAAAAAAAAAAAAAAAAAAAAGGCCTCCAGGAGATAGCAGGATTACCTCCTGAACATCTGACAGCGCTTGCTTAGCCATGCTCTGAGAATGGAAAAGGGCAATCTTAACCTTGGGGTAGCACTGCCACTGCTAAACTATGGACTAAAAACTATTTTTGGAATATGCTCACACTTGAGCCTGGCGATCTAAAGCTACATTTATATCTTTGAGATAATCTATCTAGTAAGAGATCAAATTAGAGAAACCTCCAGCCATTCCAGTATTCCCTAATGAAAGCAGTATTACTGAGATCCTTTGTCATTGTAGCATTAGCAGTCATCAGAGTCCAGTGCCCTTTAATTCATTGAAATATATTTCAAATATTGCGGCTACCCCCTAAAATGCGACCGCCTTCTGCTAGCCCCTTCATGACACACAGTTTGAAATTATGGGACTCGATACGATACTCAGACAAACTTATGTCCCCATTCCTGCCGCTGCTTCCCCTCTTGAATAATCCTATGTTCCCACCTGGCTTGGAACAACCCCACATTTTTTCATGGTGGCCTGCCTATGGGTTCTCCCTGGTTCGTCACTTTCTTAATACCCATGCCTTCCCCATGTGGCCCTTGTTTCAAGAGACCCATGAAGCTCTGCCTTCCGTTACATCCAGCTGTGACACTGGATAAATTCCCTCCGGTGCCTTGGCTCCTTTCCATATCAAATGACTGCCTTTGAGCACACCTGCCAGCATTGTCCAGGTGCTCGCAGCACCATTTCTATGATCTACTCCTTACTAACTGCCGGCAGCACTTCCACTACCCTTTCCTATGTGCTTAAATGGAAACGTGACCTGTCCCCCATAGATCTTGCAGACTGGAGTAAGGCCTGGTCCAGCATAGCAAAATGCTCCTTTAACACTGCCAAGTTGGAGGCGGCCTATAAGGTCCTCCTGCGCTGGTACTGGGTCCCAGCCCGTATCGCCAAGTCAAACCCGTCATGCAATGACAGATGCTTTCGGGGTTGTGGTCAACGAGGAGATGAACTGCACACATGGTGGTCTTGCCCCCATCTTGTAGGTCAAGGGTCTTTGGCGTACTATCCTCTCTATTTCATGTTGCCTTCCACAAAGACCCCAAATTTGCACTACTCCATTGCCCGCTCCCGGCCTTTTCTCTCACCAGCAGAAACTAGCTACATACTTATTTATCGCTGCCAAACGAACAATAGTGAGGGCTTGGAAAAAACCTTCTACCTCGCAGAGGTAAAGAATACCTTGACAACCCTTATGATCCACGAAAAAATGTCCAGCATCCTCCATGACTCCCATGCAAAATTCCTTAAGGTGTGGGCCCCGTGGTGGTCCTGTGCACTCCCTAATCTACATCCGACTAGTCTAGGACTTTAAATTCAATTTGAACTCGTCTCCAGCCTGGGGGACCCCCTTTTCTCCTTTCTTTTTCCCACTTCCTCTCTGTTTCTGGGCCTCTTGCCCGCCGCTCTGTTCTACACTTAACACCCCCCCCCCCCCCACTGTTGTGTGTGTTTTTGTTTTTTTTCTTTGTGTTTTTTTTTTTGTGTGTTTGCTTGTTTTCCTCTTCCCCGTTCTGCGGATGACTCCGCTCCCCCTTGTCTGCCTTAGCCCCTGAGTCTCAAGGCTCAGGCATAGCGCACTGACCCCCGGCCCTGGCTGGCAGGTCAATGTCAGTTTATAATCTACACCCTCATAATATATGTCTTATTATGTATTTTTACGTGAATCTCTTTCTTATGTTTTATGTCCATATCCCCTGTGTGGGAATTTATCTGGTTTTCCCTTTTTCATATCCCAATAAAAATATTGTACCAGAAATATATTTCAAAAACCAGAACAAAACATTTGGATACAAGAGAATAATTAGGAGAATGAGCTCACTGATAAAATCTGTTACCTCTGAGACATGAAGTGTGACGGAACAAAACACTTGAATCTGTCGCGACTGTACAAAGTATAAAAGTCTGGATATTCATATCTGAGATGCATTAAATAATGTTAAAGATACACTGTAATGTTTGGATTTGTTACACAAAGGTTTAGGAGAAATAAATAGTTGGGCTTACAATATCTATGTAATGCTAAAATGTATCTCCAATGGTCAGACATGACAAATTAGGCTTTTAAGATCTTATGTGAGATGTGATTTATTGCACAGTTTAAGAGTTTTTTTTCTGCAGGCAGTCAATACATATGACAAATCCTTTTGGCAAGTGCAACTACCTTTAAATCTGTGAGGAAAGACCCATGATTGCCCCATTTTGAAAAATTTCAAAACTTACAATATTATGTGCATATTAAATTTCCAGACCTCCCTTGGGTTGCTTTTCTGTAAATTAAAAAGGGAATCATATAGCAGTTAGAGTAGCAATCTCTAGACATCATCCCACCCACCTTCCTTGACATAAGTGGCCATAGGTGTGCGCAGCCTATTGCATTAGGGTGTGCACCTGAAAGCTCCAACACATATGCGTTTGTGACATATTAACCGGCCTCTTGAAACAATGGGGGGGAGCACACAGGAATGAGCCATTTCTTGTAACAAAATCTTGATTCGAAATATATTTTAGCGGCACTTCAGGTCAATTTGTACACAAGCGACAAGACTTTTGTCTTCTGACTGTATTTAGAGTAGCTGACATCCCCTATGTTCCTCTATACATCACAGTAGTAATCACAAAATGAAATGAGTACTAATAACGGGCAGAACAAAAATGAGGACTACAAAGATTTCCTTTAGTTGAACTAACACAAGTGTGCCCATTCTAGAGCTGGTAACATTAAGTATATTCAATATAGTTTTAAAGAACTGTTTGTGTGGGTAAGAGGCATAGGGGAGGAGTATGGATGATATAAAAGTGGGAAGTATGTGCAGGTGAGGGAGAGGAATATGAAGGGTATAACAGTGGGCACTATGTACAGGAGAGGAGTGGGGAGGGTATGGCAGTGGGCACTATGTACAGGAGAGCAGTGTGGGGGGTATGACAGTGGGCAGTATGTACAGGAGAGGAGTGTGGACGGTATGATGGGGGCAGTATGTACAGGGGAGGAGTGTGGAGGGTATGATAGGAGCAGTATGTACAGGTGAAAAGTGTGGAAGGTATTATAGGGGCAGTATGTACAGGAGAGGAGTGTGGAGAGAAAGACAGTTTGCAGTATGTACATGAGAGTAGTGTGGAGGGTATGACAATGGGCAGTATGTACAGGAGAGGAGTGTGGAGGGTATGACAGATGGCAGTATGTACAGGAGAGGAGTGTGGAGGGTATGACAGTGGGCACTATGTATAGGAGAGAGGTGTGGAGGGTATGACAGTGGGCACTATATATAGGACAGGAGTGTGGAGGGTATAACAGTGGGCACTATAGACAGGAGAGAGGTGTGGAGGGTATAACAGTGGGCACTATGTATAGGACAGGAGTGTGGAGGGTATGACAGTGGGCACTATGTATAGGATAGAAGAGTGGAGGGTATGACAGTGGGCAGTATGTACAGGAGAGAAGTGTATGACAGCAGGCACTATATATAGGAGAGAAGTGTGGAGGGTATGACAGGGAGCAGTATGTACAGGAGAGGAATGTGGAGGTTATGACAGCAGGCACTATGTACAGGAGAGAAGTGTGGAGGGTATGACAGTGGGCACTATGTATAGGAGAGAGGTGTGGAGGGTATGACAGTGGGCACTATGTATAGGACAGGAGTGTGGAGGGTATGACAGCAGGCACTATGTATAGGAGAGAAGAGTGGGAGGTAAGACAGTGGGCAGTATGTACAGGAGAGAAGTATATGACAGCAGGCACTATGTATAGGAGAGAAGTGTGGAGGGTATGACAGGGAGCAGTATGTACAGGAGAGGGATGTGGAGGTTATGACAGCAGGCACTATGTACAGGAGAGAAGTGTGGAGGGTATGACAGTGGGCACTATGTATAGGAGAGAGGTGTGGAGGGTATGACAGTGGGCATTATGTATAGGACAGGACTGTGGAGGGTATGACAGCGGGCACTATGTATAGGAGAGAAGAGTGGGGGGTATGACAGTGGGCAGTATGTACAGGAGAGGAGTGTGGCGGGTATGATAGTGAGCAGTATGTACAGGAGAGGAGTGTGCAGGGTATGACAGCCGGCAGTATGTACAGGTGAGGAGGATGGAGGAATCTGGGAAGAAAAAATGTAAAGGTTTGTGGAAGGATGTTTAGGGACTGCGTAGTGGTTAAGTGAGCCATACATGGATTGAAATTAAGCCAATTATGCAGAGACCAGCCATAGTTGATCTATGTATGGGCTAGCTGGTTGTACACAAATCAATCTATTAATCGACTTGAGTACAACCAACCTGTCAGGTTTTTCCCAAAACAATCAGTGCTGCCAGCTATAGTTAGCAACACTGATTTTTGTATTCTGTGGGTAGGGAAGGCTCCCCACTGGCAGAACACAATAACACTGCGGGAGTGATTCCCTCATCCACAGGTCAGCAGGTGAGAGGGTATGTTGGGACAGGCTGGGGAGAGTGGTCTGTCAGCAGGGGGGTGTGAGGTGGTCATGGAGGGATATCTATTAGCGGGTGGGGGGAGTAACTGGGAGTGATATCTTTTGGAGTAGGGTCTGTCATCTGCAGGTTGGGAAATAGTCACCTGTGATATAAGTTGAAGGGAGATGGCTAACATGGGAAGTGGCTGGGGAGTGACCTGGTTGGTGGTGATGAGTGTGAAATGGATGATGTGTTTCAAGTTTCTTTCACATTTGCGGTAATGCTTACTGCCCTCTGAAAAGTGATCTGTGGTGGATTGCATTTCAACAAGTGGTATAGCACCAGTTGACAGGCATTCATGAGGTGCTACTTCTGCCTCCTTGTTTTTTTTACATTGCTGAATGGAAGTTTTACATTGTTGGACTATGCTGCTACTGTGAGTGAGTTTGGCTTGCAGTTGCAGAGGGGCCCCATTGAAATCAATAGGCGAGTTTGGCAGGTGGTGCTGCCTGTCAAACTCTGCAGACTCCAAGCTGTCCATTGAGCTCAGTGCCTCTGACAAGAAGTGAGAGGCACTGTGAGCTCATCCTCTCAGTCTGCTGCAAACAGAGTGTGCCAGCTTGTATTTAAACTGGCCTCTCTGTATGTAGCTTCTGACAGGCTGCACAAGGAGCCCTGTGTCTCCAGAACCATAGATGATAGGAGCCCCAAATTTTGACCAGTGGTGGGGTAGGTATTCAGCTACTCCCCCCCCCTGGTCGCCAAGCCACGACCCTTAAAGTCAAACTTTTTTTTTTTTTTACAAATGGGCCTATCTTAAGGTAAGGGGCCTGGAGCTGCAGATCCAATAGCCCCTATGTTAATCCGGCCCTGAGCCTAAGTAGGAGATAAGATTTGCCAAATTGTATAAGTATGCTGTGTATACTGGCACATTATGATGATCGCTCAACCCACCAAGGCATGTTTAATATCGCTTTAAATTAGTTCATAACAATGGAGACCCTGCTGTTTTTTCAGCAAAAACAGGCCCAAATAGACTTACACAACATAGTCCTTTTGGGTAGCCAATAGAGTTTTATTTGCATCTATAAATATAGCTCAATGAACACCTATAAACACCTCTCAATGCCTGTCCAGATTAGTGCTTTCGCTTGTTTCTACCATGACCCTCTAAAGTATACTGTCCCTATACTAAATCCTATACTACTAGACTACATACCTGAACCTTCTATAATCCAAGTTAAATATAGTAGATCTTATGCAACTATTTGTAATTTTATTAACTTTATTTTCTTTCTTTTCCAATAATTTTTTATTGAAGATTAAAAAAAAGGTAACAAATTTCCAATACTTATGAACATAAGAAAGGAAGTATGCCAACATACTATAACAATGCATCAAGGTTCAAGAAATATTGAAGGTGTAACCTATGAATATATTTTGATGAGCACACCTCTTACATAACTTAGCTCAATGAGCTATCGCAAACTATATAACAATAAAGATATAAAGAGAGAGCAATATACCTGTGCCAATTTTCCCCGTTGCTCCTGTAGGTGCAATATGGAGAGAGAGAGGGAAAATGGGATGACAAGACCATAAATCCATCATGTACTGTAGGTCCCCATGAGTTATGAATGGGCGTGAGAGGGCGAAGCGGGAAGCTGTAACAATGTCAAAAGTCTGACACATCGCTTCTTCCAGTTTGCTTGTAGCATAAGGTCTCTTATTGTATAGCTCACTGGTGGTTTAAAAGGAACATATAAGAGAAAGAAAGTGCAGAGGAAGAAACAGAAAGGGAGGGGGGCAGTAAAGAAGAAAAGGGGAGGGAAGTGAGAATAAAGTGAGAGGAAGAGTGCACCCCATCTTATCGGAACATGACTAACTGATAATACTTCATGAAGCATCTGATCAGTAATCAATCCAGGGTTTCCAAACTTTGTCAAAATAAGCCTGTTTGTCAAGTAATATTGCTGAAAGGGATTTATTGACCATGATCGGGGCTGGAGTGGGACAAAAATGTGGCCCTGGACTTCATCCAGAGCACATCAGGGCACGGTACAGAGCCCAGCACATCAGGGCACAACACATCAGGGTACAGGGCGCAGCACATCAGGGTATAGGACATCAGGGTACAGAGCCCAGCACATCAGAGTACAGGGCATATCAGGGCACAGTACATCAGGGTACAGGACACAGCACATCAGGGTATAGCACATCAGGACATAGCACATCAGGGTACAGGACATCAGGGCACAGGTCACAGTACATCAGGGCACAGCACATCAGGGCACAAGACATTGAGGCACAGCACACCAGGGCACAGGACATGAGGGCACAGGACATCGGGGCACAACACATCAGGGCACGGGGCACATCAGGGCACAGAGCACAGGACATCGGGGCACAAGGCACATCAGGGCACGGGACACATCAGGGCATTGGACATTGGGGCACAGCACATCAGGGCACGGGGCACATCAGGGCACATAGTACATCAGGGCACATCGGGGCACATAGCACATCAGGGCACATGGCACATCAGGGCACATAGCACATTGGGGCACATCAGGGCACATAGCACATTGGGGCACATCAGGGCACATCAGGACACGGGGCACATGGCACATCAGGGCACATAGCACATCAGGGCACATAGAACATCGGGGCACATCAGGGCACGGGGCACATCAGGGCACATAGCACATCAGGGAATGGAACACATCAGGGCAAATAGCCCTTTAGGGAACGGGGCACATCAGGGCGCAGGGCACATCAGGGAACGGGGCACATCAGGGCACAGGGCACATCAGGGCATATAGCGCATCAGGGCACGGAGCACATAGAACATCAGCGCACGGGGCACATCAGGGCTCGGGGCACATAGCACATCAGGGCACGGGGCACATCAGGACATGGGGCACATCAGGGAACATAGCACATCAGGGCACATTGAACATCAGGGCACGGGGCACGTCAGGGCACATAGCACATCAGGGCACATAGCACATCAGGGAACGGGACACATCAGGGCAAACAGCAATATCAGGGAACGGGGCACATCAGGGCGCAGGGCACATCAGGAAACGGGGCACATCAGGGCACAGGGCACATAGCACATCAGGGCACATAGCATATCAAGACACGGGGCACATAGCACATCAGCGCACATCAGGGCACAGGGCACATAGCACATCAGGGCACAGGGCACATCAGGGCACATAGCACATAAGGGAATGGGGCACATCAGGGCACATAGCACATCAGGGCATGGGGCACATAGCACATCATTGCATCAGGGCACATCAGGGCACAGGGCATATAGCACATCAGGGCACATAGCACATCATGGCACAAAGCACAATAGGGCACATCAGGGCACATAGCATATCAGGGCACATCAGGGCACATAGCACATCAGGGCACATAGCACATCAGGGCACATCAGGGCACATAGGGGCGCGGGGCACATAGCACATGGCACATCAGGGCACATCAGGGCACATCGGGGCACATCAGGGCACATTATGGGGCACATTATGGGATCGTTTACTAGCCTGGCCAGCATGCAGGAAGCGTCTGTCTGTAGTAAGTTCTCTCTCTCATGTCATGCAGCGCTGCTTGCTCCCCGGCGGCCCCTCCTCTCTTCTCGTCTATCCCCATTGGCTTGTGACATCACATGGGATAGAGGAGAAGAGAGGAGGGGCCGCCGGGGAGCGAGCAGCGCTGCATGACATGATAGAGAGAACTTACTACAGACAGACGCTTTCTGTGCTACTCTGCATTCTGGCTCTCGATCTACCCGTCAGGCGTCAGCTGTCAGCGATTGATGGGTAGATCGCCCCGGACCTCCGAGGCAATAGGAGGCTGCTGAAACAGGCCCACTGAGCCATCGGCCCACCGGGAAACTCCCGGTAGTCCCTATGGCCAGTCCATCCCTGACCATGATCCAGGACAACTTATTTTTCACCAGGTCTAGGGGGATCTTAGATGACTTCCAGGACCTGGCAATTGCAATCCTGGGTGCCGTCAATATAAATGCTATAAGTTCTTTGTGTGTCCCGGCTTGTCCCCAACTGGGCATCCCAGTAATGCTTGCTGAGGTGATTTAATAAGGTTCACTTGAGTCAGTGAATATATACAGTTATAAATACGAATCCAAATTCAGGTATGGGATCCATGGATCAAAAACCTAACCAATGACACCCGGACTGTACCTGATTGGATTGCATTTTGGATCTTGAGTATGGATGAGCCGAACACCCCCCGGTTCATTTCGCATCCAGAACATGCGAATGGACCGAAAGTTTGCGAGAACATTCAAACACTGTTAAAGTCTATGGGACGTGAGATATCAAAAGTGCAAATTTTAAAGGCTAATATACAAGTTATTGTACTAAAAAGGGTTTGGGGACCCGAGTCCTGCCCCAGGGGACATGTATCAATGCAAAACAAAGTTTTAAAAATGGCCGTTTTTTTGGGAGCAGTGATTTTAATGATGCTTAAAGTGAAAAAATAAAAGTGAAATATTCCTTTAAATATCGTACCTGGGGGGTGTCTATAGTTTGCCTGTAAAGTGGCGCATGTTTACCGTGTTTAGAACAGTCCCTGCACAAAATGACATTTCTAAAGGAATAAAAGTAATTTAAAACTGTTTGCGACTGTAATGTAATGTCGGGTCCCAGCAATATTGATGAAAATTATTGAGAAAAACAGCATGGCTACCCCCCAGCCCATTACCAGGCCCTCTGGGTCTTGTATGGATATTAAAGGGAACCCCGCACCCAAATTAAAAAAAGAAAAAGCGTGGGGCCCCCAGGCCCTATATACTCTGAACAGCAGTATACAGGCGGTCCAAACAAGACAGGGACTGTAGGTTTGTTCTTAAGTTGAATCTGTTTGTAATTTGGAACAGATACATTTTTTAAGTGTAGCTCTAGCCAAAAAATCTATTTTTAAGCTTTTTGGATAACATAGGGAAGGGTTATCATCACCCCTGTAACATTTGTTTTGCTGTCTGTGCCCCTGTTCAGAAGATTTCACCTCACTTTCTGTCCCAATGACAATTGGATTTTGAAAATTTGGGGAAACAAGGATTGGTGAAGCATCAACGAAGACACCTTTTTCCCATATCAACTCTTACAGGAGAGAATTTCCCTTTCTAGGGGTAGATTTCCTCTCACTTCCTGTTGTCTCCCTCCATTTGTAAGTAGGAGTCGTTTGTAAGTCGGATGTTTGAAAGTAGGGGACCGCCTGTATATACTATACGGCCTGCCCTATATACTCTGCAGAAATTTGGGCCTTAGGTGTTGGTGGTATCACTGTAAGCCCTCACAGTTGCTCTTGGTGGGTGCTGGAATGGGCCCTGCTGTGAAATATTATATCAAGAACTGTAATTACATGCCCCTGATGAACAGGGGCAGAAAAATTGGGCCTTTGGTTGTAGTGGTGGTGGTGCCACAACACTGTAAGCCCTCGCAGTTACTCTTGGTGGGCGCTGGAATGGGCCCTGCTGTGAAATATTATATCAAGAATTGTAATTACTGTACATGCCCTTGTTGAACAGGGTCAGAAAAATTGGGCCTTTGGTGGTGGTGTGGTGGTGTTGCCACAACACTGTAAGCCCTCACAGTTACTCTTGGTGGGCGCAGGAACGGGCTCTGCTGTGAAATATTAGGTCAAAAATTGGAATTACACGCCCCTGTTAAACAGGGGCAGAAAAATTGGGTCTTAGGCAGTGGTGGTGGTGCCACAACATTGTAACTCCTCACAGATTCTGTTGTTGAGCGCAGGAACGAGCCCTGCTGTGAAATATTAGATCAAAAATTGTAATTACGCGCCCCTGTTAAACAGGGGCAGAAAAATTGGGCCTTAGTCGGCGGTGGTGGTGGTGACACAACACTGTAAAGCCTCACAAATACTCTTGTTGAGCGCAGGAACGGACCCTGCTGCAAAATATTACAGCAAAAATTGTAATTACAGGCCCCTGTTAAATGGGGGCAGAAAAATTGGGCCTTAGGCGCAGTGGTACTGGTGCCACAACACTGCAACCCCTCACAGGTACTCTTGTTGAGCACAGGAATGAGCACTCCTGCAAAATATTACAGCAAAAATTGTAATTACACGCCCCTGTTAAACGGGCAGAAAAATTGGGCTTTAGGCACTGGTGCTGGTGCCACAACACTGCAACCCCTCACAGATACTCTAGTTGAGTGCAGGAACGAGCCCTGCTGCAAAATATTACAGCAAAAATTGTAATTACACGCCCCTGTTAAACAGGGGCAGAAAAATTGGGCTTTAGGCACTGGTGCTGGTGCCACAACACTGCAACCCCTCACAGATACTCTAGTTGAGCGCAGGAACGAGCCCTGCTGCAAAATATTACAGCAAAAATTGTAATTACACGCCCCTGTTAAACAGGGGCAGAAAAATTGGGGTTTAGGCACTGGTGCTGGTGCCACAACACTGCAACCCCTCACAGATACTCTAGTTGAGTGCAGGAACGAGCTCTGCTGCAAAATATTACAGCAAAAATTGTAATTACACGCCCCTGTTAAACAGTGGCAAAAAATTGGGCTTTAGGCACTGGTGGTGGTGCCCAGAACCAAAAATGTTCTTAGAAGCTATCAACATGAATATTGAGGAGCAATAGGATAGTCACTCAGCATAGGCAGTCTTCAAGGGATTTCACATTCATAAAAAAATTAATCGGTTACATCAGCCTCAGGTGCTTGGTAGCTGGTAATCCAAGACTGATTCATTTTTATGAATGCCGATCAACCGAGTCTGTGGAAAGGCGCACTCTGTGATCGGTTACAAAGCCTCCAGCAGCACTGAATGTGCATTCAGATAGAACGCTGGATGCAGGACAGGCCAGTAGCTCAATTGCATACTGTGCAAGCTCTGGCCAGTGATCCATCCTCAAGACCCAGTAACCCAGTGGCTTTTCTGTTGGAAAGGTCTCCAAGTGTGATCTTGCCCCAAGGTATTCCTGCACCATGTAAATCAGACGCTGGCGATGGTTGCTGGAACCGATCAGACCTTGGGGCAGCGGACTAAAAAATTGTCTGAATGCATCGGTCAGATGGCCACCTTCTCCACCATTCCTTCTGTGACTGACCGAAGCCTCAGCAACACGTTGTCCAGGAGAACCAGGAAATTGCAACCTCCCAGGCTCTGGAAACGCATTGCTTAAACCTTTCTGCAAGGCCTCCCAAAGGTGTTTCATCCTCTGCTCCCTCTGCGAAGGCTGGATAAGTTCCGCAACCTTACCCTTGTAACTTGGATCAAGAAGGGTTGCCAGCCAATACTGATCTCTCTCCTTGATACCACGAATCTGAGGGTCCTTTCGCAGGCTTTGCAGGATCAGGGAGGCCATGCAGCATAGGTTTGCTGAGGCATTCAGTCCAGAGTCTTCTGGGTCACTAAGGACGTCATGATCCGCAGCCACCTCCTCCCAGCCATGTATAACTCCATGGGTTTCTGGGGACTGAAAACGATCCCTTGAAGACTGCTGCTGATGCTGAGTGCCAGGCTCCACCTCCATGCTGACACAATCCTCCTCCTCTTCTTCCTGTGTGATAGGCGGGCCTACAGGAATACTGCCTGGATAAAGGGGGCCTTGAGAGGTAAGGAAGTCCTCCTCTTCCTCCCTCTGTTCTGCCTCAAGTGCCCTGTCCTTTATTCCACGCAGCGTGTGCTCCAACAGGAAGACAAGAGGGACAGTATCACTGATGCATGCACTGTCACTGCTCACCATCCTCATGGCCTCCTCAAATGGTGACAGGACAGTGCATGCATCCTTGATCATTAGCCACTGGCGTGGCGAAAAAAGGCCAAGCTCCCCTGACCCTGTCCTGGTGCCATACTTGCACAGGTACTCATTGATGGCCCTCTGCTGCATGTGCAGCCGCTGCAGCATTGCCAACGTTGAGTTCCACCTGGTGGGCATGTCACAGATGAGGCGGTTCTTGGGCAGGTTGCATTCCTTTTGAAGGTCAGCCAGCCGAGCACTGGCATTATATGACTGGCGGAAATGCCCACAGACTTTCCTGGCCTGCCTCAGGAGATCCTGTAAGCCCGAGTACCTGCACAAGAACCGCTGCACCACCAAATTAGGGATGTGAGCCAAACAGGGAACATGGGTCAAGTGTCCCTGTCGGAGGGCGGAGAGGAGGTTGGTGCCATTGTCGCAAACCACCATTCCTGCCTGAAGCTGGCGTGGAGTCAACCACCTCTGAACCTGCCCCTGCAGAGCTGCCAGAATCTCTGCCCCAGTGTGGCTCCTGTCCCCTAAGCAGACCAACTCGAGCATCGCATGGCATCTTTTTGCCTGAGTGCTTCCGTAGCCCCTAGAACACCTATGGAGCACCACTGGTTCCGAGGTCAAATCTGCACAGGAAGAGGCCATAGAGGAAGAAGAAGAGGAGGGGGTGGAGGAGAGAGGTGTGGCAGAATCACCACTAGCAGCATTTTGGAGGCGTGGTGGCGGAACAAGCTCCAACATTACTGCAGCCTGTCCTGCATCCTTCACAGCTGCCAGCATGGTTACCCAGTGTGCCGTGAAAGAAAGGTAATGTCCCTGTCCTTGCCTGCTGGACCATGAGTCAGCGGTAATGCACCTTACCGCTGACCAACGAGGCCAAGACATTGCCTTCCACATGCCGGTAGAGAGCTGGAATGGCCTTCCAAGAAAAAAAATGGCATTTGGGAACCTGCCACTGAGGTAGCGCACATTCCACAAATTCTCAAAAGGGGGCAGAGTCTACCAGCTGAAAAGGCAGCACTGGAGTGCTAGCAATTTAGCCAAACTAGCATTCAGCCGTTGAGCATGTGGATGGCTGGGACTGAATTTCTTTTGATGGTTTAGCAACTGGGGTAGGGAAATTTACAATCGGATTTAGGTGTACCACTAGCAGATTGCCCACAAGTGCTTGGGACACCTAATTCTACACCTTCATTCCTCTCAGTGCAGGTCTCCGAGAGGACTGAAGGTGTAGTGGGGTTGGAGATCTCAGCTGATGAGGAGCAAGGAGAGGTCCGCCTTTTTCTTTGGTGTGGGTCTTTTAAGTACTGTTGCCAACGGACTGCATGGGAGCTCGACATATGTCTGGTCAAGCATGTGGTGCCCAAGTGGCTGCTGTTTTGGCCACGCTTGATACACTTCAGACATATGTTGCAAACAGCAATGGTGCAATCTGCTGCACATGTCTCAAAAAAGGCCCACACCAAAGAACTTTTGAAAAAATGCGTGGAGTCAACATGCGGAGCTCTGCGGTGTGATACAGTCGGTTGGCTGTCCTTAAGCTGGCCCCTGTAGGGCATCTTGCCTCATTGGGCATCTTGCCTCATTGGTGCCTCCTCCTCCTCCTCTCTTCTATCAGGCACCCACGTAGAGTCAGTGACCTCATCATCCCCTCCCTCCTTGCCACTGGAGCAAACCTGGCAGTATGCTGCAGCTGGGGGAACATGACTGCCAGTTTCTTGTCCTTCTTGGGCACCCCCTCTCTCTGGGCTCACGTTACTGCCTTCATCCTCAACCTGGGTACCATCAGGGGAGCCTTCAAAACACTGTGCATCCTCCTGCAGCATGTACCCGACACTGTGGGCGAACAGTTTGGGGGACTCCTCAGGACATGATGGTGGGGCTAGGGAAGGAGTGACTGATGCCATTGAGCCAATGGAATAGGCCGCTTTGGCAGTTGCATTGGGAGCCAAACTTGTCTTAGCCTGGGTGACAGAGGATGAGGAGGATTAGGACGGCTTTGTGATCCACTCTACCAACTCTTCTGTATGTTGTGGCTCTACACGGCCAGCTGTTAAAAAAAAGACAAGCGTGCCCCACAGCCACGTGCTGAGGATGCATCGTGTCCACGACCAGCACTGTTGGCTGTAGACACAGAGCCTGCTTGCCCTCTTTTAGTGGCCTGTGAGTGTCTGCTTTTCCTTGGTGGCCTTCCAGACATGCTGTAAAATTGGATTAGCAAAACACCGCCTGAAGTATACTAGAAAAATTTCACCAGGAATGGCCTGCAGTCAGGTATAGGCTTGGCTAGACTAGAATGCAGTGGATATATATGTAGGAGACTGTATATATCTTTATGCACTGCAGATTACTGAATCACCTGCCTGCCTGCCTGAAAATGTCGTTAAAAACGTACACCAGGAATGGCCTGTAGTCAGGTATAGGCTTGGCTAGACTAGAATGCAGTGGATATATATATAGGAGACTGTATATATATCTTTATGCACTGCAGATCACTGAATCACCTGCCTGCCTGCCTGAAAGTGTCTTTGAATACGTACACCAGGAATGGCCTATAGTCAGGTATATATATATATATAAAATAAAGGTAAAGGGTCTGCAGTGAGATCTAGCTAACTGAATAAACTGCCTGCTCAAAGTAATTCAAATGACAGTCTCTCTCTCTCTCTATCTCTCTCTCCGCCAGCAACACACTACACAAGGCCGATGTGCAGACGGCCTTATATAGTGTGGGGCGTGGACTTAACCCCCTGTGCCATAATTGGCCAAAGGCACCCTGCCTTTGGTCGATTATGGCTCTCTTTGCTGACGGCGCTGTGATTGGCCAAAGCATGCGGGTCATAGTGCATGCTTGGCCAATCATCAGCCAGCAATGCACTGCGATGGCGCAGTGCATTATGGGGCGTGACGCGCCGCTCGAATTAGGCGTGAACGCCCCATAATGTTCGATCTTTGTCGAACGATCGAAAAGCCGATGTTCGAGTCAAACTCATATTCGACTCGAACTCGAAGCTCATCCCTAATCTTGAGGACTGAAGCATGAAGTTCATTACCTCCCCACCTCCTTTACTTTTTCCTTCTTGCATCCCACTTTCTCTTGGCCACCTGTTCTTACTTGAGTTTCTTCCTTTCGACAATTCAGGAAATAGGTTTATTCTTATAATTCAGACAGTGCGACCGTCCTTCCACGAAGGAAGTCGACAGATATTAAGAACGTTAAAGGCAAATTTCAGGATCAAACAAGAGAATTCCTTCAGAAATAAGGTGAAAGTGTGTACTGCTACCATACTCTTATATAGCATCCTGATGGAGTATTGCCTTCAGGCTGTAGGAAGACCGAAGTAAGTTAAATTGTGGAAAGTAGCCTTTGCTACATGACTGGGGTTGTTGATACAGAAAAGGTAGCTCATCATAATCATACAGTTTATTGGTATATACCTCCTGCATTTTAACCTATCATTACCTGGATATTCTTTTCTTTTGTTTCAGTTTTACTATGTATGTATTTTATACAGTGAAGGATCCGCAACGCTTGTAAGATTATTATTATTATTATTATACAGGATTTATATAGCGCCGACAGTTTGCGCAGCGCTTTACAACAGTGGGGCAGACAGTACAATTACAATACAATTTAATACAGGAAGAATCAGAGGGCCCTGCTCGTTAGAACTTACAATCTAGGAGAATATTGCATGCCTCTGGCTTACTTTTTTGTGAACCGTATTTCCTTTGTCTTTCTGTGAAAACCTTTAATAAAAACGATTGAAAATGAAAGTGATGACCATGGCACAACCCTCTCTTCTTCCCTAATAATCCTATCCATAAACATACCTTTCTCTCCTCAACTCCCCCCTCCCCTATGATGTTATCGTGTTATATTACATTTCTGTAATTAAAGAATGATTATCCAATGGTGTATTTTGGTTTTGTGCTGTCCTAGGCAAGACTAAAATCGGGCGCCCCCATGTAAATTTACCCCACCCCTTCCTGTTTAATGGATGTGACTCCTTCCAAAATTGAAGGACTACAAGTTCCAGTATGAACCCCTGAGCTCTCACGGGTTCATGCTCAGACCTGTAGTCCTTCACTAGTTGACTAGTTTGGGGGGGTGTCATATCCTCAGTTCTGAGGGGTTCATGTTGGGACATGCAGTCCTTCACTTTTGGGGGTCACATACCTAGATCTCACAGGTTCATGCTG
Organism: Aquarana catesbeiana; assembly: GCF_042186555.1. Taxonomy (NCBI): domain Eukaryota; kingdom Metazoa; phylum Chordata; class Amphibia; order Anura; family Ranidae; genus Aquarana; species Aquarana catesbeiana. The sequence continues at coordinate 868,757,127 of NC_133324.1, forward strand.
GAACCTGTAGTCCTTCACTAGTTGGGGGGGTGTGGCATTCTCAGCTCTGAGTTCCAACATGAGCTCCTTAGATCTAAGGATGTGACTCCCTCCAAAATGTAAGGAATACAAGTCCCAGGCATGAACCCTAAGATCAAGGATGTAACCCTTTAGATCTCATGGGTTCATGCTGAGACCTGTAGTCCTTCATTAGGAGGATGGAATCAGTGACAGTGGTGGTGGTGCTTGGGGGGGGGGGTTCAGTGTCAGTGCTTGGGGGGATGGGTTCAGTGTCAGTGCTTGGGGGGGAGGGTGGGTGCAGTGTCAATGATTGGGAGGTGGAGGTTCAGTAACTCTCACTTGCTGTCAGCTGTCAGTCAGTGTCCACTTGATTCCCCCTGGCTGCATGCAAGAGAGGGGAGGAGAGAGAGAGAGGGAGGTGAGAGGGGGTTAGGGAAGGTGAGAGAGAGGGGGGTGGGAGAGAGAGGGAGGGTGGGGGAGAGAGAGAGAGGGGTGAGAGAGAGAGAGGGGGTGAAATAGAGAGAGGGGGTGGGGGAGAGAGGGTGGGTGTGAGAGAGGGGGGGTAGGAGAGAGAGGGGGTGAGAGAGAGAGGAGGGTGAGAGAGAGGAGGGAATGGGTGAGAGAGAGAGAGGGGGGTTGGGTGATAGAGGGGTGAGAGAGGGGGGAGGGAGAGAGGGTGGGTGTGAGGGTGGGAGAGAGAGGGGGGTAGGAGAGAGAGAGGGGTGGGTGTAAGAGGGGGTGGGATAGAGAGATGGGGTGGGAGAGAGAGGGGGAGGTGGGTGTGAGAGGGTGGGGGTGGGAGAGAGGGGGGTGGGTATGAGGGTGGGAGAGAGAGAGGGGTAGGTGCAAGAGAGGGGGGTGGGAGAGAGAGAGGGGGTGGGTGTGAGAGGGTTAGGGAAGGTGAGAGAGGGTTAGGGAAGGTGAGAGAGAGGGGGGTGGGAGAGAGAGAGAGGGGAGGGAGGGGGAGAGAGAGAGAGGGGGGAGAGAGAGAAAAAGGAGAGAGAGAGAGAAAGAGGGGGGTGAAATAGAGAGAGGGGGTGGGGGAGAGAGGGTGGGTGTGAGAGAGGGGGGTAGGAGAGAGAGGGGGTGGGAGAGAGAGGAGGGTGAGAGAGAGGAGGGAATGGGTGAGAGAGAGAGGGGGGTTGGGTGAGAGAGGGGTGAGGGAGAGAGGGTGGGAGGGTGTGAGGGTGGGAGAGAGAGAGGGGTGGGTGTAAGAGGGGGTGGGATAGAGAGATGGGGTGGGAGAGAGAGGGGGAGGTGGTTGTGAGAGGGTGGGGGTGGGAGAGAGGGGGTGGGTATGAGGGTGGGGGAGAGAGAGGGGTGGGTGCAAGAGAGGGGGGTGGGAGAGAGAGAGAGGGGGTGGGTGTGAGAGAGAGGGGGGAGAGAGAGAGGGGGGAGAGGGGATGGGAGAGAGAGACCCCCTAGCCCTGCCTGCAGTCCCTACTGCCCCCCTGTGACTGTCCCAGGCAGCCCCTGTCTGTGTTGGTGTCAGGGCTGGGCTCAGCCCTTCCTTCTCTGAGCTGGCCGCTCAGCTGTTGGCTAATTGCAGCTCTTATCTCTCCACAGTTACTCAGCTGTTGATGATATCCTGCTCGTCAGTCCTGCCTACTTAAGCCGTCCAGTCTAGAGGAGCTCTGCCTTCACCTTGGTCAACATCACAGAAATTATCTCCTGCGATCCTGTTCAAGACTTGCTTTGCTGACATCACTTCTAGCTCCAGATCCTGCTTGCTGTTCCACTGCATTAATCCCTGACGTTTGGCTTGTCTGACTATCCGCTCCGGTTACTGAACTTTGGCTATGTTTTGACTACGTTTGTTCTTTTTAATTTTATTATTAAACAAGTGTGATTTAACTGTATTTCTGTCTCGGCCTGATTTCATGGATTCTGACAGTTGGTAGGCGTGCGTGATGCACCTACCTCACACCCGTCCTTGGTCAGCCTTCCAGGACAGGGGACAGTCACAGCTGGGAGAGGAGTTGGAGAAGGAGTGCAGGCTCTGCCACTCTGGGAGGCGCCGGGAATGCTGCTCAAGTCAGGGTGGCAGTGAGGCGTAGTCCTCTCTCACTCCCTCCTGGGCTCTTGGTTATGGCAAGCTGTCAGCCTCTTCCCAGCTGCCAGGACCTTTAACTTGCTATTTGAAAATGCCGCTGCCCTGCACCCCACCGCCCCCGGACCAATGGCGGACTCACCAGAACCAGGACAAAGGGGTGGGGCTCAGCTCAAGGGGCAGCTGCTTTGAGCCCCTCCATGCTGAAAGAGGAGGAAGTTAAGTCCTCCTCCACTTTGATTTGCTGGGCAGGGAGGGAGTCGTGGCCGTGACATCACTGGTGACATCACTGGTTGCTAGACGCCAGGCGGCTCTAGCAATCAGTGGCCCAGGAGTAAACTCAGGTGGAGGCGGTGGCGGAGCCAGCTCTACCGCGGCTCAGTCCGCTCCTGTCCCCTGCATCCAGGACTGCTCCCAGTGTCACTTTTATCCCGGGACACGTGGCCACCCTACCGCCGGGGGCTATATTTGTGCGGGAGTCGGGACTTGGGAGGAAGCGTCAGGAAGGGTTTTTTTTTCACGCAGGGAGTTGCCTTTTTGACACCCCCCCACAGAGTGCCACCCTAGACTTGGACCTTGTTGGCCTAGGCCAAGAGACAGCACTGCGATTATCTCCAAAGTTTGAACAATTGACCTAAATCCTTTGGCACGCAAAGTACACTATATTACCAAAAGTATTGGGACACCTCCCTTTACACGCACATGAACTTTAATGGCATCCCAGTTTTAGTTGGTAAGGTTCAATACTGAGTTGGCCCAGCCTTTGCAACTATAACCATTATGCATAATTTTAATTTTTTTTTTATGAGGCCAGCCATATGTGCTAAATAAGTCAGCAATGTCACTGTCTGCCTAAAGTAGGACCCAGTGGGGAGGGGTGGAGGACAGGGGATGAGTGGGGGTCCCTTTTTTTTAAATTTTTGTTTCCCTTTTTGTGTGTTGTCTGTTTGTTGTTTGATTTGTTCATTTGTTTGTTTTGTTAGGAATGTTAAATTGGTATCCTGGAGATTATCTGAAATTATAGAGAGGTATTGTAAAGTAGTAACGTGTATAATATGCAGTTAATGCAATTTGTCTTAAAAAAAAAAGAAAGGACCCATCGTGGTTCCCAAATGTTGGCTATGGGAGCCCTTTGTGTGACAACTTTATAATAAAATAAAACAATTAAATTATATTAAGGGAGTGTTGGCACTTTTATTAGAAGATTTATTTTCTACAAAAGCAACACACAGGGAGGTCCTGCTTTTATAAAAATATAATAAAAACATAATGAAATCTCTTGGACACTGAAATATAATGTGAATTATAAAGCAACTAATGTTCTGGCACACACACGAACACATTGTTCTAGGTTTCTATTTATTCAATACGACATTATACTAGTCATTTTCAATATTAAAGATGGTCCTGCACAGATGTAAATATTTAATTTTCGGTAAAATATTTAAGTGCATACTATAGGAACTGTACAGTCCATGATGTGGAGGTTGTGACCTTTATCACAGCTGGAAACAGCATTAAAGGGAATGAGTAGTTTTTCCAATTTTTGTTGAAACAGACAATTACCAAAGATCATCTGGATACAAATAACCACATTAACGCATGTTAATGATTTGAAGACCTTATTTTTTAAAATAGTTTAGAATTATACAGTATATGTACATGGGGGCATCCATAATTACTTATTGCATATACAGTACAATCTCTGATTACTGCTTTACCGCGTTACATAATGGTTGAACTTTACTGCTCCTTCTCACAATGTAAGACTACATTATGTCTGCCGACTCATGAAAACAATGCACTTTATGGAGGTAGAGATTGTGATGTTACAATCCTGCCTCTCCTTCTTGTCCAATCAGAGAATGCGTTGCGTTCACTGAGAAAATTCAAAGTGTTTTCTGAATGGCACCAGTGCCCAGTGAACGACCACCTGTGGTTACTATGATGTAGTTCAGCCGCTTAGCAAGGGATCAGGAAAACAGTGAAGATCACTGTAGTAGCAGTGGCTGCTACAGTTACATAGTTACATAGTTAAATAGTAGGCGAGGTTGAAAAAAGACACAAGTCCATCAAGTCCAACCTATGTGTGTGATTTTATGCCAGCATTACATTGTATATCCCTGTATGTTGTGGTCGTTCAGGTGCTTATCTAATAGTTTTTTGAAATTATCGATGCTCCCCGCTGAAACCACTGCCTGTGGGAGAGAATTCCACATCCTTAATGCTCTTACTGTAAACTGCAGTTTAAGGTTGAACCGCTTTCCTTCTAATTTCAGTAAATGGCCATGTGTCTTTTTAAATTCCCTTTATTTGCGGAAAAGTTGTATCCATATTGTGGGGCCACTAGTACGGTATTTGTACATTGAAATCTTACTCCCTCTCAAGCGTCTCTTCTCTAGAGAGAATAAGTTCAGTGCTTGTAACCTTTCCTAATAACTAATGTCTTCCAGTCCCTTTATTAGTTTTGTTGCCCTTCTCTGGACTCTCTCCAGTTCCAGCACATCCTTCCTGAGGACTGGTGCCCAGAACTGGATGCATACTCCAGGTGCGGCCGGACCAGAGTCTTGTAGAGCGGGAGAATTATTGTTTTATCTCTGGAGTTAATCACCTTTTTAATGCATGCCAATATTCTGTTTGCTTTGCTTGCAGCAGCTTAGCACTGCATGCCACTGCTGAGCCTATCATCTACTAGGACCCCCAGGTCCTTTTCCATCCTAAATTCCCCCAGAGGTTCTCCCCCCCCAGTGAGTAGATTGCATTCATATCTTTGCCACCCAAATGCATTATTTTACATTTTTCTACATTAAACCTCATTTGCCACATAGTTGCTCACCCCATTAATTTGTTCAGATCTTCTTGCAAGGTTTCCACATCCTGCAGATAATTTATTGCCCTGTTTAGCTTAGTATCGTCCTCAAATACAGAGATTGAGCTGTCTATAGCATCCTCCAGGTCGTTTATGAATAAATTAAATAGGATTGGTCCCAGGACAGAACCCTGGGGGACCCCACTTTCTACCCCGGACAATTCCGAGTAGTTCCCATTTATCACCACCCTCTGAACTCGCCCCTGTAGCCAGTTTTCGATCCATGTACTCACCCTATGGTCCATGCCAACAGACCTTACTTTGTACAGTAAACGTTTATGGGGAACTGTATGAAATGCTTTTGCAAAATCCAGATACACCATGTCTACAGGCCTTCCTTTATCTAGATGGCAGCTCACCTCCTCATTGAAGGTTAATAGATTGGTTTGGCAGGAATGATTCTTCGAGAATCCATGCTGATTACTGCTAATGATATCGCTGTTATTAAACTCTTGTATATAGTCCCTTATCATCCCTTCCAAGAGTTTGCATACAGCTGATGTTAGGCTAACTGGTCTGTAATTCCCACGAATGTATCTTGGCCCTTTTTTAAATATTGGTGCTACAATGGCTTTTCTCCAATCGGCTGGTATCATTCCAGTCAGTAGACTGTTTGTAAAAATGAGGAACAATGGCAATTACTTGACTGAGTTCCTTAAGGACCCTCAGATGCAAGCCATCTGGTGCCGGTGACTTATTCATGTTAAGTTTTTCAAGTCTATTTATAATTCTATATAAAGATAGTATATATAAAACAACAAATTGTAATAACACACTACAAACAGCGCTAATGTTGAGCAAGAAAATACAAAATCATGTGGCCAACTTCACACGAAAGTCTTCAAAGAGTCTTTTAGAGAGTAGTGTGGAGTCTGGAAAGTGGTTAAGAGAATGTACATAGGTGATAATAAAGCTGGATCTCAGTGTGCACTTTCCACTGGTCAGTTCAATTTCACCCTGTGATAACACACTCCCCCCAAGGGGTTAAACTCACCAGAGCTGCAAAATAAATGAGCCTCCAAGAGAAGAAAATCTCTTAATCACACATCGCTACCAGCACCACTCCGGGGGATACTTGAGGGATCAAAGCTTAATGAATCCTGATGGATTGGGAGCCAAGCTGAGAAGGACAGTGGTATGGAAGTGCATGGCATGTGCTACTTCAATAGTGGGATACCATGGAATGGAGACTGGGATGCAAGTCCAGCATGGCCATCAGTTCCCCTCCAGCATCAGGCTGGCAAGGCACAAAATGAGAGACACCTCAGCAGAATGCCGGGATTCAGTCACCCAGAACTTTTATTAGCTCTTTTAAATTTATTTCCCATTGGGATGCACTGGGTAATACCCTTATTTAATATGCTCTTAAAGCATACCCATTGTTCTTTGTACCTAGGATTTTATCCCATTTAGTATATTCTATATATTTAGATATTTATATAGTATATTTAGTAGTTGGCTCTTTTGAAATTCAGTGTTTTTGTATTCCCCTTATGTTTCCTATTTGTGTGAATTATACTGAAACGAATTGACCTGTGATCGCTGTTTCCTAAATTGCCCCGTTTAACACCAAATTTAACACACCTGCTCCCCATTCACACCTGAGACCTTGTAACACTAATGAGTCACATGACACTGGGGAGAGAAAATGGCTATTTGGGCCCAATTTGGACATTTTCACTTAGGGGTGTACTTACGTTTGTTGCCAGCGGTTTAGACATCAATGGCTGTGTGTTGAGTTATTTTGAGGGGACAGCAAATTTACACTGTTATACACTATTTTACATTGTAGCAAAGTGTAATTTCTTCAGTGTTGTCACATGAAATGATATAATAAAATATTTACAAAAATGTGAGGGGTGTACTCACTTTTGTGAGATACTGTAATTATGAAAAAAAACATACCAGGAATTCAGCTCTACCACCCTACTACTCTATCCAAGCTATAAAAGGTTTTGGCTATGTATGCACTTTAAAGATAATCTAAGTCCTAACACAAAGGTTGCCATTGCTGATCACTCTTCTAAAACTGCTAGTTGCCTGGAGGTCTTCTAGAGATAATAATTTTTTATTTTTTTTTTCTTATGTGTGTTTTTAAAAAGATTGTAACACAGTGAAAGAGAGGCCTAAGAAAACCACCACATATACATCATCAGTTACCAATAAGGAATACAAGATTAACAAATTATTAACGTGTCAAAGTACACATGTTACATACTTGCTGGTTTGTCCTTGTGGCCAACAATATGTTGGCCGGACAACCAGACAATTATGTATAAGGATTAGGGAACATTTAAGTAATACAAGAAAGTGGTATAAAAATCATAGTCTGTCCCAACATTTTAGAACACATTATAATAGGGATCCTAGTTTGCTAAAATTATGTGGGCTAGACAAAATAGACCCACACTGGAGGGGAATAAATATGACTTGAGCAGTATCTCAAAATGAAACCCGTTGGATACATGAATTAGGTATTCTCAGTCTAGCAGGCCTGAATATAGATATTGATATTACTTGTTTTATATCCCATTTTTATTTAGTTTACATAAAGTAACATGTATTGTAAAGAAAATACAACTGTGAAGTTCCCACTAAAAACCAAGCAAGAAGGGGAGGCTTATATATTCACATCATTAACATGGGAGGCAAGCTTAGCCAATTGATCATATAAAAGGTAGATTTAATTCCACTAAGGGGTAAAATTATAAACACATAGTACATAACACAATCCTATCCACATTAATGATTAAATAATACCATTCATTATATATATATAATTTTTATAATTTTTAAATTATTTTTTCAATTTAAATTTTTTATTTATTTTTTTATTATTATTTTATTTTTTATTTTTCATTTTATTTAATTACATTTTTTAATTTTTTTCAATTTTTTTATTTTGTTTCATTATTTATTTTTATTTTTTTAATTTTATTTATTTTTTCATTATATTATTTATAGTTTATTTTTATATTTCTTTATAGTTTTATTTTATTTTGGACAATTCATCATTGATCACTTCACATATTGCCACTACCACAATCTAACACAGTCTGTTTTTATATTTCTTTGTAGTCTTATTTTATTTTGGACATTTAAATTTATTATTGATCACTTCACATATTGCTACTACCACAGTTTAACACAATCCACTTTACAAAATAAATTGAAGAACAGAATAATACATGGCCCAAAAGGAATTGGGGGTGAAATTAGTACAAATAACCACAAGATGCCCCTACTGAGGCAATGTCAGTATACATGGAGTTCAACAGAAGGGGTTAATAACACAACAGTAGAATTAGTGTGATGAACTTCATGAAAGTCTCTTCTGAATCAAACGAGTGATTGGATGGGGAGGAGCGCATTTCGCTGTGAGGAGTTTATATAAGTGACTGACACGCAAGGGAGCTTCCTGCTTTTAATAACATAAATGACAAAACGCATCAAGATGACTTTCCTATGCTTCACTTCTGGCCCAGAGAGTGGAACGCACGCCAGATAATCGTCAGCGTCCATTACGCTTAACTAAAAGAAGCCGTTTTCACCAAATAGTGGCACTTTTTATCTTAATTTCATCTTTAGTTTTATACTATTAACCTTTATTAGTTTGATATGTCAATTGTGATGAAACGCGTAGGTAGGAGCGATGTGCTGATGTCACCGTGCTCACGTGAGTCCCGGAGTGACGGGCTGCAATCAAGAGCCGGCTGGCTCAGAGTTTATGCTGCATTTTTTTGTTTGTCTAATTGTAAGTGCAATACTTTTTACTTATTAAAATTGTCAAAAGATTTTACACTATGGAAGTTTTTATTTCCTCATGGGGACATCTGGCAATATGTATCTTTGAGGAATAACACCTGAGAAGACGCTGGGACCATTACTTTACATCTTAAAGGCCCGGGCTGGGTATTAAGCCAAAAGTGTGTGTGATCTCCCGTAAAAGGAGACCATTTAGAGTCGGTAAGCGGCAGTGTGTCAATCTCACATTGGAAACTCATCTTCAATATAACAAACTATTTATAGTGTGATAACTAATCATTTTTCATTGCACAGATTCACTTTATGGAAGTTTAGCACAATCAATTTTTTTCGCACAGATTCACTTTTTATGGAGGTTTAGTGCAACTTAATATTGAAAGCTTATTAGTTTTTTACCTTGTTAAATGCCTATAAAGAATAAATCACTAACGGCTAGTTTACACTTGCTTCAAAACAAGGCTTCAGACAGGCTTTGTTAAAGCTCTCAGTCAAAGCCCCTGTCACTAAATAAAGTGGTTAGCTTACAGTCCTGTTTATACCTTGCTTTTGCTTTGCTTTGCTTCGGTTTTGCTTCAAAAATTATACCCCATGTAGCTTTAGTGGTGCTTCAAAGCATCTTCAAAGCCTCCATAGAAGTCTACGGCAAAGCTCGCTTGAAGCCCCACTGCAGCCCCACCAAAGCCTCATCGAAGCCCCACGAAGCCTCACCGAAGCCCCACCGACGCCCCACCAAAGGCTCATCGAAGCCCCAATGAAGCTCCACCAAAACCTCATTGAAGCCCCACTGAAGCCTCATCAAAGCACCAAACAAATGCAAGGTGTAAACAGGACTGTAAGCTAACCATTTTATTTAGTGACAGGGGCTTTGACTGGTTTTCAGAGAGCTTTAACAAAGCCTGTCCGAAGCCTTTTTTTGAAGCAAATGTAAACTAGCCCTAAAGGATTTTACACCATGAGGAGCTTTCTCTCCATTTATTATATACCTGCATGACATGGTTTTGGAGCTCTGGGTCCACCAGTGGAGGTTATCTGTACCAGTGGAAGCCAACGGAGGACACCGCAGTGGGATAGGTCTCCCAAAAAAAGACCTACAAGCCCAGCAGACTTTGCCTTACTATAAGGTAGGGGAGTCAATAATATCTGGTGAATACGGATTGTTTACATTCTTACACGTGGTGGATGCACAGATGCTTGGGATCCTGGGGACGGAGCACGACTGCACTTTATTGCACAGCAATAGAAATTATTCTTGCACTATAATTGTCACTTTATACCAACTTAAAATATAGATTGATTATATATCATATTATAGAACAGTTTTTCTTGCACTAAATATTTTCTGTTTTGGGATTTTGCAATTGTCACTATGTACTGATTTTCAACCAAGATTGGTTATAGTAACAGTTTCAAAGTATATATTACAAAAGAAGTGGTATCATTAATTTGTTTATGGTGAAGCAAGCGCTGTCTGTACATTTAATTACTTACACTGTCTTTAAGTTTAGTTATACTTATGCCCTGTACACACGATAGGATTTTCCGACAACAAAATCCATGTTTTTTTTCCAACGGATGTTGGCTCAAACTTGTCTTGCGTACACACAGTCACACAAATCTAGTCTGAAATTCCGAACGTCAAGAACGCGGTGACGCACAACACGTACGACAAGCCGAGAAAAATTAAGTTCAATAGCCAGTGTGGCTCTTCTGCTTGATTCCAAGCATGCGTGGAACTTTGTGCGTGGGAATTGTGTACACACAAACGGAATTTACGACAACGGATTTTGTTGTCGGAAAATTTGAGAACCAGCTCTCAAATTTTGTGTGATGGAAATTCCGATGGAAAAATGTCCGATGGAGCCTACACGCGGTTGGAATTTCCGACAACAAGCTCCTATAGAACATTTTCTGTTGGAAAATCCTATTGTGTTGTACGGGGCATAAGGGTTTAAGGCTGGGTGCACACTTATGCCCCATACACACGGTCGGATTTTCCGACGGAAAATGTGTGATAGGACCTTGTTGTCGGAAATTCCGACCGTGTGTAGGCTCCATCACACATTTTCCATCGCATTTTCCGACACACAAAGTTTGAGAGCAGGCTATAAAATTTTCCGACAACAAAATCCGTTGTCGGAAATTCCGATAGTGTGTACACAAATCCGACGGACAAAGTGCCACGCATGCTCAGAATAAATAAAGAGATGAAAGCTATTGGCCACTGCCCCGTTTATAGTCCCGACGTACGTGTTTTACGTCACCGCGTTTAGAACGATCGGATTTTCCGACAACTTTATGTGACCGTGTGTATGCAAGGCAAGTTTGAGCCAACATCCGTTGGAAAAAATCCTAGGATTTTGTTGTCGGAATGTCCGAACAAAGTCCGACCGTGTGTACGGGGCATTAGACTGGATGCGGCTCACGGCAGGGGTCTGGTGCGTCCCTGTTTTCCATTTCAGGGATGAATCAGGCCTGAATTTTTGCCTGACCTGACCTTTCGGACCTGAAACAGAGCCAAAGACGCACAGGACCTCTGTGCAATGCGCTCCGCAGCTGCCCCGGAGATGTGTGAACCCACTCCATTGAGAGGCGGTCACAATCTTCTGTCATGCTAATTGGAATTCGGGGGAAATCCACATGCAATTCCCATAAGTGTGAACCCAGCCTAAAAGGATTAGAACCCTTGTCAGGTTTTTAATTACTTTCTCCTTTGGTAGACCTCATCCTTATCTATATATTCTTGTGACTGTTTTCAGTGGAGCAGAAGCTGATAGGAAATATTCCAGTAGTAGCTGGAAGAGTGATCTGCAGCCAGGTAAGGTGACCTTCGCTGTGCAGCCAACTGGGCCAGACGCTAATAGCTGGCAGGTTCTTTGGAAAACCCAACTACTGTGGGGGGCACCTCTTTATTTGCTACTAGAGTACTTTAGTTCCACTGGGGTGGCCCCCTGTGTCCTCAAATTCCTCCACATGTTAACAGAGCTATTTGTGGACTTCACTGAGGGGCATGCTGCTTATGATTAGTAGCACATGTTTACATCTACCTACCTTTGGGTCTGATCTGGATTCAGTCCTCTTTTGTTTAGGCAGAGCGGATCGGAGGTAGCTGAATGTAAACGGACAGAGGAGTCCATTTACTCTCACCCACCCATAGAGCAGAGAGGGCTCTGTCCGTGTCCGCTCTGAAATTCTGTGCAGACACCCACATGTCATCTGCCCGCTCTGCTACGATCAGCAGGGGTTAAGCACACAGATACCCGGCTGATCCCAATGGAATCCACTGTCAGGGCTGGGTTCAGCACTTCCTTCTCTGAGCTGGCCGCTCAGCTGTCGGCTAATTGCCAGCTCCTATCTCTCCACAGTTACTCAGCTGTTGATGATATCCTGCTCATCACTCTGCCTACTTAAGCCGTCCAGTCCAGAGGTTCTCTGCCTTCGCCTTGGTCAACATCACAGAACCTCCTGCGATCCTGTTCAAGATTTGCTTTGTTGACATCCCTTCTGGCTCCAGATCCTGCTTGCTGTTCCACTACATTGAACCCTGACTTCTGGCTTGGCTGGCATCCATACCGGTTACTGAACTTACTGTTTTGACTACGTTTGTTCTTTTTACTTTTATTATTAAACAAGTGTTATTTAACTGTACTTCTGTCTCGGCCTGATTTCATGGTTTCTGACATCCTCCCAACATGAAAGAGGCCTTATTTATAAAAGTTATCGAGTATGTTGGCAAAAATCGCTTAAAAAATTAATTAAGCTGCAAATTCAGCATCAGGCCTCATTCACACAGACACTGAGCCTCATACACCATAAACGGGCCATTTGTTTAACCCGCTTGAGTCGCCAGGTGCTGCTTGCAGGCAGCAGGTGTAAGTCTATGGGGACATAGCAGCTGCATGTAATGTTTCATATTCCCATCGCACACGTTCCTGGTATAAGCTCTAAAGGTTGGGTGCTGCAGCAACAACCAGCTGGATACTGGTTCAAGTCACAATGTAGATACTTGCCAGCACACCAAGGATCAGCACAAGGTGGCTTTCAAAAGATTTAGTTTATTGCATGGTCACAACACAAAGAGGTGCAACGTTTCGGAGTCACGCAGGACCCCTTCGTCAGGCATGTGCATCATAGCAGCTGCATGGTCACAGCCACACATCCTAATTTGACAGTCATGCTGGTGAGCGGCCCCTGAATGCACACTGTCTGCGTTCAGGGCTGCGCACCCTCACACCTGTCATATTAGGATGAGTGGCTGTGTCTGTACAGCCTGTGCATCCCCATAGACTTACATGAGCTGCCTGCATTCAGAATCTGGCGACTCAAGCTGCATAAACAAATGCCACATTCACTGACCTGTGCGCCTGTGGGAAAAAGCTCTAAAGCCGTACACACAATGAGAATATTAGATGAATGATTGTTCGTTTTTTTTTCGTATGCTAGTCTCATATCAAAAACAATTAGGTTACTGGAGTTATGAGAATTTTCGTAAGACAGAATACTTCCCGCAATGATGTAATGTATTATATTGTACTGTAATGTATTCTTTCCTTTCTGAGCATGTGCAGTCTTGGTCACTCAATTCGTTCTGTTATCTTACGAGAATTTTTTTTGTGTTTGCCCCTTTAGTTTTGCATGAGTGGTCATGATTGGCGCTCAAAAACTGTGTACTAACAGTCAAATTATCGGACGATCGCTCCAAAAGCGGTATTTTTGGCCAGATTTTCTCATTGTGTGTACTAGGCATAATTGATATGTTTTGGGGCTTGTTTGATAACTGTAAAATAAAGAAAGCACGAAGTACATTAACTACAGACAATGGGACATTTCAGCTGAAATCAGACCAATACAAAAAGGATTCTGATTGGCTGCTATGGGCAATGCACTTTGTTCCTTGCACTGATTTATTGGAAAAGCTTGTATTTAGATACATAATGATCTCAAGAACTTGAATAGGCTGCGCTATTATTTCTCATATTACACATTGCCTGCCAAATTGAATATAAAAGAATTTGACATCTGTAAAGCACAAATCAAAACAAAATTGAAATACTTAATTTCAACACCAAAATATTTCCAAGCAGTGATTTCCATTCTCAAGAATACACTTCAAAATAGAAAGAGCTGCACATACAGAAAGATCTGAATTATCCATAGTTATTACTGCTTATAACAGCCTATTATATACCCCATGATAATAGACTGGAGACATGGGGAAACTGGCTATTTGTTAAAAGGTGGGGTTTGAAAAAACACACCTACATATTCTAGGTGGATACAGCATTGATCTGATGCTGCATCTGTTGCCCTCCGCATCTAAGACCACGAACCGAGCGATCAAACACCACTGATCAATCAGTTCTCAATCTGCAGTGAGCAGAGAGTGGTGACTGTCAGCCACCGGCTCTCTGCTCTTCCCTCCAGAGCTTACTGGAGTGTTGGTGTGCAGGGGACAGGATCAGGCTCTCATAAACAAGCTGAGAGGCTAAGCCAGCTGCCATTCAGCCTGCTAGGTAAATCCCAACATTAAAGTCGGGATCTCTCTATAGTCTGGATTGACTGAGTGAAAGTATCCTCCTGCTTCACCAGACTCTCCTGGCTAGCAGGGTCCTTTACCAAAGGTGCTTACAGACCTTATTATTTATATAAGAGGTCACATTGGCTCAGGTAAGTGAACATCCGCATGGAAAGATGCATCGAAGGGCACCTGTCTGCAGCTTGATTGAAGCACTATAGCACTGATGCACTATTGACACTTTTTAGTTGTGCCACAATATTATAGTGGGAACTATTCTCTATAAGCAGTATCTTTGTGCACAGGAGCTTATGTATATTATAAAGGACTGTGAAACACACTTGAACACTTTATTGATCCACCATATTGAATTATGTCATTTGTTTTTGGCTTTGTGTACCGTTCACATTTATTTAGGCAATCAATCTATTGAGATTGTTGTATTTTACAAGTTATTTGCATCAGATTTAGATACACAATTTTTAATCTATTTTAATTATTAGTTTAGCTAGAGAGCTGCACTTTAAGCCCTGGTTCACACCAGTGCGATTTGTCATATTACATGACAAGTCGCACCCCATTGCCGGTAATGGAACCGTTCAAATCGCCGCGACTCACAATGCAGCCTCTTTGAAAAGGGTTCCTGGACTTTTCTTGCGATTTCATGTGCGACTTGCATTGACACCTGAGCAAATTAAATCGCACAGATGTCAGCAGGCCACACATGAAATCTCACTGATTGGCAGCTTTGAAACCGGGCTTTTTAGACATATTGGATGTTTTGGGTGTACACTTGAGAGCAGCAGCTGGGTAAATATGATTTGGGTGAGTGCAGGTGTCTTCATTGAGCACACATGTCCTTTAATCCAGGTAAGTCTACTACCATCTGCCAACTCTCTCAGCTATGCTTTACCCAAGCCTTTTGCAGGGTCCTGCCAGAAAGGGAATTAATTCATCTGACTTCCTTGCAGGGTTAGGAGGACTCTACCTTAAAAGGGCAGTTAAATGTTTCAATCAAAAAGAATAGAGACAGTTGCAAAGTGTCAATACCTGCCGAACTCGGCACGCAGCAATTTGTTTTACTAACCGTGTGTATAACTTTTGTTCGCTCCTTGTTTTAACAATTTTGAGTGCCGCTGATAGGTGGTATGGCAGCGATAAATACACAACTTAGCCAGTAGCCACCTATGTTCAAAGCCTGTGTGAATGAGACCTAAGAGCCTATATCTCTCAACACAGGTTTTCTTTAAGAAGAGCCATTGCTCAAACTACACCTCCGGTGTAGGTCTTGCCAGAATAATGGAACAATCAGGATTAACAATGATGTACCATAGAACCTAGCGTCCTACTCAGCAATTTATGGTGTGAATTCTGTCTGGAATTATTACAAGCTCAGAACAGAAGAACTTTGTGCAAAACGTTACCAACAATCAAATGATCGGGTTGGACAAGCAATTGTATTATTTAATGAAAATATAATTTGATTATCTTTCCCAGCGCTGGCCTTGTCCTGCACAATTGCTGGATCCTCTGTAAATGTCTTTTGTCACTTTTGCCAAGTTTTTAGTGATTCCTTATGTGTGACTGAAGGACTGTCATTTGAGCAGGTGTCCAGCAGTGGAGATAAATTTAATTTAAGATGTTAAAAGAAACATGGGACTTGGCCATACTTACACAATTTACCTTATGCAAAGCCAAGATTTTAAGAACTTTCTTCCTTTTAAAATGAAATTTTCATTTAGAAATGAAAGCAGAAACAAGGCTAACAGCAATACAAAGATGAAATAAGTATATTATTACAGGTACTTATATAGTACCATCAATTTACGCAGCGCTTTACATATAAATTAAACATTCACATCAGTCCCTACCCTCAAGGAGCATACAATCAAAGGTCCCTAAATCACATTCATATGTACACATACAGTACCTTGCAAAAGTATTCACACCCCTTGAAATTTTCCACATTTTGTCATGTTACAACCATATATGTAAATGTATTTTATAGGGATTTTATGTGATAGCCCAACACAAAGTGGCAAAAAATTGTGAAGTGGAAGTAACATGATAAATGGTTTTCAACATTTTTAATAAATAAATATAGGAAAAGTGTGGCGTGCATTTGTATTCAGCCGCCTTTACTCTGATACCCTTAACTGAAATCTAGTGGAACCAATTGCCTTCAGAAGTCACCAAATTAGTAAAGAGAGTACACCTATTGTAAAGAACATAGCACATATCATGAGGGACTCCATTTTAATTCTAAGACACCATTTCACGTTTTACAGGAAAATTGAGAAAACTCAAATATGAGTTTCAGCTGAAACCCACATCATCTTTAAGCTGTAATCTATAGAACATGTCTAACTCAGGGTTACATATAAATTTAAATATAGCTAGAATGTGGAGTTTGTCCTAGCTCATGTTTGTTCTTGATAAGATAAATGTTTCCCTCAACATCTGTTTAAGAATACATATATACTGTTATAGTGAAAATGATGCAAGATTTTGTCTTATAACACCAGCTAATAGGTAAATATTAACTGAACCTATTTTCATTTCAATGACATGTATAAGGTTAGTAAAACTCCTCCCATCCCTCAAATGACATAAATGCTGTATTTCTGAAACTCAAATTAGATGTCTTTAAGTGGCTAAGCAAACCTGTCTCCTGTGTCACTTTATTGATATCTCCAGGCCTGGGGGTCTACGGAGGTCTTCCTGCATTACCTGAACCTATCTGGGTGGTCTTAGAAGCTGAAATCTCCCAACAGATCTGGGGGCTCGTCCGGGATAAAAAGCCAAAAAAAATCATCTGAAGGTAAGTCTTTATTTTGTCTTTATTGACGAAATATTTCTTGCCTCAGCTCTGATTAAAGCTTTTTAGACCCGTAAATTAGTAGGGGATAAGAACCACGCCAGAGGTTAATATTGGAGGGTTTTTGGGAAACCCACAAAGATAAGCAGTACTGCATACACATATATAGAGACATTCCTTTTGGGAAGGAATATGAAGTGGTTAATGAGGAAATAGACTCCGGTGACCCCAAAATCTTTTGCTTTTTCTTATCTATCGCATTAGAAGTTATAAGATAATCTGTCGTGTGTGTGTGGGTCAGAAGACTGGGTGGTAAGAACAGTCGGCTCCCACTGTCAATATGGGTCAGAAACAAGGTAAAGAAGATCCTCCCCCTCTTCCCAATCCAGGAGAAACGTGTAAGGATTTTGTAGCCAGAATTTGTGGTACTAATTATGAATTCATAGTCCCATGGGTTTCAAATTTAGCGGGATGGACCGAAGCCATACACAGTGTAGACCCTTTTCCCCGGGATGGCGCTAATGATGAATTTCACATAGATATGATAAAAGGATTGTGTTTAGGAGATAAGAGAGCTTTCCCTTGGTACCCCGGGGATCCTCAATGGGATATGGATTATATGGAAAAGGGAGGAGAGAACTGGTTAAAATACGCCCCATATTGGTTTCAGAGGGATAATAAGAAACAGAAAAAGCCCACCAAATGTTTAAGTAAGGAAGATTATGACCAGAAACATAGAGAAGAAGCCGATAAAAAGAGATTTGTCCCTGACCCAATAGCCCCACCCCTGCCAATAGTCAGTCATCCTCCACCCGCATATGTACATGTCTATCCAAGTTTAAGAAAGGAAGATATTGATCTTCTGGCTGGACATTATGCAACCAGACAACGGCAGGTCCCCCTCGCTCCACAACCACAACAGCAGATGCCTCCCGCTCCACAACAAGATAGACAGCACCCACAGAGGGCCCGAGTCGAGGTAGGTGAACCAGAAGAAGATCAGGGAGCTATAGGAGGGGTAGTTTCACCACCTGGCCAAGAGCAGGAGGAAGAAGACGTTAAAGGGGATAGAATACTTAGTCCCCCTAAAACAAAGAGTGGAACTGTATATAGTAACACTAACCTTCAAGCACCTTTCATGACCATTGGAAATTAATTATTAAAAAAGGTAATAGACATTGAGGACATTGACAGGATAGTAAAACATTGCCCCAAACCCACCGCCTCTGCAGGTGGCACTTTAACTTACTTAAAAAAGGCCTGTAAGGGTAGAAATTACACACAGGAAGACATGCGTCTTATCATTGATGGTATCATAGGACACACCAGTTCCTGGAGCTGGGCAAATGTTCCAAGTATAAACACTATTGACACTGGAAACGCGGGAGCATATGGGCTAAACACAGTACCAGGTAGGGACACCATGTGGACAGAATTAGAGACTGAAATGATGAGAGTATTTAAAAATAAAAGTTCCCTCCCTACTGCCATAGCATGCAAACAAAAGTCAGGAGAAACTGTAGTTGAATTCTGGAAAAGGTTTCATGAAAATTGGACAACAGAAGCTGGATTAGCTACAACTACTGATGTGGGAGCTTTGTTTATTCAAACTTTTATGAATAATCTAAAACCCCAGTTCGCCTTGGTGGTGAAACAGATGATATCTGAATGAACCACACAGACGATTGACCAATTTCAGGAAACCTTAATACAGAAAGAAGCAGCAGGGTGTTTTGATGTAATAAAAGAGAAAGCAGTGAGTAGCCTTTATCAGGGTGGAGTGCGAACTCAGCCTCCCCAAGATAATGGTGGACAATGGGGCAGTGGAAACAGAGGCAGAGGAAGAGGAAGAACAAAAGGGAGAGGGCATGGTTTTTCCAGACCACCCCAGCAGTCACGCACATGTTGTTTTAACTGTGGACAACAGGGTCACTGGAGAAATCAATGTCCTTATGAATGGAATAACCCAAATACTCAAGATCAAGATCAAATGCATACACAGGGGCCCCAATCTAGCCAACCGAATCAAGTTGCCCCAAAGCAACAGGGTCCCCGATTCCCTATACAGTGGAATCAACAGCAACTGAAATGAAGCTGCCCGGAAGGTAGTATCCCAGCATTTCCTTTGATCTCACACTCTTACAATGAACAACCAATTGTGACCCTATATATCAAAAATAGGCCTGTTCCATTTTTAACCGATTCAGGGGCAACTCGGAGCACCCTCAGCGAGGACTACTACAGAGGTGAGACTAAAATTGCTGAACCTTCTATGGGAATTAATGGGATACTTACCAAAACATACAAAACACCACCTTTACCAGTAAGTGATGTTGAAAGGGGAGATGCAACAGTCTTGCATCATTGTTTCAGGATTATACCAAATTGTCCTGTGAATCTCTTGGGTAGAGATTTGATGGGAAAATTGGGTATAACACTGAAAATGACTACTGAAGGAGGGGTCTTCGTACACTCCAAGGTAATACCAATATATTACACTGAGGATAGTGATCTCCCTCCACCAGATGATCCGGTATGGTCAAAAAGCTCCTTGGATGTAGGTCTTATTTCTTGTACCCCATACAAGGCAGCTTTAAAATCATGGGCACAGCCGGTTTATCACAAACAATACCCCATTTCAAAAGAAAAAGAGGAAGGAGTGGCCCCAATGGTGGAAAGGTTCCTGCAGCTAGGAATTCTTAAAGAGACACTGTCACCCTACAACACCCCCATTAACCCAGTAATGAAGCCAGACGGCTCTTACAGGTTTGTACAAGACCTCAGAGCTATAAACAACCTAGTGATACCCATCGCTCCCATAGTGCCTGATGTGCCATCACTCTTAACCTCCATACCATGCGATGCAGAGTATTTTTCGGTCATTGACCTTTGTAATGCATTTTTTTCAGTTTCTGTTGACGAAGAGACACAGCCTATCTTTGCATTCAATTTCAGAAACCGACAGATGACGTGGTGTAGACTACCTCAGGGCTATGTAGACTCCCCTGTAGTGTACACAGTGGCCCTCCAGGCAACCCTGCGGTCATGGACACCCCGCCATGGTTCTGTCCTACTCCAATATGTTGATGATTTGTTGTTGTGTAGTCCAAGCCAGAAAGCATGTAAAAATGATGGTTTAGATCTGTTACATTGGTTAGTAGACAATGGTCACAAGGTTTCTAAGAAAAAGCTACAATGGTGTCAGGAAACTGTTGAATACCTTGGTTTTGTACTCTCCAAAGGAGAAAGGAAAATCAGTCACAAGAGAGCTGCGGCTCTTGTGGGTCTGCCCCGCCCACTTACTAAGAAGGACATGCTATCCTTTCTTGGAATGATTGGTTACTGCCGCCAATGGATACCTGATTGTTCCTACTATGATAATCTCCTGAGGCAAGCCACAGGTACTGACATGCCAGATTGTGTGAAATGGGATGATGAAATGTACAATGCTTTTGTGTATCTTAAAACTGCAATGGTCACATCTCCTGGACTTGGACTACCTGAATATGGTAAAATGTTTCACTTGTTTGCAAGGGACAACTGTAAAACAATGGCGGGGGTCCTGGCTCAGGAGCATGGGGGGAAACTCCGCCCAATTGCGTTTTTTTCAAAAGTTGTGCCGATGCCAGTACAGGGCATGCCGGCGTGTCTCAGAGCTCTGGCATCCTGTGCGATGGTGGTGGAAATGGCTACATCATTCACTCTAGGGCATGCCACCACACTACACACCACTCACAATGTATCCATTCTACTAAAGAACATCCATACCCAGCACATGTCAGCCCAGAGGCTGAGCGGTTATGAAGTAATTTTACTTTCTAACCCAAAACTTGAGATAAAATATGCCTCTCCCACTTCTGGCCCAGCTCTAATCCTGAATGCCTTGCTAGGCTTGAAAGGTGAAGAAGATGAGGTAGTGCCTCAACATGAATGCATGGACCTCATCCACCAAGACACATCCCCGAGACCAGACATGTCTTCAACTGCTCTCCCTGGAGCACAGAATGTCTTTGTGGATGGGTCTTGTTCAAGACCAAATGATAACACATACCATGCAGGGTATGCTGTTGTTCAGCTGCCTGATAAAATACTGGAAGCAAACCCTGTCCCATTCCAATCAGCACAAGCTGCAGAACTTATAGCCCTTACTCGAGCTTGTCAGCTTTTTGAAGGGCAGGATGTAAACATTTACACAGACTCCAAGTACGCGTACGGTGTTGCGCATGATTTTGGAGTCATATGGAAAAGGCAGGGCTATATAGCAGCAGACGGTAAATCCATCTCACATTCCACGCTTGTCACAAGTCTGTTAGAAGCTATACAATTACCAAGGTCCATAGCTATACTACACTGTAGGGCACATACAGGGCAACAGGATGACATAGCCAAAGGCAACCCCTAGCTGACAAAGCAGCAAGAGAAGCAGCATCCACACAGCCTGCAAACATACAAATGCCATTACTCTCACCAGAAATTCCTCTTTTGGATCAAACATTGCGTGATCTCCAAGCATATGCCACAGACCAAGACATCCAGCAATGGAACTCAATAGGTGTGCAGACAAACCCAGAAACTGACCTTGTCTGCCAAGAGGGGAGACCATGTATCCCTGTAGCCAGTGCACCCATTTTTATGTCACAATACCATGGGATAGGTCACAGAGGGTGGAAAGTCACATGTGAACTTTTGGATAAGGATTTTTACATTCCAGGTCTTCCCTCTCTCGTTAAGGCATATGTTTCCAGATGCATCACATGCATTCGGAATAACCCTAGCAACCCTCACAAAGCAAAACACGAACATCTGATATATCCATCTACACCATTCACTCATCTGCAGATAGATTTTACACACATGCCCAAACTAGGTAAAAGACAGGAATATTTGCTAATAATAGTGGACATGTTCTCAAGATGGATAGAATTGTTTGTAACTACAAAGGAAGATGCACAAACAGTAGTGAGGATTCTGATACAAGAAATTATCCCAAGGTGGGGTTGCCCACTGCAGATCAACTCTGACAATGGTCCTGCATTTGTGGCCAAAGTTTGTCAAGACCTGGTAAAAACACTGAAAATAGAATGGAAGTTTCATATTCCTTACCACCCCCAGAGTTCAGGTATAGTGGAAAGGATGAACAGAACCATTAAAGATAAGATCAGGAAGGCCACTGGAGGTACGTATGCAAATTGGAAGAAGGTCCTACCAGCTGTACTAGCCGAGGTAAGAATGACACCCTCTAAAAAGACAGGATACTCTCCTTTTGAAGTCTTAATGGGTAGGCCATTCCCCACCCCATGGGCCAGACAGCCACTTATGTTAGAAAGAGGGGACCTAGATCTTATTCAGGAAGAATATGTAAAAAAACTTATTGAAACTTTGGATAAAGTTGAAAGGAATGTTGCTCGCACCTCTCCTTCTTCTTCACAGGAACCTACACACGCTTTCCAGGTGGGTGACACCGTGGTGGTCCAGAGATTGAACCGCACCAAGAAACAGGAGTATCCCTTCGGACCCCCAACCACAGTGATCGCAGTCACCCGCACAGCTATTTTGGTAGAAGGACAACAGGCCTGGATTCATGCAAGTCGTGTAAAGAAGGTCAACCAGGACCCTCAGAAGCAAGGCAAAGATAAAGCACAGAGAGGTGAAGCAAATGATATAAATCCTCGAACACTGAGTGAAGCAGGTGGTCAAGACTCTGAACAAGATGACGTCGCTTATTTCACCACGGACTTCTGGGAAGGCCTTGTGCCTCCTATGCTGGGCTGCCCTGATTTTGTTCCTGCCAACTTGGCTGATAACTAACTGTATTTATCATTCTGAAGATTTGGGACTCATAAAGGGTATTTGTGGGGCCTCTAACACTCTACAACAGAATAATACACATGACAGACACAAGAGAAATGAAAACTCAGAAAGTTTTACAGATAAAATGTTATTGTTGAAGTTTAAATATAGCTACGCCCAGAAATCTGGATTTGAAAAATGTTGGATATGTAGTAAACTCCATCCTAGCACTGCTAGAATCCCCTTAATGGCAGTACCTCTAAACTTCACCCCACTCCTTAATGGCACACCTCCTGTCATTCTCACAGAAGTCATAAGAACACTTTCAAATAATACCCTTACTTTCCAAATTACTGGTAGAAGTCATTCCCCAGACTGGTGTTTTAGGCTGGGAAACTCCACAAATGGAGCTGAAGTTTGCCAACAAGCTAATATTAATTTTTCAATGACTTCAATTGAAAGCCCTTTCTTTCATACTTCAGAACCTGCCCTAAACACCACTCTAATAAACTTTCTTAACTCCAGTTCCACTTCCACAGTAGGACAATTATTGTCGAGTTTAACTTTTTCCAGTTTTTCTGATGAAATGATGACAATATTCAACAAACGATCCTTAGCTCTAGGAAACAGTATTTATATTTGTTGTGGAAAAATCTGTCACCCTTGGATCCCCACCGAACCCCAAGGATGGTGTTATCTTGCATCCCTAGTCCCCATCATGGGCGTAGTAGGAGATAGCAAGGGAAGACACCTCCTTGAAGCTAGCATACATCCTAGGTACCCTCTCAAACACCGTAATACAAGGGAGTTATTTCTTACAAAAGATATGGCATGGGCTTGGTTCCCCTCATGGACTGGGTGGGGAATAGACTTAATGAAAAGGTTGAATAATTACACTGGAATCATTGATGAAATAATGGAAAAGAATTCTGATGATATTACTAAATTAAATATAGAAACTAGGGCAATTAGAAAACAATTAGAACTACACGAGTTAGCCATAGAAAGCATGAGTGCTGCTTTAACTGGGTTATGTGAAAACACAGAAGATTATGAGTGTTGTACCTGGTTTCATAACACAAGTATGGAGGTACCAGATTATTATGATATAATTGCACAACACCGGAAAGAAGTAAGCAAATTACAAGATGAAGCTAGAAACATTGCTAAGACATGGGATCCTTTTGCAAACCTAAGTTCTGGGATAGGAATTTTGGCATGGATAAAGAGTACTGCCATAACTATAATTATGATTATTCTTTTTGTTTTGTTCCTATATGCCTGTTACAAGCTTATAATGTGTATAATTGTTAAGGCATCCCGAACCCCTGATCCTGCTGCTGCGAATAGAATTTATCTGAGTATGTATTATGATAGAAGAAAATTTACATAACTGTGAAAGATAGTGAGCCATATAATAATGTCTCAAAGAGGGGATTGTAAAGAACATAGCACATATCATGAGGGACTCCATTTTAATTCTAATGCCGCGTACACACGGTCGGACTTTTCGTCTACAAAAGTCCAACGGACGCCGACGGACTAAAGCTGGCTGGTAATCCGATCGTGTGTGGGCTTCTCCGGACTTTCAGCAGACTTTTTCAGCCTCAAATCCGACGGACTTTAGATTTGAAACATGCTTCAAATCTTTATGTCGTAACTACGACGGACCCCGAAATCCGCTCGTCTGTGTGCTAGTCCGACGGACAAAAACCCATGCTAGGGCAGCTATTGGCTACTGGCTATGAACTTCCTTATTTTAGTCCGGTGTACGTCATCACGTACGAATCCGTCGGACTTTTGTGTGGTCGTGTGTAGGCAAGTCCGTTCGTTAGAAAGTCTGCTGCAAGTCCGCCGAAAGTCCGCAGGAAGTCTGTCGGACAGGCTGTTGGACTTTTGTAGACGAAAAGTCCGACCGTGTGTACGCGGCATAAGACACCATTTCACGTTTTACAGGAAAATTGAGAAAACTCAAATATGAGTTTCAGCTGAAACCCACATCATCTTTAAGCTGTAATCTATAGAACATGTCTAACTCAGGGTTACATATAAATTTAAATATAGCTAGAATGTGGAGTTTGTCCTAGCTCATGTTTGTTCTTGATAAGATAAATGTTTCCCTCAACATCTGTTTAAGAATACATATATACTGTTATAGTGAAAATGATGCAAGATTTTGTCTTATAACACCAGCTAATAGGTAAATATTAACTGAACCTATTTTCATTTCAATGACATGTATAAGGTTAGTAAAACTCCTCCCATCCCTCAAATGACATAAATGCTGTATTTCTGAAACTCAAATTAGATGTCTTTAAGTGGCTAAGCAAACCTGTCTCCTGTGTCACTTTATTGATATCTCCAGGCCTGGGGGTCTACGGAGGTCTTCCTGCATTACCTGAACCTATCTGGGTGGTCTTAGAAGCTGAAATCTCCCAACACCTATGTGTAATTTAATCTCAGTATAAATATAGCTGTTCTGTGAAGCCCTCAGAGGTTTGTTAGAGAACCTTAGTGAACAAACAGCATAATGAAGGCCAAGGAACACACTAGACAGGTCAGGGATAAAGTTGTGGAGAAGTTTAAAGCAGGGTTGGGTTATAAATAACTATCACAAGCTTTGAACATCTCACGGAGCACTGTTCAATCCATCATCCAAAAATGGAAAGAGTATGGCACAACTGCAAACCTACCAAGACATGGTTGTCCACCTAAACTGACAGGCCGGGCAAGGAGAGCATTAATCAGAGAAGCAGCCAAGAGGCCCATGGTAACTCTGGAGGAGCTGCAGAATTTCCACAGCTCAGGTGGGAGAATCTGTCCACAGGACAACTATTATTCATGCACTCCACAAATCTGGACTTTATGGAAGAGTAACAAAAAGAAAAGCCATTGTTGAAAGAAAGCCATAAGAAGTCCAGTTTGTAGTTTGCGAGAAACCATGTTTGGGACACAGAAAACATGTGGAAGAAGGTGCTTTGGTCAGATAAGACCAAAATTGAACTTTTTGGCCTAAAAGCAAAATGCTATGTGTGGCGGAAAACTAACACTGCACATCACCCTGAACACAGCATCCCCACTGTGAAACATGGTGGTGGCAGCATCATGTTGTGGGGATGCTTTTCTTCAGCAGGGACAAGGAAGCTGACCAAAGTTGATGGGAAGATGGATGGAGCCAAATACAGGGCACTGTTAGAAGAAAACCTGTTATAGTCTGCAAAAGACTTGAGACTGGGGCGGAGGTTTACCTTCCAGCAGGACAACGACCCTAAACATACAGCCAGAGCTACAATAGAATGGTTTAGATCAAAACATATTCATGTGTTAGAATGGCCCATTTAAAGTCCAGACCTAAATCCAATTGAGAATCTGTAGTAAGACTTGAAAAATGCTGTTCACAGACGCTCTCCATCCAATTTGACAGAGCTTGAGCTATTTTGCAGAGAAGAATGGGCAAAAATGTCACTCTCTAGATGTGCAAAGCTGGAAGAGACATCCCCAAAAAGACTTGCAGCTGCAATTGCAGCGAAAGGTGGTTCTACAAAGTATTGAGGGGGTTGAATCCGGAGTATCCGGCACTCCTGCCTTGGATCCAACCCAGGCTCAGCCTCCACCTCACCACACTGCTAGAGAGCCTGGTGGACATCTCCCAAGTTAAGGCCGCCTCCTTGCCATCCGTCCCCGGGGGGTGGGGGGTGTAGTTGTCGGTGGTGCAAGTGAGGAGGAGGGGCACTGGTGACGCCGATGCTAGTGAGGAGGGGGCGGGGCACTGTCGGCGGTGGTGCGAGTGGGGGGCAGGTTTGTTTGCCCCCCCCCCAATATATTGAGCACCAGCCGCCACTGATGACTAGTCCTTTTTCATCCACTTGCTTTTTGGTCACATCTTCCACAGTTCCAGTCCTCTTATGTGCATTTATTATTTTTTGTTGCAAGAGCCTGGAAAGCATTGCACCAGCAATCAGTAGATCGCTGATGCCATACAGGTCTCATGTACACTGTTAGTGTATGGCTTACCTGTACATAATGCGATACTCCCTGACAGGAACACTCAATGAACTACCACAGCGCTCCACAGCACCATGGTAGTTCATTGAGAACTACAAGGCGACAGCAGCTAAGGATGTCGGGGCTTGTAGTTCATTCAGACACATGGAGTTGTGTGCCTGAATGACGCGGAGCTGTTTTTCAAACAGTGGCAGCTAGTATGAGGTACTTCACCCCGTAATGGTGCCACAGGAAGAGGAGGCAGCTGGCGGCGGCTGCAGCGCTGGGAACCCTTAAAATCGGGCAGTACATGTAATGCCGCATACACACGAGTGGACTTTCCAGCAGACTTGGTCCGGTGGACGGGACTCCATCAGACAATTTGATCGTGTGTGGGCTCCAGCCTACTTTTTTTTCCCAAAAGTCCGACTGACCTAGAAATAAAACATGTTTCAAATCTTTCCGACGGACTCGAGTTCGGTCAAAAAACCCGCTTGTCTGTATGCTAGTCCGACAGACAAAAAACTACGCTAGGGCAGCTATTGGCTACTGGCTATCAACTTCCTTAATTTAGTCCGGTCGTACGTCATCACGTACGAATCTGTCGGAATTTGGTTGATTGTGTGTAGGCAAGTCCGTTCGTTCGAAAGTCCGTCGGAGAGTCCAGCGGAAAGACCGTCGGACCAGTCCGGTCGAAAAGTCCGCCCGTGTGTACGCGGCATTACATGTTCCCAAAGGTGAACTTATCTTTGAAGTTAATTTGTATGCTTTCCTAAGGCAACATGTGCCATTCAGATCTTCCACAATGAATTCATTTCAGATCATTAAGTAGATCATTGGTCCTGCATATTGTAAATGTCATATGTGGCCACCTATTGTTATGGCAGATCTCTGCTCTGCAAGGGGCCACGCAAACACATCTGAATCTAATGAAAATGTGTGTATATTTCATTTGACTTTCCAATCGCTTTCTCCTCTTATAAGGCAGAATCTGTTTACAGTGGACACAAGATGTTCTCACAGCTGCACGGAGTGAATGGTTGTAGAGGCAGATGTTTGATATTACAGAAAGTCTCTGACTCTGTCACTGGAGACATCCCTCACTGTGCCTCAGACTGATAAGCAATTTCCCTAAAAAAAAAAAAAAAAAAAAGCAACTTAATTTCTGACCCTGGCTGACAAATCTATGTACATTTCCATATTGATATTTATGAGAAAATATGTACAGAAATTCACTTTGCCATTGCATATTTTGGCACAGTTGTGGAATAAAAAACACTACTCAGTAATACAAATTCAGTAGTGGACAATCTATAAAGTCTGAAAACAGCAAAAGTGGTGCTGTTGCATTTAGAAGGCAATCAGGTTTATGTTTCACAGGAAAACAGGAAACAAAGATATGACTGGCTGCCATAAACAAAATACACATATATTTTTATCATCCTTGTAATGGGATCAAGGATCAAACGAAGAACACGACACCCTATTAAACATATTTAGTCATTTTAACAATTAGCCAAAAAACTTTTTTGCTGAAGACACCCAGGGTTCGAGCCTCAGATTGAACCATCAGATGTTTATTGCAGTCTGTATTTCCATTCGATAAATTTGAGGAAACACAGGCAGTACCCATGAGATAATCAACATTTCATTTAAATGTAATCATTTAAACTTTTAGCTAGAAACATTTTTGTTAAAGACACTAAGGTTTAGAAGCTATATCAGATTTTTATTGCTGTCTGTATTTCCATTCGATAGATTTGAGGAAACAAATGGAACAAACTGTGGGTCTAGTTGCAATACAACACTATCATGTTTGGTTGAAGTTAAAGTGTTTGTAAAGCCACTTTTCTTTTTATAGTTCCCTCTGTTAGATAACATGATGTTCCCCAGTGTATTTGATATAAAAATATGCTGCCTAATACCTTATTTCCAAGCGCCGTTTGGCTCTCACGTGACTGTCTGCTGGTCTCCTCTCCCAATTTGACAGCTGCGGGGGGGCTGAGTGTCCCCCTCTGCTGTCAGCTGGGACAAAGAGAGGAGAGGAGGAGAGCAGCGGGCAGTCATATGAGCGCCGAGCGACGCTTGGAAATAAGGTATTAGGCAGCATTTTTTTAAAAATCACATACACTTGGGAACATCATGTTATCTAACAGAGGGAAATGTAGAAAGCAAACACAATTATTTTTACAGCAGGAGGGGGGATCGGGGAGCTGACAGGCAGAGAGGGAGGAGAGGACTGAGGAGTGGACAAAGGAGGACAGAGCGCATGACAGAGGCACGTAAACTGACCACGGTGTCAGGGCTCAGCAGCCACATAAACCGTGGTCAGTTTACAGGGGGGAGGGCAGAATCAGAAATGTCAGCCAGGTGTTTCAGGTGATACAAGGGGTCAAATTACACAGTAAAAGCACTGTGCTGTATAACGTGCTTTACAGGAACAGGATCTCATTTTCTTTTTTTTAGGGTAGCAAACACTTTAACTTAAAAGCCAACCTTACAGCTCCTCTCAAATCTGGCAGACCTGCACAGTGCAGAATACAAGCCCTATTTGTTTCCCTCATTGGGCCACAGATTCAATGTATGGGCCTGTAGAACAATAACTGCACAGCATGCCTCTAATTTTTTCCCAGGCAATCCTGTTTTTGACTATGTAAAACTGGTGATCAGGGAACCATATCCTGTACGTCTAAAAACATGCAGTAGAAAAGTCATATACCATATTATGCACTCCCATTCTAATCTGTTATGGCACAGTTTCATAATTCTCCCCAAAGAAAAACATTTCTGTGGTTGTAAAAGATACAAAGCTATGTAGTGGAATAATGTTCTTACTAGATGTCCCTAACCTATAACACTGGTGGATTGGGGAGCTACATGGCAAATAAGGTGGCTAAATGTAAAGTGATATTCTTAATGGTAAAACATAAATACATGATACAAACTAACGAAAAGTAGGTGAGCCAAAGCTGAAGAAGTATGTTTCCTGGTAGATCATAGATTTAAAGTGATATCAAAATATATATATAAATTTTTGCTAAATAAGTTGCTAATAGAACTACAATCTCACATGCAGTTCTTCCCAGCATTGCACATACAATCAGAGTGAGAGAGACACAAAGCCAAAGGCATGCGAGTCAGTGTGGCTTTAGCCACAAGTTTGATCTCACTTCTAAACAAGAGCATGCACATAGTGGAGACTCTGGTGGGACTCCATAGATCCTTTCAGACACTGGGGGCACTCACCTACCTGGAATTGGGCAGGGTGGATGGAAGGGGGGCAGTATGAGAAGGAAGCTAAAAGGAGAAAAAAAACAAAAAAAACAACAAGAGCGCGTATGGTCTGCTATTAGCAGTTCAATATTAAAATACCAGTGTGGCGCTAAAATGCACACTAAGAAAGAGTAGTGCATGTACCTTGGATGTGGTACATTTAAAACCAAGTGTGATATGTGGAAAACAAAAGAAAAACTAAAATAACTGTGCTTACACAGTAAGTGTATAAATCAAACAAAAACAACAGTCCACATAGATGTGAAGGGAAGAACTCTTCCTGTGATGGTGTCACCAAACCAATGGAGATGGAAAATCAATTGTCTGTAGTCACTCTCAGTAACCCTTTAAAGGTAAGTGAATAAATACTCTTACCGACTAGGGTGGACCCCCCCCCCCCGTGTCGTACGACAGTGGGTCAAACAGGCTCGAGATCCTATGAGGTCTGGATCAGGTGCTGTACACAGAAGGTGGTCAGACAGGTCCGATGCGGTGTCCCCGACTCCCGGTCCCTGGACTTCACAGGCACTCTGCGATCCAAATAGATGTCACCCAAAACACTTCCTCGTGGACTCCAAAAAGCAAACATGTGGAAAAAAGGGAAGGAGGACTCCGGATAGTGCAGGTAAAACCAAATGGTTTATTGAAAATATGTCATATATCAACAATGACACAATAAAAGTGATCACAAAAATATATTAAAAAAAGGAATAAAAGCAATGTGTGGTACAGGAAATGCTGGCCCGATGCGCTTCAACACTAAAAGGTCTTCAACTGGGGCAAATCTATGTCCCCTCACATTGCTACTGAATATATAAACTTCTTAACAAGATAGTCAGTCCTCTGGGGGCGGGGCTAGGGAAGTACCCAGATAGTGGCAACGTTCCATATTCAGAGGCTTTAGCCTATGCGATATGGGACACTGGCATCACGTGATCCCGCTGCCAGGATTTGCCTTTCAATTGGTGAGTCTGTGGAAGGAAGTGATGACGTCTTGGCACCGCCCTGGCTTTGTGATTGTGGCGATGCAAGGCTCAACTTTACTGAGCATGGGCACGCATTACGCATACCACTGGTCTCCGTGCACCCTCAATGTGAATCACGTACGATAATGTGATAACCTACACTGTGTCTCATTGGCCAATTTGTGTCATGTGACGGCGGTCTAAGTCGAGGCCTGGAGCGCATTACAGGACGCTCGGTCTCCATTTTAAACCACATTATTATATATTGTTATATAATTCTTTTAAATAGTCGGTTTTACATCAAGATTTGGATATCCTGTGTCACTATGGGATACATCATGTCTCCTACGTTTTATGCAGTTAGGAATGAATTTAGTCTGGAGAGCGTGCTATCTGGGTACTTCCCTAGCCCCGCCCCCCAGAGGACTGACTATCTTGTTAAGAAGTTTATATATTCAGTAGCAATGTGAGGGGACATAAATTTGCCCCAGTTGAAGACTTTTTAGTGTCGAAATGCGTCAGCCCAGCATTTCCTGTACCCCACATTGCTTTTATTCCTTCTTTTTTTATATATATTTTTGTGATCACTTTTATTGTGTCATTGTTGATATATGACATATTTTCAATAAACCATCTGGTTTGACCTGCACTATTCGGAGTCCTCCTTCCCTTTTTTCCACATGTTTGCTTTTTGGAGTCCATGAGGAAGTGTTTTGGGAGACATCTATTTGGATCGCAGAGTGCCTGTGAAGTCCAGTGACCGGGAGTCGGGGACACTGCATCGGACCTGTCTGACCACCTTCTGTGTACAGCACCTGATCCAGGCCTCATAGGATCTCGAGCCTGTTTGACCCACTGCCGTACGACACGGGGGCTCCACCCCAGTCGGTATTCACTTACCTTTGAAGTGTTACTGAGAGTGACTACAGACAATTGATTTTCCATCCCCATTGGTTTGGTGACACCATCACAGGAAGAGTTCTTCCCTTCACATCTATGTGGACTGTTGTTTTTTGTTTGATTTATACACTTACTGTGTAAGCACAGTTATTTTTGTTTTTTTGTTTTTCCACATATCACACTTTGCTTTATATGTACCATATCCAAGGTACATGCACTACTCTTTTTTAGTGTGCATATTAGCACCACACTGGTAATTTAATATTCACGTTGAACTTTGAGTGTTGGCAGCTGTTATTTTTTTCCTCACTTTGAACTGCTTATTTATATTGTAGTGCAGTCTTTTCCCCACACTCCCATTATTAGAAGTTCAACCCCACCCCCCACCCCCCAAAAAAAAATAAAATAAATTTAATTTTACTTTAAAAACAGCATGTAATTCCAATCTACAGCTTCTGCAGTGAGCAAGAAACTTTCTTGTATTAACAAAGCATAGAATCAAGAGCATTAGTAATGCCGCGTACACACGGTCGGACTTTTCAGCTACAAAAGTCCGACAGCCTGTCCGACATACTTCCGGCGTACCTTCGGCGGACTTGCGGCAGACTTTCTAACGAACGGACTTGCCTACACACGACCACACAAAAGTACGACAGCCTAGTACGCGGTGACGTACACCAAGTCCGACGAGACTATAAAACGGAAGTTCAATAGCCCGTACGACACCCTTTGGGCTCCTTCTGCTAATCTCGTGTTTATCTCGTGTTAGTAGAAGTTTGGTGAGAGACGATTCGCGCTTGTGAGACTCATATTTTTCAGTTCGTTTTAACTGTTGTTCAGTCTGTGCTTGTGAGGTTTGTATCTGCTTTTCAGTGCGTTTGGTCAGTTGGCATTGAGAAATCTTTGTTTTATTGTCCGCTCGTTCCTGATTTTCAGGTCGTTCTTCACAGGCCTTGCTGTTCTTCAGTGCGTTCTGTTAAGTGCGTTCTGACCAGCCGACCGTTTTGAAGCCATGTTACCTGTACGTACTCGTCGTCGAGCTCGTGCATTGTATGTGCTTGGTGCTGTAGTTTATTCTTCAGACCAAGACCAGTCCATGAACAGGGCGAGGAGGTGTTCATGGACCAAGAATTGGTTGCTCCAGCGTGACCAGTTCTGTCACATGCCATTGCTCCGTGAGATCCGTGAGAATAATCCTGAGGATTTCAGGAACTTTCTCCGGATGACGGACCCCGTTTTTGACCGTTTGTTGGCTTTGCTGACCCCCTATATCAGCAGGCAGGATACCTGCATGAGGCAAGCCATCACTCCGGAGCAGAGGCTAGTTGACACGTTGCGGTACTTGGCGACAGGGAGAAGCCTGCAGGACCTCAAGTTCTCGACAGGCATCTCCCCCCAGGCTCTGGGGATCATTATCCCAGAGACCTGTTCTGCCATCATCCAGGTCCTGCAGAAGGACTATATTAAGGTAAGATATTTTTCTTTTATTAGCATCACATGTTCTTTTATGTAATCTTTGATAATGTAATGTATTTCTTGCTTCAAACACTACTTACCATCATTGCAATATAGTGTGAATGTCCCCTTTTTATCCTCACACATGCTGAATTTTTTTCCTGTTATTTTTTGTCATGCATGTATATTTTCCTTCAATAACCTCCCCAGCATGCAATGATGGGAACATATCCACCTAGTCTATTCATTTTGAATGTATTTTGTTTGAGTGTATTTAGTGTGCTTATAATTAGCAATTAGCTAGATTTACCAACCCCCCCCCCCTAAACTCACTCCAAATAGTGTGCTGATAATTAGCAATTAGCTTGATTTCCCAACCCCCCCCCCCCACCCTCGTAAAAATTTGCTTGAATGTTCTGTGGTGTTGATTTGTCTAAAGCAAATATATGTTGCACTTTGCAAAATGCATGTGCACTCTACAAGTGCATTTGTTCCAGTGCTTTAGTAAATGAGCAGAAGCTCTGCTGATTTCCATCATCAAATCATATGCAAGCCACAAAGTGTTTTCATTAATTGCCCTTGCCTGTGATTGTGTACTCCTTGCAACATGAATGCCTTTTTACCTTACCTCATTTACTGTAAGCTGGTTAGTAACTGCACCTGCAGAGTGCGACAACTGCAGTCTTGTAGCCTTTTTAGTCCCTAAATTCCTGCGTGTCCTAAAATTAATCTTTTTTAGGGATTTCACAACCCCCTAAAATGTAATCAATGTTCCATCAGAGGGGGTGAGCAATCTGATAAGTGTGCCTTTCCATATTAGTTATTCCAGAAGAATTAAATTATTTAATGTTATACTGATGCTGGGGAATAATGTTTTTAATTGTATAATTTTCTTGCAATGTTAGCTTCAAAATTAATGATTTTGGTTTTCTTGTTTGATTCCCCAGTTTCCTTCAACGCCACAGGAATGGCAGACTGTGGCATCCCATTTTGCCAGCCGTTGGGACTTTCCCAATTGTGGAGGGGCTATAGATGGGAAACATGTCCACATCGTGCCACCACCCCATTCGGGGTCATACTATTTTAATTATAAGGGGTTCCACAGTATTGTTTTAATGGCGGTGGTGTCGGCACACTATGAATTTTTATATGTGGACGTGGGGAAGAATGGCCGGATGTCGGATGGAGGAGTATTTGCCCAGACGGAGTTCTGCCAGCGTCTCCAGAGTGGTGGCCTGGGATTGCCACCTGATGCGGATAACGTGGAAGGACTCCCCTTTGTCTTCATTGCTGATGAAGCCTTCACTCTCAGCAAGCACCTCATGAGGCCATTCCCCCAAAGAACCCTCACCCCGGAGAGGAGGGTTTTTAATTTCCGGCTGGCCAGAGCTAGAAGAGTGGTTGAGAATGCGTTTGGAATTCTGGCCAGCCGGTTTCGCCTGTTTCAAACATCCATTAATTTGGCGGAATACAAACTTAATTTTATCATTTTATCGTGCTGCATTCTGCACAACTTTTTACACAAACATTCTGTAAATTATATAGGAACAGTTGGGCCTGAGGCCGGACTTATAGATGACAACCTTACGGGCCTGGATACTGTCCGTACTGGCTTGGCCCCCCAAAGTGCCCGTCAAGTTAGACAGCAATATGTTAATTATTTTATGGGTAGGGGGGCCATTGCAATGGGCCAGGATATTTAATTTTTTAAAATAAAAAAAATATTGATGAAATCTGGAATTATATTTATTGCTTGCCTTTCTTTTGGGCTTTCTCCTAGGTTATGGTCGAGCAGTTGTAGTGCCAACTGTATTTTCCTTTTAAATGTCTAAATAAGCTCCATTGCCACTGTAAACAACTTTTTTACAATTAAACCAAACTGATACTGAGCATTGAAATAACAAACCACACATTTATTTAATTCCTATAAGGAGATGTTTTTATTAATCGTTGTTATGCATTCAGTTATGCATTTAGTAGAAAATGTTCATAGACAAAAATATAATGATATCTTAATAATTAGCAAAAATATTATTATATTTAAATATTTCTACATAATCCCCAAAAAAATTTTTTTGCCTTTTTGATTTTCGCAAACAGGCTTTTTTTGATTTTTTTTTTTTTGTTTTTTTGGAAAATCAAGTTTTTTCATTTTTTTATTTTTGTTTTGAAAATCAATATTTTTTTTTTTTGTTTTTTTGAAAATCAAGTTTTATCTTTTTTTTTGTTTTTTTTTAAATCAAGTTTTTTTTTTTTTTTTTGGTTTTTTTAAAATCAAGTTTTATCTTTTTTTTGGTTTTTTTAAAATCAAGTTTTATCTTTTTTTTGGTTTTTTTAAAATCAAGTTTTATCTTTTTTTTGTTTTTTTTTAAATCAATTTTTTTTTTTTTTTGTTTTTTTCAAAATCAAGTTTTATCCGTTTTTTGTTTTTTTTTAAAATCAAGTTTTATCTTTTTTTTGGTTTTTTTTTAAATCAAGTTTTATCTTTTTTTTGGTTTTTTTAAAATCAAGTTTTTTTTTTTTTTTTTGTTTTTTTGAAAATCAAGTTTTATCTTTTTTTTGTATTTTTTAAAATCAAGTTTTATCTTTTTTTTGGTTTTTTTAAAATCAAGCTTTATCTTTTTTTTGGTTTTTTTAAAATCAAGTTTTATTTTTTTGTGGATTTTGTATGTATTTTCTAGAAACAGCTCTCCTTTTTTAAATTATGTTAAACAGCCATATATGTTCAGCCAAAATAAAAAAGAGAAGGCCCAGAAT
This sequence comes from Aquarana catesbeiana, assembly GCF_042186555.1. NCBI lineage: Eukaryota > Metazoa > Chordata > Amphibia > Anura > Ranidae > Aquarana > Aquarana catesbeiana. Next base: position 868,793,265 of record NC_133324.1, read on the forward strand.
GGGGTCAGCAAAACAGGAAATGAAGGACATGATCGATGTTTTGGGCTTTCAAAAAGGGCATTTAGATTCTACCCAAAACATCAATCATGTCCTTCATTTCCTGCTGCATACGATCCAGCCGATTACGCATTTCATCGATCTCCCCATTCCAGGCCATTATTTGACCAATTAGCCGTTGGGCACTGTCTGAGGTGAAATAGTCACTTCTTGTACCTAAAGTGGAATGAAACCAAAAAATGTGTTTAGAAATATGCACACATACATAGTTTACCTTACCATAATAAAGCTGTTGTCTCAGACACTGACCTGGTGGGGTGCCCATGTAGCATAATTCCTCCACATCCTCGGGGGTGGCACTGTTGCTTGAATCAAGCACAACCAGATCCCCTAAAATAGAGTAGAAAAATTACATTAAAGAAAAGATAGCCATGCATAGATTACCGTAGGCTGGTGTGTCAGACACTCACCTGGTGGGGTGCCCATGTCGCCCACCTCTCCTTCCTCCACATCCTCAGTGGGACTTGGGCTGATTTCCCAATCATGTTGTTTGGCTTGGGGTGGACTGTCTTCTTGTTGGCTGAGTGATTTTTCCCCTATGTGAAACAAAAAATTAGTAATCTACTTAGCACACAGATATTTTAGTACATAGTAATTTTCAAAGATTTGGAGTGAAGTGGTTTGTGTAGAGTTCCTATTTTACCTCAATATTAAAAATTATAAAGACATATCGGATAGATAGATATCTAGATATCAATATCTCGAAATATAGTTAATAATCTTTTGATCTCTCTCTCTCTCTCTCTCTCTCTCTATATCTGGAACAAAATCTAAATATATAACTAAATGTAAAGAAAAAAAAAAGATAACTTAAAATATTACAAAAGAATGTTTTACATTTCTATATCTATCTATCTATCTACCTATCTCTATCTCTCTCTCTCTCTCTCTCTCTATATATATATCTATATATATCTATATCTATATATATCTATATCTCTATCTATCTATCTATCTATCTATCTATCTATCTATCTATCTATCTATCTATCTATCTATCTATCTAGATAGATAGATATCGATATATATATATATATATACACACATATATATAGATATATCTATAGATATGTAACGAGGTTTATTAAAAGTTCGTTTGAAACGATGAGCAAAAAAATCGTATAGGAAGGAAAAGCACATGGAGCAGTATACAAGGTAATAAACACAAGAGAAAAACACGACAAGTACTTACTTTTTTTCAGCACTTTAAGGATCCGTCTGTATTGATCCGGCTCCCTGAGCTTGAGGTCAGACCATCTTTTGCGAAGTTGATCCTTGGAGCGCTGGACCCCAAAAGAAGCCTGCAAAGTGTCCACCACCTTCGCCATTATTTTGGCCTTGCGCAAATTTAGCCGGGCGTACGGCCCATACTTCCCATCATAGTCCTTTTTTTGAAGAATGGCCACCATCTCCACCATCTCTTCAAAACTCATATTAGAGGCCTTAAATCTAGGCCTCACAGATCTGGTTGACGTTCCAGCCTCCGGGCTTTTTTCGCTACCAGAGGTAGATAACATGTCAGGTGTCTCTGCCATTATTTACCTCACTACGCGCCGTAACTAAAAATGGGCGGAGAACATGAGTTAAAATCGAACGTCAGGGGCGGGCGACGCAGGCGGAGTTTCACACATGCGTAGTGTATAAAGAGGGCCCTTGCGCACGTGTCGTACGTACGTTCTGTGCGTCGAATTAGGGGGCGGAGAACATGAGTTAATTTTGAACGTCAGGGGCGGGCGACGCAGGCGGAGTTTCACACATGCGTAGTGTATAAAGAGGGCCCTTGCGCACGTGTCGTACGTACGTTCTGTGCGTAGGTGATAGTGGACCAGGACGTTACAAAACGAAGGTAATTTTAAATAATTTTTTTTGGTTTTAGGTCATGACTTTGTAGCAAGCGGCCTATATGGCTTGATAGATTGATGAGGCCTACATAGGGAGAAGATGATGAGGGGTTAGCAGAAACCTAATAATAAGTGTTTTTTGTCTTGTGACTTTATCTTTTCCAGATATAATGAATCCCCTATTTAAGGATCCAGAGTTCCTTACAGCTTTCATAGCTAAATATCGAGAGATGAGGAATTTGTGGGAGGTGAAACACCCTCAGTATTATGCAAAGCATGTGAGGAAGTCAACGCTGGAGAGACTTCTGTCCTTTGTCCAGGCGACCATCCCGGAAGCAACAATGGAGACATTGCTCAAGAAAATTGGGGTCTTGAGGAATATGTATAAGAGGGAGCATAAGAAGATCCAGGAATCAATGAGATCAGGAGCATCAGCAGATGATGTTTATGTACCCAGGCTGTGGTACTACAATCAACTCCGTTTTCTTGATGACCAGAATGAAGCTAGGGCATCACTTTCAACCCTTCCCTCCACCCTTCCCTCCACCCTTCCCTCCACCCCAGCAGAGGCTGATGAGGAGCAAGCTGGGTCTTCCATTCTGTATGAACTGGATATGACCATCTGGAGTCAGGTAAATTATATTAACAAATATTTACTGTACTAATATTAATGATGTTAACTGGATGTTATAATTGTCTAAAATAATTTTGGCCTCAAAATTGTGTATACATATCAATTGACAGGAGTGGCTAAATATGTTTGGCACCTGCTATAAAAAATTAGGGTGTCTGATTAGACTCTTTTATTAAAGAGATGTATTCACATTGAATTTGCTAGTCATGAGAAGCAAATTGTGTGGCATTGATGAACCCCAAATAAATAAATAAAACTATGTCCTTTTTTTATACACAGGATGAGTCCATCCAGGAGGAATGTGTGGAAAGTGGCAGGCAGGAGGAGACCGGGCCCATGGACAGCCTGGAGGAGGGCGGATTCTCCATCATCCTGGAGGAGGCTGGGCCCAGTGTCAGGCAGGAGGTGGCTGGTCCCAGTGAGGTGGCTGGTCCCAATGAGGTGGCTGGGCCAAGTGAGGTGGCTGGGCCAAGTGAGGTGGCTGGGCCCAGTAGGAGCATGACCCAATCACAAGTGCTTCCCCTCCACCTTCCCAAAAAAAGGGCCAGGAAGGGGACGGTCACACAGGAGGCATCCCTGCGCCTCATGCAAGAGGCCACCCGTTTTTTGAAGAGCCCCCCCGAAGCGGAAGAGTCCTATGGCTGCTACTTAGCCAGCAGACTTCTTCAAAGGGATTGGGAGCAGCGCCTCATTTGTGAGCGACTATTTGGGGAAACAATCCAGAAGGGGCTGCAGGGCACGCTAACACGAAACACCCAACTACATGAGGCAGCCCCCCCTCCTCCTCCTCCTCCTCCTCCTCCTCCTCCTGCCACAACTGAAACACCAGAGCCACAGCCTCCAAAGAAGGCTACAGGGAAGGCTGCAGGGAAGGCTGCAGGGCAGCATGGAGGAAAGGCTGCAGGGAAGAGAAGAAAGTGATGACTTGGGTTCAGTCTGGTCTGACAGAAGACGCAGGCTGTTGTAGTACCACAGTCTGGGGACATCTATATCATCTGCTGGTGCTGTTGATCTCTGGGATTCTTGGACCAGATTGTGCTCCCTCTTATATGGACTCCTCAAGATCCCCATTTTCTTGTACACATACTTTTTCCAGCGTTGACTTCCTCTTTATTTTATTTAGACCATAAATAGATGGATATTTTTTGAGTTTAGGTTTTTTATTTTAAATCATAGATTTTAGACACAATGTTTTAAATTAACAAGGGACAACAATCTCATTGATTTTGCAAAAACACAACAAAAATAGATTAAAATAATGTTAATAATGTTCGAGTGGTAAGTATTTAAAAAAAAAAAGATACATAACCAAAAACGGTTCTTTGGGTTAACTTTATATAAAAAAAATAACAAATCACTATAAAAACAAAAATTATAAAGGGTTCTTTGTGGTAACTTTACAAACATTAAAAAAAATTTAAAAAATATATATAAAAATGGGTTCCCTGTGGTAACTTTACAAAAAAATTTAGAGATAAACAGAAAAAAAGTTCCACAACAATCATAAAATAAATATCTGGATAAAAATTACAAGAAAAGATGACTCCACCAAAAAAAAAAAAAGTTTAAAAAGTATTATTAGTATGGAAACATTGTTTTGAAAAAGCATACCATGTCATTCATGAGATCAAAGAGAAAAAGAATCCAGAAATCTGTTTGGGAGAACTCTGTTTGAATATGAACAGCAAAACATCTTCGTTCTTTATAGCATTCGTAAAGAAGACATTAAATGCGCTGCATTCAACGATCACAGATTTTGCAGCGTGAGGAATGTGCTACCTACAATACGAACACTAGTTTTACTAGACCGAGTGCTTCCGTTTAGTTTTTGCTTATGAGCATGCGTCGTTTTTTTGTCCGTCGGACTAGCATACAGACGAGCGGACTTCGGGGTCCGTCGTAGTTACGACGTAAAGATTTGAAGCATGTTTCAAATCTAAAGTCCGTCGGATTTGAGGCTAAAAAAGTCCGTTGAAAGTCCGGAGAAGCCCACACACGATCGGATTACCAGCCAGCTTTAGTCCGTCAGCGTCCGTTGGACTTTTGTAGACGAAAAGTCCGACCGTGTGTACGCGGCATAAGACCTCATTTTGAATATACAGTTAAAATGTGTAAGTTCACCTTTTTACAAAAAATGAAAAGGTGAATTGACATCATACCCCATCCTAACCCCCCCCCCCCCCCGATCCCTGCTGCACTTACCTCTGTGGACAATTAGCTTTCACTGCCCTTATTGATGCCTGAATAGATCAGAGTGGTTCTGATCGGTCACTGGTTCGCAAAAAAGATTCCAAAAATTTAAAAAATCTGAGACATTTAATTGAATTGATAAGAGGCATGGAGGACCTCTGCTATAAGGAAATATCAGGACTAACTTTATTCACCATTTCGAAGAGATTATTAAGGGGGATATGATGATTACACAAATTATAAATGCCAACTAATATTATCAGGAAACAATATCATAGAATTTTGATCCAGGGAGTTTTGTGGATCAGGGAAGATTATTTTCCTTGTTACAAAAAGTTGCACCATGCTTTATTTTTGCCTTCCTATGGCTCGCTTGCAGGCTTAAGTTTCTGAAAATGCTAAGTTTTTCTTTTGGTAATGGTAACTATGTAACTGTAGTCCCAACTTTGATTAGCTTCCCACAACCCCACTTCTATCACTTGGAAGCACTCCAAACAAGAGCCTGCAACCACAACTTCTTGGTTTGGGTGAAGGAACTTTTTTAAAGTTTAAAGTTAGATGAACTATGTGAACTGTATACAGACTTTATAGAGACACAAATATTTCCTGAAACACAATAACAGTTTACAGAATGATTTTACAGCCTGGCTCTGTTTTTCCTGTATACAGGGGGCCCCCGGGTTACAAACAAGTTAGGGACTGTAGGTTTGTTCTTAAGTTGAATCTGTTTGTAAGTCGGAACAGGTACATTTTTTAGGTGTAGCTCCAGCCAAAAAAAATATTTTTAAGCTTTTTGGATAGCATAGGGAAGGGTTAACACCTCTGTAACATAGGCGTGTGCACAGGGTGTGCCGGGTGTGCCCAGGCACACCCTAATCACCCCGTGCACATTAGTGTTATCGCTCTGTGTAGCAGCAGAAACAGGGGAAAGATCTCCCTCTTACCGACTCTGCCATAAGAGAAGTGTTTATGCTCTTCTCTTTCACTGTTCCGGCAGGGAGATCAATGTGCCAGGGTCATATATATGTAGACACCCGCACACGCATGTGTGTTTGAGCTTAAGGGTGCACACCCTAATGCAATAGGCTGCGCACACCTATGCTCTGTAACATTTGTTTTGCTGTGTGTGCCCCTGTTCAGAAGATTTCACCTCACTTTCTGTCCCAATGACAATTGGATTTTGAAAATTTTGGGTTGTTGTGGAAACAAGCCTTGGTGATAAAGCATCAGTAGAGGTACCTTTTTCCCATAATAGCTCTTACAGGAGTGAATTTCCCTTCCTAGGGGTAGATTTCCTCTCACTTCCTGTTGTCTCCCTCCGTTTGTAAGTAGGAGTCGTTTGTAAGTCGGATGTTTGTAACTAGGGGACCCCCTGTATATATATATGAAAGTAAGAATCCTCTTGGTCAAGGGATATTGCATTTGGTGGTCAACCATACTCTCCTCCGATCTGTCTAGAATATACTGCATGATGTGGAGTACAAAGGATCACATAACTGAACATGATTGCTGGAATTGGCTGTATAAACAATAATAGGATGTTGGTGAAAATCTTTAGAAAGGTTAAGAGTCAATGGAAGAGCAGCAACAGAGAAAATACGAATATGTATCTCTGGATTGCAAAGTATTTGGACGAAATCCAAATGTAAACAGATGATAAGGAATAACAAATCTGCTGCATGTAAATATATTTTTTCTTAGTGTACATTCAGCGTAGGTTCACACTGTAGCGATGCGGGAAACCGTGATTCCAGCGCTGGTTCCCACATCGCATCTCTTCCGCGGGCAGTTCACACTGCCCTCTGTGAACCGCTGTGGGTGTCAATACAATGTTAATGACACCCCCAGATTGGTTCACAGATTGCAGTGCGAATTGTGAACTCGCACAGGAATCAGATCGCATGGGTAAGAACACCCATGCGATCCGATTCCAGTGCGGGGAAAAAAAAGTTCCTGTACTATTTTCCTACGAATCCAATGCGAGTTCAGCCTTACAACTGTATGGCTGAACTTGCATTGCACAGACATCGCATGCGATCGGTACCGCAGTGCGGGTGCGGATCACGTGCGATGTCTGTGTTCGCACAAGTGTGAACCCAGGCTCAAAGTAACAGTTATAGTTTACCATCATAGTCTTAAATTCTTGCTGAACTTCTTGCCAACCTCTTACTTCTGCAGCAGAGACAGTCACTGAAAGGATCCTTTGCAAGACCAATTTTTGGGCCCCCGATTTCAACGTATTTGCAGTGTATCAATTGACACCTAGTTAGACATAAACAGTGTCCAGGTCTATAAGACAGTGGGAGGATCTAATTTCATCTAGTATAAATGGGCCCTTAAATCTCAGAGGACACATGCGCACCCATTACACAGTCTGCATTCAAGTTTGCTGTAAGTATAGAAAAATTGAAGGTTGCTGGCTCTGTTTGCAACAGAGTTAATAGAAAAATTGAAAGGCTGGATAGCCGCACTCCAAATATTCACCTTTATTGAAAAGTAAAATCAAGGCATCAAAGGCAAGTATAGACTAACTGCACTGCTGCTGACATGTTTCACACCAGGCACGGTGCTTAATCATAGCTAGGACTAGCCCTAGTCCTAGTCCTAGCTATGACTAAGCACCGTGCCTGGTGTGAAACATGTCAGCAGCAGTGCAGTTAGTCTGTACTTGCTTTTGATGCCTTAATTTTACTTTTCAATAAAGGTGAATATTTGCACTGCGGCTATCCAGCCTTTCAATTTTTCTATTAACTCTGTTGCAAACAGAGCCAGCACCCTACTTAACTGACCTCAGGAGAGGTAATCATTCTGGAGCAGTGAACACCTACATTGCTGTAAGTATAGAGTAGAATTGGACTACTGGACCACCAAGGACCTGCATATGGTCCTCCAGGGATATATTACCTGCCTGCACAACCACCACGAAAAAATTATAATAATCATTTTGTAAAATAAGAAAAAAAAAAAAAGCTATACTCTTGCTTTAGCCACTTGATTGTAAACATGTGATTCTTTGGAGAATAAGAACCTCCAAACTGAGCAGGGTTGGCAACCCAAGGTGTTTATTTATAGCAGTCCAAAAATGATAGACAATTCTACATTTTGTATGGTCGTATAACTTTATTTACCTTAGCCTGTACATAATGAGGCTATAAACTAAGATGCAGCATTGATACTACATTAGTAACATTTTAATATTAAAAATCTTGTATTTATGCTTAGGCTGCACTCACACTGCCTGATATAGTGCAATGCAATGCACAATAAAGCTCATTACACACATTGGTGCAATGAGATGCAACACAACATGCTTTGTTATGCACTGTGCTGCTGAAAATGCTGCATACACTTTATGAGTTATGCAGATCATTCAAATTATTGTTCTGCAGAGACACAACACATGGTATATAATATAAACCTAAGTCTACAATCACATTACATGCATGATGGAGAATCTGTGCAAATATAAACAATGCTTTCCAGTTTGGGTTCTCCTGCAATTAAATGATGTGCCTAATATTTAAATAAATGTATTTAAATCTAATATTTAAATACTTTAATCTGCATGATCGGGGCACATGTTCAACACATAAACTAGTATTGTACAACACATAAAAACGTTATATATTTTTATATATATATGTGTGTGTATTAGATTGTAAAGCAACTAAACTATACACATTAATAATCTGCATCATATGAACATGGGATGAAGAAACTGTAGTTGGTTTATATTGTTATTTGACGGTCAGTACTTTTTTTAATAGTTGGGTACACTAATACTCACTATTAATGTTGTCATACTGGACATAGAAGGAGCTGTCTAGTGGTTAAGATGTATCACATTGCTGGTAGTTTCCATTTGTCAGAATAAGTATCAACGTGGAGCCTAAAGAAAGTCCCATGTGGTGAACCATACGCTAAATAGTAACACATTTGAAACTATACCTTTCTTTATTTTAAATATACTGGAAAAAAATCAGAATAAAGTTTGACTAATGCTGGCTATACTTTAAAACAGCTTACTTCAGCATGGAAAAGACTTTAGGTCACATCTGACACAAGCTTGTCCCACCACAGGGTTTTTAAAGTTCCCGCCTGCTTTAGGCAGCAGCGTCTCAATACCAAGACAATCCACAGTTCTCACACAACTGTGTCCTGCTCCACTGAACACCTGAAGAGGTGTCTGCGACCTCCACTCTGCAATGTACCCCAGAGAGGGCGTCAGCATTCTGGTGTTACTTCCCGGGTCTCTGTTCTACCATGGATTTGAACTCTTTTGTGCCAAAAACCACCTGGTTACCCTTGCATTTGTGTGTTTGTTCAGTCTCATCCAGGTCAGTGGGATATATTCTGACACTAGATGAAACTTCCTGCCAAGCAGAAAATGGTGTAGGGAGTCTAAAGCCCACTTGATGGGACACTCTCACTCCAATATGGTGACTGACTGCTTCCTGCCCCTTTCAGCCCTCTGCTGCAGACATATTCGAATATTCGCTCCTCCCGGCCAATCGGGAAGCAGGTATGAAACCCCTTTTCCCAATTGGCCAAAACATCAGGCGATCCTATTGAACACCTAGTGCTCGGAGACGCACCATGGAAGCTGCTCCAGGAGAGGACGCCGGAGCAGCTTTCCCCGAGCCCGCCACGCTGGAAGATGAAGAGCTCCGACCGCTGCTCTCACTGCCCACATCATGAGTAAGGACAGTGGGTGGTGGTAGGGGGTGTTAGTGCCGTGCGGGGGGGCAGTTGTGCTAGTGCCGCTCCACCGGCGGACGGGGGGTTGTTTGCTGCCCCCCCCCCCAAAAAAAGTCCACCAAAAAAAAGTCCCCACCAGCCGCCACTGCTATCAGATCAAACCGGAACCCCTAATCTTGCATGGGTGATAATCATTCCAACTAAGCTTCTTTTCAACCTCCTTGAAGAGAACACAGCCCAAATAATTGGGACACATATCTGCCTTTCAGGATCCATCCTTGGTGTCCTGTACAATACTGATAAAAAAAAGAGCATAGTAGCTTTCAGGGGGGTGGTGGGAAATGGGGAGCAGAAGGTAAGCTTGAGTTAGGCTTTAAAGAAAAGCTATCATTAAACATTTTTTATTGTTTTTGCATATAGCATTCACATTTGTCCCTTAAGCAGTGTGGGCAGACAGTTTTGCCCTTTGTCAAGCAATACAGCTAAAAAGGATTTGTGACTGACCGCTCTGGTCTCTGGAGACTAGCGCTGCCATTCAAATAAAAAATAAAATCACACCAGTGCTGAGTGATCTTTAAGATCTATGAATGAGCGATCACACTGTTGGACTGTTTTATACACAGGACCGGCCCAACATCGCTGATCACTCATTCATAAATAGTGAAAGCTCTCACAGTGCTGAAGCACTGTATAACGCAGCAACTTAGATTTGTATCTGCAAAAGCAGCCACTGATAGACACACAGTGCCACAGTGCTGAATGAACTGTCACTGTTATGAAAGAATGATCAGTGCTGTTTGTTCATTCATAATAGTAAAAGAGTCTTCAGAGCTGTGGCTCTGTGTAAAGTATTTGCAGCCTCTTGTACACGCGCAGGTTATCGGCAAAACAGAGCCAAAGCTCTGAGTAATCTTTTACTATTATGAATGAACAAACAGCACTGATTGTTTAGTCATAATAGTGACAGATCACTCAGCTTAGAGAAAGGATGGGTCTCTGTGCTGGCTGTACCTCCCCCACAGAAACACCCACAATTTGGGCTTCAAAAGGGAATGGAATAACAACCAGCATTAGGAGCTGTGTTCACAGGACAACATGGCCACCCATCAGAATGGAACCAAGTGCTATATGCACTTGATTCACTAGGAAGTTAAACCCACAACAGTAAAATCAGTCTGTATACACAGTAAAGCATGCTTGTTATATTCACTGTGGAACCTAAGGGGTTAATTCTCTGCATTGTGTAAAAAATCTGTGTAGCACTGCCCCCATGGGGGTTGCTGAGTATAGACATCCCTGGGCCTCCCACTGATTAATCCACAGCCAGTTACACAGTAGTTTCACACAGCCAGGTGCATACACTCTTCCATTAGTTGTCTTCATTGACCATTCTAGGGGATGTGTTTTTATGTTTTATTTGGAGAACTTGAATAGGAGAAGGGAATTAGTAGGATACTCCAAATTAACTATGCACAAGCGAGGAGAACTCTCTCTGAAGAACTGTGGAGCAGATTATCTGCTGAACTATACAGCGTTTGTATGGAAGAACAAGCCCCTTTGTAGCAGAAGAGACTCAGTGGACTTTGTTTCTTCGATACACTAGCCAGTGTCCCCTTTAGCTCACACACCCAGTATGCTGACTTCTAGGACCCAGAGGGGGATTTCAGCAACATACACAGTCTCAGGGATCCCTTCAGGGGTCTGTACTCATAAAATGTCCAGGGACAGCTGGTAGCCAACTTCCAAGCGACACTCTATATCAGTGACATCAGTCCAGACCTATAGACATCCTTCCTCAGTCAGCTTGCACAGGAACCCTGGGTTGTAGATTCATGGCTTCAGACCCTCAGGTCAGTCACTTGAGGCCGCATGGCAGCCCATGCTGGGAAGAGGCAGCCTCCCCACCTGAACCTCTCTCCTCAGAGGTGGGCTGGACTGGAACCCCAAGCCCATGTGCTCCTCAGATTTAAATACAGGCACCCAGCATTCCATGGGGCACATCCCCTTCTAATTGGCCAGAGCTGTATCTACATCCATCCTCTCACCTGCTAGGTTTCCTCCCACTGGCCAATATGCCTTCTTGCTATTGGATCAGTTTGAAACATCAAGACAGCATGAGCAGCACCAGAGCACTCTGAGCAGACCTCAACAATCAATCACTTCTCTCTGTTAAGCAGACAGCACCTACATTTGTCTGTCTGCTTCTCTGTTAAGCAGAAAAGCCACAAACTATATACACTCTCTAGCACATGGGTGCTCAACCTGTGGCCCTCCAGCTGTTGCGGAACTACAAGTCCCATAATGCCTCTGCCTTTGAGAGTCATGCTTGTAACCATCAGCCCTGCAATGCTTCATGGGACTTGTAGTTCTGCAACAGCTGGAGGGCCACAAGATGAGCACCCATGCTCTAGCACCTACCTAGGAGGGTGCTACAGCTGTTTGATCCTGTCTTCTCTGATCCTTCCCATCTTCCACTGTCCCCAAGCCATCTCCTGATAGAACAGAGTCTTCGGAGTCACTCTGCACATGCTCAGTTTGGTGTGGGTTGCTAGAGAGTTTTTTTTGTTCTTGAGAGAGTGCATATGATCAGCAGAGGGCCAATCAGCACAGTCCAGACAGAGGGTCAGGGGTCATACAGCCTCATAGGACAGTCAGTGTAGACTGAAAACTTCTCCTACAAACTTTAACCAGACACTGATAGAAGTCACAAGACTGCTATATACTGCTGACAAGAAAAGGTATTTAGCAGTTTATAGTTACTCAAAAAATTGCATTTCTATGTTCTGTGTACTGTGGGAGACCAGATATAGTGAATGCAGGGTCCCGGGTTTAGTAACACTTCAAATAAAATATAGAAACATTAACGATAGTTATTCTTTAAAGGTAAACTCTTCTTTCATTAAAAATGTTATGACAAATATACAATTGCTAAATAAACCATTTTGTAAATGCTTTATTTATTATTATTATTATTATTATTACTTATATTATTATTCCATTTATTGTTTAATAAACTGCCTTTCAATTTGCAGCCAGCTATGATTTTTTTAAATCACCTTTTTTCAGAACACGGTGCTGAAAATCCTCCCAGAAATGTAAATTCATACAAATTCTTACTGTGATTGGCTCCCTGATTTTCCCAGCATTTTTGCTCTATTAAAACACAGGCTGATAAAGTGATTACAGCAGGTATACCCTCCCAAACATGACTCGGTTAGGAATACTGAAATGCATAGATCACAAACTATGAATCTAAGAACCATACCAGGCAAGTCTAAAGTGAAGTTTCCAAAAAAATCTTCAATATAATTGGCCTAGGGGGAAATTGTTGCTTTTTAAAGTTCAGTTTTACATTAACTCTCAAACAGTTCCCACACTGTGAGAATGAAATGTTTTAAGCACTGAGCCTCCTGGATATCAGCCATACAGCCAGAGGTATAGAATATCGATCTCATGCCAGAAGCATTCAACATTACACTCTCTTGTTTAGGAGCTATGAAATCTTGGACACATTGAAAAGCTAAAAAGAAGTTTATGGCTCCATAAGCCACCATACTTGCTACACCTGTAGCACCCTGATGTTTAGGCAGGGTTGCTATTAAATTTATTTGCCAAGTGATAGTTTCCTTGGCCAATTGATATGAGGTCAAATGATTTCACCCTAATTCTGAAATTGCTGCACTTCTCTCTTCTGTCACTAGTTGGCTGGGTATCTGGTGACATTAGATAAGACAAGGGCATTGCAAAGACAGATTAGGAAAGAATAGGGTGTCTCAGCCAATGGGCAGGGATTTTCTTGGGTCCCTTGGCCTGCTGGGGGAACCTATTTATTTAGGTGGAGTCAGGTGATCTGTGTTCTGTGCCAGGAGAGCTGTCGCCACAAAGGATCCATCCACCTTGCTACCGGAGACCACAGTGAGTGAGCTGAGGCCAGTAACAGAGCAGACTTCTCGCCAACCAGGGACGATGAAGAAGTGGGAAAGCATCAGCAAGTCCCATGTCAGGTGCCCAGTGGGACAGCAGAGGTGACGCTTGTGGAGTGCCAAGCTAGGGACCTAACATGTCAGCAGGGGTAAAGCTTGAGGAGTATCTGTGAGTGCCAAGCCAGGGACCCAGCAGTGAATCGGGGGTGACACTTGAGAAAGATACCATGTGCTACAGTGAAAGAGTTCAGGGGATCCAGTGGCTAGTGGACCTAGTGAGAGAGACTGGGAGCTCGTTGAGTGAAGACACACAGTGAGTGAGTGCGGGGTTGCAGAAAGTTCAATACCTTTACCATTAGTAACAGCTGCAAGATTGTTGCCATAGGAGACAGCGGTCCTACCTATACAGAAGTGGTGTCCGGCTGGAGGCCTTCACCTGTATAGCTGTCTACCTATAGAAGTCTCGGAGTCTGCCAATTAACATTGCATCTACCTAAGGGTGTCCTGGTCCTAATGCTCTCTACCACAGTTCTGTTTAAGAGACAATAAATCTCTTTGAATTCAAAAAGTGTCTGGTGCCCACCTGTTCATCTTGCATTACACCCACCATGCCTTGTAACCCACTTTACACTGAAGGATGTCAACTATCCTTAACTCTGAAGGTCACCATTGGGCTTCAGGGGCCCCGGGACTTGGCTACACACCTAACGTGTGTGAAAATATCACATAATATAATGATTTGCTGTAGTTAACAGTTAACACAAGAAAAATGATTTGCTTCACTGCGAGTATAGCCCGACTAAATAAGCCTGTTGAAAATGCTCCACAACATACTCAGACCTTGATCTACTTTATATTCTTAGCAGCCAAAATTGCGATAGTGACATCGAGGAAAAGCCCCATCATAGACATTGCGATAGTAAAACGAAAACTCACATGGATCACGTTGAATGAAAAAATAATGAGTGTCTTATGAAATAAACAATCCATTTTTGACAAAATATGGTCCCCTTGGCTTGCTTACTTACAGATTCTGAATGACTGAATCTTATAGTACGAATAGGTTGAGGCTGGATCCCCGGACAGATCCATTTCTTTTCTTCTTCACTTTTTCTTCTTCCTTTTTTTTTCTTTTATTCTTCCCTTAAATTTGGCCAGCCTTGGCATCACATCCTAGCTTTTTCTTCTTCTTTCTTCTTTAAGTTCTTGATGTTCATATTTGGGGGTCTGGAGTCCTTTTGTGGAACCATTACAATGCTTGGCAACGAGTAATACTTTGCGAACCGTGGTGGCTGGACGTGGCTTTACTTCATTTTGGGCCTACTTCAAGGGTTTACAAATTAAGCTGGTCTTGACCCCTTGTCCCACACTATGATCCAAGGGATGAGCGTATGGAAGACCACTTCCTTGTGTCCACAATCATTTTGATGTTTTATACCTATGTTCTAACACAAAATATGTTATTCCGGTTCACTTCTGATGGTGGTCAAATGCTCACTCATAAGCTTAGCGAATACCCACCTAATTGCCAAAATTTTCTGATGTTTTGTTTCCCCCACTTATGTACCATTGTCTATACAGAGCTTGCTAAGATTGTTCTCTGCTCTGCACAGTGCTCTTGTTACTTTTACCTTTTTTAAAACATTAATAAAAATGATTGAAACAGAAAAACGATTTGCTGGAATCTATAAGACTGGTCCTGTACTTACAGAACTGCACTATTGTTTTGCAGTGCTGGGATCCTGGTTTTGATTCCCACAGGGGTCACTTTCCATTTACAATCCAAGCTATAGTTGCTACTATCTAATTATGTTATGTTTGTGGGCATAATAGGTCGTTTATTACTTTAGGAAGAGGGACTTACAGTGGGGCAAAAAAGTATTTAGTCAACTACCAATTGTGCAAGTTCTCCCACTTAAAATGATGAAAGAGGCCTGTAATTGTCATCATAGGTATACCTCAACTATGAGAGACAAAATGTGGAAACAAATCCAGACAATCACATTGTCTGATTTTTGAAAGAATTTATTTGCAAATTATGGTGGAAAATAAGTATTTGGTCACCTACAGACAAGCAAGATTTCTGGCTCTCACAGACCTGTATCTTCTTCTTTAAGAGGCTCCTCTGTCCTCCACTAATTACCTGTATTAATGGCACCTGTTTGAACTTGTTATCAGTATAAAAGACACCTGTCCACAACCTCAAACAGTCACACTCCAAACTCCACTATGGTGAAGACCAAAGAGCTGTCGAAAGACACCAGAAACAAAATTGTAGACCTGCACCAGGCTGGGAAGACTGAATCTGCAACAGCCAAGCAGCTTGGTGTGAAGAAATCAACTGTGGGAGCAATAATTAGAAAATGGAAGACATACAAGACCACTGATAATCTCCCTCGATCTGGGGCTCCACGCAAGATCTCACCCCGTGGAGTCAAAATGATCACAAGAACGGTGAACAAAAATCCCAGAACCACACAGGGGGACCTAGTGAATGACCTGCAAAGAGCTGGGACCAACGTAACAAAGGCTACCATCAGTACACACTACACCGCCAGGGACTCAGATCCTGCAGTGCCAGACATGTCCCCCTGCTTAAGCCAGTACATGTCCGGGCCCATCTGATGTTTGCTAGAGAGCATTTGGATGATCCAGAAGAGGATTGGGAGAATGTCATATGGTCAGATGAAACCAAAGTAGAACTGTTTAGTAGAAACACAACTCGTCGTGTTTGGAGGAGAGAGAATGCTGAAATGCAACCTAAGAACCTAAGTAACTTTGACGTAAAGTGCTGATAATAAATCCTAATGACACATTCACATGAAGACTATCACAAAATGCAATGCTGCTCATCTTTTCTTGCCATGGCATACAGTGCCTTGCAAAAGTATCCACCCCCCCTTTGGCTTTTTACCTATTTTGTTACATTACAGCCTTTAACTCAATGTATTTTGAATTATATGTGATGGATCAGAACACAATAGTCTAAGTTGGTGAAGTAAATTTAGAAAAATATATACATAAAAATATTTTATAGAAATAAAAAAACGAAAGGCAATAGGACAATAGGCATGTGCATATGGATTTACCTTCTTTGTTATGAAGCCCATAAAAAGCTCTGGTGCAACCAATTACCTTCAGTCACATAATTAGTGAAATGATGTCCATCTGTGTGCAATCTAAGTGTCACATGATCTGTCATTACATATACACACCTTTTTGAAAGGCCCCAGAGAGGCTGCAACACCTGAGCAAGAGGCACCACTAACCAAACACTGCCATGAAGACCAAGGAACTCTCCAAACAAGTAAGGGACAATGTTGTTGAGAAGTACAAGTCAGGGTTACGTTATAAAAAAATATCCAAATCTTTGATTATCCCTAGGAGCACCATCAAATCTATCATAACCAAATGGAAAGAACATGGCACAACAGCAAACCTGCCAAGAGACGGCTGCACACCAAAACTCATGGACCGGGAAAGAAGGGCATTAATCAGAGAGGCAGCACAGAGACCTAAGGTAACCCTGGAGGAGCTGCAGAGTTCCACAGCAGAGACTGGAGTATCTGTACATAGGACAACAATAAGCCATAAGCTCCATAGAGTTGGGCTTTATGGCAGAGTGGACAGAAGAAAGCCATTACTTTCAGCAAAAAACAAAATGGCATGTTTTTGAGTTTGCGAAAAGGCATGTGGGAGACTCCCAAAATGTATGGAGGAAGGTGCTCTGGTCTGATGAGACTAAAATTGAACCTTTTGGCCATCAATGAAAATGCTATGTCTGGTGCAAACCCAACAAATCACATCACCCAAAGAACACCATCCCCACAGGGAAACATGGTGGTGGCAGCATCATGCTGTGGGGATGTTTTGCAGCAGTTGGGACTGGGAAACTGGTCAGAGTTGAGGGGAAGATGGATGGTGCTAAATACAGGGATATTCTTGAGCAAAACCTGTACCACTCTGTGCGTGATTTGTGGCTAGGACGGAGGTTCACCTTCCAGCAGGACAATGACCCCAAATACACTGCTAAAGCAACACTTGAGTGGTTAAGGCCTATACACCTGTGCTGGTAAACGGACGTTTAGGAGCAGTTGGGCATTTTTTTCAACTGCTCTTGAACTCTCCTCTATGTTATCTTATCAGTACATGTGCACAGGGTCATTTATAGTCGTTTCTAGGCAGTTCAGTTTAGAGGCCTTTTTTGGAAAGGAAAAAAATTAGTTCAGACGCTGAGTTTAGAGGCATTTCAAGCTCCAAACACTTCTAAACGTGGCTAAACGCGGTAGCTCGCGTTTAGCTGTGTTTCGTTTACAGGTGTTTTTCAATTTTGGCTATTTTGAAAAAAAAATTTTTTTTTCAAACGCTTCTAAATGCAAACGTGACAAAACGCGGCAAAACGCTGCTAAACGTGGCATGTAAACGCTGCAAAACTGATGTTTTAAATGTGGGTTACTATTTGTCAAGTTAAATCGTTCAGGAGAGGCTGTAAAAACGTCCTGTGTACATTAAGCCTTAAGGGGAAACATGTAAATGTGTTGGAATTGCCTAGTCAAAGCCCAGACCTCAATCCAATAGAAAATCTTGGTCAGACTTAAAGATTGCTGTTCACAAGCGCAAACCATCCAATTTGAAGGAGCTGAAGCAGTTTTGCAAGGAAGAATGGGCAAAAATCCCAGTGGTAAGATGTGGCAAGCTCAAAGAGACTTATCCAAAGCTACTTGGAGCTGTGATAGCCGCAAAAGGTGGCTCTACAAAGTATTAACTTTAGGGGGTTGAATAGTTATGCACATTGACTTTTTCTGTTATTTTGTCCTATTTGTTGTTTGCTTCACAATTAAAAAAAAAAATCTTCAAAGTTGTGGGCATGTTCTGTAAATTAAATGATGCAAATCCTCAAACAATCCATGTTAATTCCAGGCTGTGAGGCAACAAAACACAAAAAATGCCAAGGGGGGTGAATACTTTTGCAAGGCACTGTAGATCTGGCCACAGGAACCCTTTGAAAGCAAATTACTTTTTTACACTCCTATACAAATATCTTATTATTCTACAAGTTCCCTAAAAAATGGGCAGAGGTTAACTATTTTAAAATCCATTCCATGTCTTTTGCTTAACATTATGGCAGGGATTAGTGCTATAATTACTACTAGACATTACATCAGAACTCTCAACTTTTACTCTGTACAGCTGTACATAATGTTATTCAACTGGAGGATTGGAGAGGAAACTATCCCTTTTCCTGTATAGCTCACACTCTACTCTACGCTGGAGCAAAGCACCATTTCTAGCAGATGTTCTTTATCCCAAACATCACCTCCTTCTTTAAAGCTGATATACCCCAAGGCCCTTTACTTCTAGGATCCCCATATATTTCTAATGCTTTTTCAGAATCTTTTTTAGAGACATATGCTGTCAAAATACAAAGCCACTCCTAGATTTTATATAATCAATGTGCTCAGCCCACGGAGCCCTCTGATGTGGCCCGCAACCTCATGCTCTAGGATGGCAGGTCAGCAAGCCCAGATTGCGATTAATGGGTTGCTGACCCGCCATCCCAGAGCATTAGGGGCTGGCAGAGGAGCCGGCGCTGGCAGCGGAGAAAGCAGGTGGCTGTAGAGGGAGCAGGAGCCGCAAAAGCTGATGTTTCCTCTGTAACGTCTGTTGTCCCAGGCGGAGTTATACCAAGTGCATGCTGCCTGGGGTCTTTCTACCGACCTGGAGAGCGCTGCCAGCAGAAGCTGGAAGAGGAAAAGGTCAGTGTATTAAACATCACATACGCTGCACCTTTGCAATGGGCATATTAGCACTTATAAAAATGGGTTATTAGGCTGCTTTTACACTGAGCACTGAGCCATAGACTTCTATTATATCCTGTGGGTTTGGTGTGCTTTCTGAAAGCGCACCAAAACTCCTGAATGCAGAAGTTTTGGTGGGCTTTCAGAAAGTGCACCACACCCACAAGATGTAATAAAAGTCTATGTCAAAGCGCAGCTAAGCCACAGGAAAGCTGCAGGTGCACTGCGCTGCACCCGAGTTGTGGGTAAACCGCAGCACATAAGCTTTATAGGGGGCACAGGACAATAAGGGCTCATTTACATTTGTGGTTTGAGGGGGTAGTAAACCCCATTATTCATTGTGGCCCAGGTTGAGCATCCCTGGTATAAAACACTGAAAAAAATTTAGGACATTTTTTATTAGGCTTTACATTCACAAATGGGACACAAATAATATCTGAAAGTTTACTTTTATTACAAAGAAAATACATAAAAACACACTCTTCACGGATAAACACATTTCATGTTTTCGCTTCTTCAGGACAAATGATGAGAATAATTCCTGGTACGCACTACAGTTTTTTTTTTTTGCTCAACCAGCTGGCAGCTCCGGTCAGAGCCGCTGTACTAACCATCTGAAGTTAGTGCAGCAATCTTCCCTGCTAAGCTGTTATGTCCTGACAAGGGGATGGTCCCTCCCGCCAGATGGGCAGCTTCTGTCGTACAGACTGACAAACACACCGGCCAATGTCTCCCGATATTCAGCTCGTGTGTACAGGACTTAACAGTGGTAACTTGTATGACTGAGCAAGCATCTGCACAGGAATACCCTCTGGGCAGCACTGGGAATATCAAGGGAGACTAGAGAGAGGAGGCCAGCAGGAAATCTTCCAGCAAATTGGGTTCTTCAAGGAGAAAAACCAAGACTCAAAGGTAAATCCACATAAAGTCCTGAGAAGCAACATGCACCTGATGTCTCCAGGATGTCCCAAAAATAACCAATAGGACTCAAGAAAGGGGGGGACTACTGACACCAAATGATGTGGATATACAGTATATAGCCACTATCATAAAGCAGGCAGGTTAATCAGATGTAAAGTCCCAAAACACACATGTAACTCAGGTCCTCCAAAGTTCATACACTCAATCTTAAAGCAGCATGCCCAGGGAGATGATCAAATTTAAATGGACTTAACTAACAACTTTAAGCAGAATGCCATCTTACATAAGCAGTTAAGGTAACGTTTTTTTTTATAAATCAAAATTAAGGATTGATGAAACTTTTTTCCTTCAAGCCTTTCCCTTGATGGATGCTTTGCATCCCTGAGTTTTGGGACACAAATGTAGATGCTACACCTTTGGGTTTTCTTTCTTTTCCTTTTTTTTCCTTGTATTTTTCTAATAGATATATGTGGTTCAATATTTGCCCAAATGTGTTTATTATGATTATTTGTTTTTTGTAATGGTAGAGGCATTGCTTGCTTTGAGGGGATCATGTTTCTCTGTAAGCCCTCACACTTGTACCCGGCAAACAATGGTCCCTGTAGTCGTATTAGGGGCCTTTTCTTTTTCTCTAAGATGCATTGGAATTCATTCCAATCACTAGAGATCACTGTGTCAGTGACTTTTGTCTCCAATATAGCTGCCAGTCTGGTCTCCGGATGTTGTCATCCAGGAAACCGGACATGAAACGGCAACGCATGGCGCCAATACGGAGCACAAGAGCGATATAGGGAGGTGAGGGGGATTGCAGCTGGTACCATTCTGCTCTTCCACACGGTGGTGATGGATGTAAGCCAGTGGAGCCGCGCTCTTTGCAGTCAGCATGAGGTCAGACATCTAGGAGGACTGCCTTTGCATTAGGATAGCCCAATTTGGGAGGTTTTCAGTAAGTATTGAACTGGGTTGATATGCATATCACCCAGTCAGGGCCGTAGATAATTTTTTTTCCTGGGTGGGGGGGGTTCAGGTCTTTCAAACTTACAGGCATCATTTACACTTTTATGTTGGGGGGAGGTACGGTAAAAACATGTGACAGCAGAGTTGGGCCATGAGACAGCAAAAATGATCCCCATTCAACTGAATAGAACACAATGCACGCAGTTGTGGTGTGGTAGTGTACTTGGGGAGTACATTAGTACAGTGAGCTCCTCCTAAGCTCCCTATTTTTTTTTTTCCTTCAGCCCGCTGGGTTGAACTAAAAAAACTTACCGTGTGAACCAGGCTTTAGATCTCATTCATATGTTCTAAATGGCCATGGAATGGCAAATATACCATGAATACCTACAGCCAGGATCCCAGATGTTCCAATTTTTGTCAGCTGCTCAGCCTATTCACCTGAGTGATGGTCTGAAAAGAGCCACTGCTGTTAACATGTATCTGCACATCCAGTGGTCCCCATGTTTAAGCTCCGGGGGACAAAGCAAAACACATTGGGGTGTGGCCTGGTGGGAACCCAGGCTGAGGTCTCTCCCATCACTACTACATTACCATAGGACTCTGTGGATGTGCGGCACCAGGGATTTCTTTTTCTCTCTTCCCTTCAGTGACTAGAGGAGCTGGGATGAGCTCCATCCCTCGCCGGCACTCCTGCACTCGATTAAGCCTGAGCAACACACTAACAAACCATGGGTCACAGTGGTTACCTTCTGTTAGGGACAAATTTCTGACCCTGGATGCAGAGAGATTTTATCCAAGGGCAAAAATGTATCCCTACCTGCAGGTAACCACTGGATGTGCAGATACAGGTGGATACATGTTTACAGCAGCAGACAGCCTTGGCTCTTTTCAGCCCATCACTGGTGTACAGGCTGAGCAGATATTAGAACATCTGATCCTGGGTGCAGGTATTTGCAGTATACTTGCTGCACCATGGTCATGTAGGATATATGAATGAGACCCAAGACTGGATTTTAGCTAACCTTACTGTGCAAGTTGAGCAGGTGCAAGGGGCAACATATTGTGGTGGGCACTAAATTCAGTGATTTATTTAAACCTTAAAAAAAATGTGTCCTAAGAAATTTTATGAAATGTTATGAAAAGAGATGAAAAAATAAAAAATATTGTGCACTGCCTACCACAGGATGGTGCCCTTTTCATCTGGTCAATATGGTTGGCTTTTATTCAGTCTTAAACTGTAGCAAACCCAGCTTTTGAACTTGTACCTACAAGCAGGGGCGTTGCTAGGTCTACAAAAGATCCGGGGCTAGAGCCGATAGCAGCGAAGTAAAGAAAGTCATACGCTTGGGTGGGCATACACATGTAGAGAATATACGTGTGTGTGTGTGTATATATATATATATATATATATATATATATATATATATATATATAGGCCTGGATGGGGGACGGGAACTACTTGAGTTAACTTTTCACATTAACAGGCTGGTAATTGGTTGCTAGGATTGCAACCAATCACCTGCTGTTTAATGAAAAAAGTTAACTCCTGCGGTTCCCGCCCCCATTCAGCCCTGTGGTAATGTCCGCGGGCCGGGTGGTGGGCCAGGTTCCGACCCCTGCCCTAGAGACTCGGGGCTATGGGCCCCAGATTCGGGGCTATAGCCTCAATAGACACCCCCTAGCAACGCCTCTGCCTACAAGTAGGCCTATAATAACGTTTATTTGTAGGTATAGTGAATATCTCCTAAATATTTCCCGCAAAGATTTCTAATTATGAAGAAAATCTCCCTTCATCCAATCAAACTCCCCCCAGAAGCAAATCCCTGCCATTAACCACCCCCTGTAAACTTCTCTACAAGAACCCCCCCTTCTCCAAAAGCAAACCCACCCCCCTTTCCTTAACCCCCCACCAAAAGAAACTCCCCCAGACTGGAATTCTAACTTCCTCCTTCCTAAAACAGAAAATTGATGCCTCCCCACTTACCAGACCTCAGATTCAGCACGGCACAGAAGTAGGAAAACTTCTGCATCCCCAGTCTTCCTTTGGCTGTGTTATATGATATCTCGAGGAGGAGTCTAGGAGTTCCCTCAACTGTGCACTGTCAATTGCCAGCATCTGAGACCTCACAGTAATTTCATGCTTTTCAGGGGGACCCCTTATTAAACTGAGGGGATGGGGCACAATAGAAGGGGGGCTGGCTGCTGCACTCCCAAACTCTTATTGCTTCTACTGTGCTGATGCTGAGGCTAAACAGCAGGGACACTGTCTGGGCATTTTGCCAGGATGCTCTGGGGGGTTTGAACACCCCTGACCACCCCTATCTACGCCCCTGAACCCAGTGGACTCATTGTCCTCCACTCTTCTTATTTATTTTTGCAGTCTGAATACCTCTAATCTTTCTTCTTTGGTGCCATACCTTTTGGATAATATCCAGTGGTCCTGTACAAGGTGAAGGGGGCAAGCTATGGAGATGATTTGTGTTTCCCTCTCTGGATGAAGGAATGCCTCTACTATATATATATATATATATATATATATATATATATATATATTTGGAATGTAAGTGTTTATGTAATAAAACTTCAATGTGTTACATATGGAATGCATAATATGGATTCTAAAATTAGAATACTTTATATTTCAGAAGTTGTATGAATACCTGAATAAGATTTTGCTTATGCTTATACATTTCGAAACGTGTTTGATATCCCCTCTACTAATCACCATCTGCATTCCATATCGATGGTAGTCCAACAAGTAGTTGGGAAAAACAAATTTCAGGACCATAATTTTTATACTATATCATGCAATGTTTTTAACCATTGTGATATTTTTTATTTTTTTATATTTGTATATAAGTTTAATATTTTTCAATCAATTGATATTTGTTTAATCACTTACCGACCGCTGCATGCCGATATACGTCGGCACAGTGGCAGTGGTGGGCAAATGGGTGTACCTGTACATCCCCTTTAATTGGTGGGGCTAGCAGGCGCCGGAGGCGTGCGCATGCCCGCTGCCAGCAGACTCGATGTCCACCAGTCTCCCAGCGATTGTGTCACAGAGCTGCAGAATGGGGAAGTATAAAGAAGGCATTTCCCCGTTCTGCCTTGTGTCATGACAGGGATCACTGCTACCTGTCATCGGGAGCAGTGATCGCTGCCAGGTGTGTTGAAGCCCATCCCTCAACAGTTAGAATCACTCCCTAGGACACACTTAACCCCTTCATCGCCCCCTAGTGGTTAACCCCTTCCCTGCCAGTGTCATTTACACAGTAATCAGTGCATTTTTATAGCACTGATCGCTGTATAAATGACAATGGTCCCAAAATAGTGTCAAAGTGTCTGATGTGTCCGCCATAATGTCACAGTCCTGATAAAAATCGCAGATCGCCGCCATTACTAATAAAAAAAAAAAATAATTAATAAAAATGCCATAAAGCTATTCCCTATTTTGCAGACACTATAACTTTTGCGCAAACCAATCAATATACGCTTATTACGATTTTTTTTACCAAAAAATAGGTAGAAGAATACATATCGGCCTAAACTGAGGAAAAAAATTTTTTTTTAATATATTTTTGGGGGATATTTATTATAGCAAAAAAGGGGTATTGCGTTTTTTTTCAAAATTGGCGCTCTTTTTTGTTTATAGCGCAACAAAATAAAAAACGCAAAGGTGATCAAATACCACCAAAAGAAAGCTCTATTTGTAGGAAAAAAAGGACGTCAATTTTGTTTGGGTTCAACGATGCACGCCACGCAATTGTCAGTTAAAGCTACGCAGTGCCCAATCGCAAAAAGTGCTCTGGTCAGGAAGGGGGTAAAATCTTCCAGGGCTGAAGCGGTTAAATAAACTTTTTTATGTTTTTTTTTCTTCAAAATTGCCTTAAAAATCCCAATTTAGAGGTCTAATGTTTTTTCCTAGCAACCTTTTTTTTTTTTTTCCTTTTGGGATAAATGTTTTACACAAATGAATAAAAGCTGACCATTGTAAGCCCCCTGTCAGTGGTAAAGGTTTGTATCAACCAAAATGACCAAAATAAAATAATAAAAGTCAGAATTGGGATTCCAATAACTAGGCAGATAACATCAAGGTTTGACATACAAACACTTAAAAGAATGTTCAAGGTGAAAATGTAGTGCTACTTGACTATAAAAGAAAGATGAAAAATAACAGATTTCCTGGCCGGATCATGTGAAAATAAAGGAAGAAAAAAGCCTTCAAAGAAGGAAACGAATGTAGTCACCACTTCTAAAAATGTGTAAACTCTAATATAATGCATTTTGTTTGGAGGTTTAATACCACTTTAAATATACTGTATATACTGTATATATATATATATATATATATATATATATATATATATATATATATATATATATATATATATATATATAATGCAAGCAAACACCTGAATCTGACTTGGTATCATACTCTTGACGTCTCTGTACAGCAGAGCTCAGATAATGGGAGGGAGAAGCAGCACAAAGGACTAATCAGGTGTGCTGGCATGCAGGGAGCTAATAGGAGCTGATAGGAGGAGAGAGGGACGGAGAAATGAGCTAGTCTTTGTGCTGCTTTTCCTTTCTTTGGCCAAAAACAGGGTGGGGAGGGGGCCTGTAATTGAAAGTGAAACTGAAACAAACAAGAGCAGGTCCCCCCTTTACCAGAGGGGGCTGTGCTGTAGGGCAGATATGCGTAAATCTCAGGACTGGTTGGACAGAAAACCAAATTCTTACGCATATGAAATAGCTCCCAAATATGTATTTCATCTGTGTTCTTAACTGTGTGTCTGGAGTTCAGCTGTAAGAAACAGATTTCTGAAATCTGCAATCTTAACGTTGTTCTTTAATTGACATACATCTGGAGTATAAAAGCACATCTATGAATTCTGTTTGAGATACTGAATCTGCCAGGCATTCTGCTACTGGAAAATTGTAATTTATCTAGCTGGAAAATTCTTGGCTTTTGAATTAAAAATACTTTAAAATGTTTTGTCCTGTGCTATTTTTATAAAATGTCAGCAATCATTAGTTCAATGGAAAAACACATATTTTGTCTTAAATGTAAGGCCATTAAGCTCATTGAGGTGTTTGACGTACTCTGGTGCATCTGCTCCTAATCTCCTGTCATTCAGCAGAATATCTTAAGCAAAGGTTCTATTGGTCCCTGAATTTCATTATTCAAGGATCTGACTTAATTTCATTAGTACATTTAACCTCATGCATATAGATTATATACCAAGCATATATAAGTGATGTTACGCTAAGGGCTTGCTTACACTTGCTTCAAAACATGGCTTTTGACACGCTTTTTCATAGCTCTCTGAGCGCCAAACAAAGCACCCATCACTAAATATAATGGTTAGCTTACAGTCCTGTTTACATCTTGCTTTTGCTTTGCTTTGGCTTTGCTTCAAAAATTATACTCCATGTCGCTTTAGTGGTGCTTCAAAGTGTCTTCAAAGCCTCCTTAGAAGTCTATGACAAAGCTCGCTTGAAGCACCTGCAGCTTTTGAGAGGCTTTAATTCAGCTTTAGCTTCGCTTTGTTTTGGAGGTATTATAGGTATGAGATATCAACACACACACAGGGCATCTGCCAAGCTTCATTAAAGATTTAAAAAAGCACTAACAAAGCATCATTGAAACATCACTCAAGCACCACCAAAGCACCACTGAAGCATTTCAGAAGCATCAAAAACACATCAAAAAAGCAGTAGGTACTTTAATGTGCGTTGAAGTTGAAGCAATTGTAAATTAGCCCTAATACAATCTTGTTCCCATGAACATTGAGACTCCCCCATCAGACAAGCAGACAAATCAGTAAAACCTATTTACGAGTATATGTTTCATCTCTGTATATCATCTGAGACTATTCACTTCACTGGGTATAGGATAGGGTTTACAAACTACTTTAAGGGCAAGCTTGAGGATGAATATAAGTGTAAAACAGAAAGCATTAATAGTGACGTTGCTTCTGTCGCAGAGTCTGCTTTAAAGACGAAAAATAGGAATAAAAACAGTAACATGCAACAAGAAACACATGAAAGAAGAAATTAGGTAATTTAAAAGCAGACTGCAGAATCTGGAAAGCTAGAATGCAAAAACAACTACAAAAGGCCAACAATTTGAAGGAAGAAACCGATTTTGCTTCAGATAATGAATATATTTTTCGATCCAAAAGTTGAACCTCATTTTTGCAGGCATGGTGTGTTGATTCAGGAGCTACAAGTCACATGATAAATGACAGAAACTTCTTTTTTTCACTTTGACCAGAATAAAACAGAAAAAATCACCACAGCTAATGGGCAAAAAAATGGAATCAAAAGGAATAAGAATAATAAGAATAAGTTTTCTTTAATGTCCTATTTCCCAGAGTGTCACCAGAAAGATACCTTTGCAAAATGTCCCCTATGTACCTGCCCTTGAAACAAATCTTTTGTCAGCGAAGAAGCTCACAATGTAGTGACCTTCCAAGATGACAGTTGTACCATCACTAAAAGCAATATCTTACTTGCAAAGGCTAAAATTACAGATGAACTGTATCAGCTGAACTGCAATGAGGTGGCTAATACTGCCAAGGAGGAAAAACCTTCAAACTTCATTCACACATGGCACAGACACCTTGGACGCAGTCCTGATATATTAAAGAAATGAACTGAGAATGACAATCCAAGTGGAATAAATTTAGTCTATGTGATCAAACAATGAAATGCACTAGCTATATAAAAGAAAAAAATGACAAGAAAAGCCTTCCCAAAGCAGAGCAACAGCAGAGCTAAGAAACTACTGGACTTAATTCATTCACATCTTTGCGGTCCAATAGAAAAATTTACTCCAGGAAAGAAGAAGTATTTTCTCACTTTTTATAGATGATTACTCCAGGTATACTACATTAGATCTGTTACACAACAAAAGTTAAGTACCAGAGAAACTTGAACAGTATTTGGCTCAAGTAAGAAACAAATTTGCCAAAATGCAGAGCGTATTGTGCACAGATAATGGAACTAATTATACAGGTGATAACACACAGGCAATTCTCAGAAAGCATGGCATAATATTTCAAACCACTGTACCATACAACCCAGAACAAAACAGAGTTGCAGAAAGAATGAACAGTGAGATTAGAAGAACCATGCTGTTTGATGCAGATATGCCTACCACATACTGGGGCGAGGCAATTGGCCACATGCTATCTCCAAAATCGACTACCAGGCAAATCAACTGAGAACGGAAAGAAGGGAAAAAAACTGCGCTAAGTCATAGGTTGTAAATGAAAAACCTAAAAGATCTGATAATATATCAATTACATAGCATAGTGAAAAAGCAGCGACTCTGACAATATGACACCCATATATCACTAAAAATAAAAAACAGAAGAATCGCGCTAATCTAAATTACAAATAAGTGCATAGAAACAGTGAACACAAAATTACGAATAGTGTCAAATGCAAACTAAACTGAAATTCAATATAAATGAACTCAAAATACGGCGGCATACAGGATTAACAACCTATGCGAACTAGAAGTCCATATAAATAGTGAACTAAATAATAGTCTCAAATGATGGCATCTGGGTGTAACCACCCATGTGAAAAGGGGATCCAAGTAAATAAATAATATTCCTCCGTGAAAAGCAGTCCACCACCAAGAATGGAAGGGGTTACTCCTTACCGCCACTACAGAGGATCATAGATAGCAAAAACAGCTGAGACTTGAAACTTGAAACTTGCATCGGTATCAACTACGAGGTCATCAGATCATCAGAGGTTATGGACCAACTCGTAGAGGAAAACATACCATGTAAGAGATGAAGCTCACATAGTGTAAAACCTTTTAAAACTTTATTAAAAACTCATAAGAAACACACTTACAATATCGCCTAGAAAGGAAACTCTTAAGTCTGGTCCGTTGGCCGTACAGACTCGGACAGACCCGTCCTGCTGGAGATCGAGCACAGAATGGAGGTGACGTCAGCGCGTCTTCCTGCTCCGCCGGGCGGAGAATCCATACAGGCCGATTCCGGGCGCCCGTGGCCTGCTGATCCAATCCGTTGCCATCCTGCACACAATACAACCTGGAGAGCCTCCAAACTGTCCCTAACAATCACCGGACATCATCCTCACCAGCCCCAGCGGAAATTGTGGCCGATTGTGTCTCCATCGGGCCGTGGCCAACATTATACCTCAGAGATCTTCCGCCATCTTGCGGCCTACTACGACAGACACATCCTCCACACTCAGGGACCGTGCCCCAGCAATACTGTACTGTCTTCCCTGTGTCATCATCTGTGCCCCAGCAATACAGCATTGACTTCTCTGTGCCCCAGCAATACAGCACTGCCATCCCTTTGTCATCATCTGTGCCCCAGCAATACAACACTGCTATACCTGTGCCATCATCTGTGCCCCAGCAATATAGCACTGCCATCCCTGTGCCATCATCTGTGCCCTAGCAATACACCACTGCCATCCCTGTGCCATCATCTGTGCCCTAGCAATACAGCACTGCCATCCCTGTGCCATCATCTGTGCCCCAGCAATACAGCACTGCCCTCCCTGTGCCTTCATCCTCACAAGAGCTGTGTCCCGCTGAGGGCTCTGACACTGTGCAGGTAGCTCATCACCACCGCACCTGCCATCCTGCTCCCTGAGACCCGGCGCCTGCCTGCTGACCCCCAACAAAGGAACTTGGCCCTATGTCAGCACATCAGTACTGACCCAGCCTCCATCCTGCTCCCCGGATCCAGGTTCTTTGCCCACAGGCTCCCCAAGACCCTCCTCCATCTCAGGGTGAACCTCGGATGGGCCACCCTAGGACCATTACTCCAAGTCGGGTCCAAAGGCTCCTCATACCCCCCCGCCGGCGGCTGCCTCATCTGCGCGACAGTCCACAGCTGGGATGGCGGCCGGTGCGCAGACGGCCGCGGAGTTGGGGGTGGCGGTGGCCCCCACGGGAGCAGAGATCCTGACGGCCATTACATCCTACAAGGAAACCCTGACAGCTAAGATAGACTTCCTGACGGTGGATCCGCCAGGATATGGATAAATTCAGGTCCTGCATCGCGGAGGTAGTGGACAGGGTCTCCACAGTGGAGGATACGGTCCGGTCAGACTCCAGGGAAATGAGGGCCCTGCCGCTCCAAGTGAAAGCAATCCAGGAGCGTGCAATAGATATTGAGAACTGCCTCAGGGGGAACAACATCCGCATACTTGGACTGCCCGAGAGAACTGAGGGCCCTAGACCCGCTGAGTTTACTGAACAGCTACTGTCCACTCTTTTCAACCTGGGTGACGTGCCGCCCACCTTCATAGTGGAGAGAGCCCACAGGGTCCCACCGCTCCCTCCGAGACCTGGAGCCCCTCTGCGCCCCTAAATTCAGGTCCTGCATCGCGGAGGTGGAGGACAGGGTCTCCACAGTGGAGGATATGGTCCGGTCGGACTCCAGGGAAATGAGGGCCCTGCAGCTCCAAGTGAAAGCACTCCAGGAGCGTGCAATAGCTACTGAGAACCGCCTCAGGCGAAACAACATCCGCATACTTGGGCTGCCCGAGAGAGCTGAGGGTCCTAGACCCGTTGAGTTTACTGAACAGCTAGTGTCCACTCTTTTCAACCTGGGTGACGTGCCACCCACCTTCATAGTGGAGAGAGCCCCTCTGCGCCCCTTACTGCTGCGGGTGTTAAATTACCGCAACAGGGATCGTATCCTGGCGGCGGCACGCGCCATGCCTGAAATTAAATATGAAAATACCAGACTGCTTTTATTCCCGGATTTCTCTCAGGAAGTACAGCAATGCTGCAAGTCCTTTACTGATGTGAGACGCCGGCTCCGGGAAAAGGGAATACGCTTTGGCCTTTTGTATCCCAGCAGGCTCCGGATCACTGATGGTGATAACACTCGTTTCTTTGACACCTCCGAGGCTGCGGCAGCGTGGTTGGACACCCGCTAACTACAAACGACCGAGGAACCATGGTCGAATACACCTAGCAGGGAATAGCTAAGTATCACCTTCCCCTTCAACAGGACTGTCTCCTGGTGACTCCCAGCATTACCCACTTTCTGTTCCCAGACATGCTCTCCCTGCTACACTCCACCTTTACCTTTACTGACGTGAGACGCCGGCTCAGAGAAAAATGGATTTGATTTGGCCTGTTGTATCCCAGCAGGCTACAGATTACTGATGGCGATAACACTAGTTTCTTTGACACTCCAGAGGCTGCAGTGGAGTGGCTGGACACCTGCTAATCACACATGATCGGGGGGGCAACGACCGATTGCAGTCAGCAGGAAGTGGCTAAGTGTCCCTCTCCCTTTTAAAAGGACTAACTCCTGATGACTCCCAGCACTAGCTACTCTCTGACCTTGGTCCCCTTTCCCCCTAACACGCTCCATTTTATTCATGTTGAACGTTTATATCTTCTGTTACTGGATTCCCTGCCAATCACTCCTGCCTGAGGAGCTCCAATGACAGACACTGAATCACCCCACCTTTGAACAGAAGTGTCCTTGCTTCCCCCTGTTTCCCTTTCTATACAAAGGATCACTCTCCCTGAGTCGAACCGGACTGCATTGGGAGAGATTATATCCACCTCCGGCCCTGTGGCCCAACTTCTAGGGGTCCCAGTGACCCAAGGATTCTATGGTGCTTCCAGTTAAGGGTAAAAACCCTACATCGGTTTGCATGGTTCTCTGGCCTACAGTTTTGGTTTTTGAACCTGGTTTATACGATGTTTAGACATGTCCTTGAACATGTAATCACCAATGGGGAGCTCATTCCCTTTCACGTATTGCGTACCAAATTTAATGTACCTGCAAAGGCCCACTTTCGGTATCTTCAAGTCGCTCATGCCTATAGGTGTCAGTTCTTAGGCCAACCGATTGGAATATCAGAACTCGAATCTACCCTTCGGGTGAAGGATCTCGAGATCTATGGGTCCCTGCTGATCGCTGCCATTCCCGAGCTGTCCTCCCTCCGCATGAAATGGGTGGGGGACATACCGGAGATGGATGAAGATGACTGGAGGGAGATTTGGGATTTTCCATTCTCCACTCTGGTCTCAGCCAGGGACAAACTGGTCCAATACAAAATTGTACACAGAGTTCATTACACGCCCCACAGGCTGCACCAGATGTCGCCGGCGTATTCTCCGGCATGCTGGCACTGCTCCTACCAGCCGGGGGACTTCTTTCACATTTTCTGGGCTTGCCCAGCAATTGTACAGTATTGGAAAGAAGTACTCCAAGTGATCACTAGGATCACTAAGGTTAGTATCCCGTATGATCCTAAACATTGTCTACTGGGACTAGTGGACCAAATGCCAATACTCAGAGCTAGGAAAATACTAATATCTCTGTTACTATACTATGCACGTAAAGCCATCACGACGACCTGGAAACAGTCATCTCCCCCCTCTGTTAGATTTTGGAAGAGCCTAGTGAATGCCAGTTTGCCCCTCTATAAAGCCACCTACTCGGGCAGGGGTTGTCCCCAAAAATTTGAAAAGGTATGGACCTGTTGGTTGGATTATAGTGCCACGGCAACTGATACAGTAACCAATTCCTAAATTAACATTATGGTTATAATATGTTAGCAAATTGACCCAATAAGTCTCGTTCAAATATCCTGTCAGTTCAATGCAGAGCATGGATTTTCCTGAATTAAACCTCTCCCCTCATTGGGGTATAGTTTGTTTATGTTGAACGCTGTGCCCTGGTGCGGTCTATAGCCACATCAGAGGATATGCCCCTGCGTGGGCAATGTTTGGCCCCTGTGGGTACTTTTTGTATGACAATATCAAACTTAATAAAAAGATTTTGCAAGCTGCAGTTCCATGAAGCATAGGTGAATTTTTTTAATACAAACTTTACATGATAAGACCAATAAATGCAGCTAGCCATAGTAGTGCTGGATAAAAAATTGGCCTCACAAAGCCTGAAAGCTAATTTAAAACATTCCACAGATGGAACCTCAGTGCTGTCCATCATGCTGTGTGCAAAC
Source organism: Aquarana catesbeiana (assembly GCF_042186555.1). Taxonomy (NCBI): domain Eukaryota; kingdom Metazoa; phylum Chordata; class Amphibia; order Anura; family Ranidae; genus Aquarana; species Aquarana catesbeiana. The sequence continues at coordinate 868,826,287 of NC_133324.1, forward strand.
AGACCTTCCCTGGAGAAAATGCTTACGTGCCCAACAAGAATGACTTCATCAAAAAGACTTATTCAAAGTTCAGACAGTTCTTTACTGCTACACGTGACAGCCTAGACCCAGAGGAAGAATTCAGCTTCAATAAGTATTATGACCTGATCTCTTTAAAGGAAGTGTGCTATACAAATGTGACACAAGGGATCTCATCTACACCCATTGATTAAGTATTCAGTATTAATCAGAATACTAAAAAGCAGCTTTTCCGACCACACAGACTCTAAGCACTTAAAGATGTCGGGGATATGTCATTCATGTGGAATTTTTTTTTACATTGATCTTTTCAAATAGGAAGCACTAAAAAGTATTGAAATCTCACTTTCTATAAGCAGTAGATCTCAGGAATGAGATAAACAGCTTCATGGAAAGTTTAACGATAATGACAAATACTAGTAATTGATGTAATTTTTGTGAGCATGGAGAAAATATATTTGAAGCTTGAAAACACCTGCTTCTATGGCATAGGTAAAAAATGGTCAAAGAAACATCTGTAACCCATTTTAGGGCACTATGTCATAATGACACCCTATATATTTGGAGATCATCTGTTTCCCCTTAAAAGATTTTTAAATCGTGAACTTTAGAAAATGCTGTGCAAGTTTATGGGGTTATTGGGAGATCATCAACAACTTTACTAAGGATATTTGAAACAAAAATCAATGGTTGCCAGTAATGATAAAGTAAAATAATAAACATCCATAACCAAATATCCTCAGGATGAATAAACTTGTACCAAAAGTTAAGAAACAGCTGTCCTGATATCTTATACAAGAAGATAAATATGGACTTTAAATTTACAACCTCCCCAAGGCCCTCCTGTAGACAGGTGGTAAAGCAGGTAGAAGGTGTCTCCTTCCCCTGGGAGAATGTTTGGAGTTTAAGCAGGGCCAGGAAGGGAGATGGGTCAGACTGGAGAGGAAGGAGAAGAGGTAACATCTAGCAACGTGCTCTGGGGTTCCCCATCATAGCCCCGAGAGAGAAGCAGAGTTCAGGTGGGTCAGTTCAGGTCCAGAGGAAGACCTTGGGAGTTGGTACACCCTTTGAGTCCCTCCCTTCTAGCCCAGGCAAAGAAGAGTAGCAGAACTACAGGAAGTAAGTGTCCTTTTGCAGAAGATGAGAGCAGCCTCCGGCAGGGCCTAATATCAACTGTTCCTCACATTTTGGTGATAGAACTGTGGTGGTTTCTGTCACCCAGCACCCAGGAAGAGCCATGTATTGATTGAGGCTTTCCAGTAAAAGAACGTTAACCAGCCTCGTGGTCCTTTATTTAGTTGTCATACTGCTCTACAGAGAGTGAGAGACTGCTATTGGTGTCCCTTGGCTGTCAGGCCTGGAAAAGGTGAGCCAGTGGCGGGAACCCCTGGCAGTTAAGGGGTGAATTCCACGCAGCCAGGAGGGTGGAAAGGGGGTCAGTCTCTGCCCGCCACCCACACTTCGGGAAGAGTCGTGGTATTGTATTGTATTGCCCTTAAGTTCACTTTACGTTGGGGGTCGGCTCGGCCACTTGCTATGGCCACACTTTGGGCAGCCCACTAAATGCCAACATTCCCGTTCTATATATAGTTTTTTTCCCCTAGGGTCTTCTCAGCCGATGACATCATGGGTCCTGTATCTTCTCCTCATGCTGTGTCAGTTTTCATGATGTAATGACATGTAAGCACAGTGTTATTTGCCATATTTAATTCACATAGACCATATATAACATGGCAGCGCTGTTGTGTGGTTACATGATCTTTCCCTCTTTGGCATCTGCAGGGAAAGATCTTTGGGAGGGGCTTCTATTACTCTGCTGATATACAGTGTGCTATTTACAGCATGAGTCTGTGTCTGCACAGCCCTGATTGGTGCTGTGCCAGTCACATGACTATAAGAAAAGTTTTAGAAGAGCAATTCAAATTAGATGATAAATAACAAATAGCAGTTTTACAGCTCCCTATAAATTCTTATTGGACATCAAATGTGTATGTTTGTGCATTATTATGGAGTAGGTGGAGTCAAAAATGATTGACACTAATTTTCATTTTGTTCAGACTGTATCTGCATCCGAGGCTCTTTTTTTAACTTTACAGGTATTAGCAATTACATGAGCTATAGTTAACAGTTATTTAGATTAAAAAAACTTTTTTGTGAGTTTCTTAGTGAATGCAATCGATCAGCATACTATATCCTGCTCCAATAGCAGTTAGTATTAGGAGGACATGGAGGAGGAACAGGGATAGAGGAGGAGGAGGGAAGTGTAATTTACCACTGTGTATACACCCACATGTGTGACTCTATTGTCATTTGGGTTGCACAGATAAGAAAGAGAAGAAAATGAAGAGCTTAGAAGGGAACTGAAATTGAGCAGGCTCCGTAGAGGACACCAGCTGGTCTACACAATCTCAGGATGCAGTGGGGACACAGAGAAGACAGGAGGGACAGCTGAAGGCAGGATCAACCATGTATATTTCACTCACACAAAACAAATGCTTTTGTGGCATTGTGAGTATGAAAAATCTTATATAGCATGTAATGAGAGTTTTTCATAGTCTGGGTTTAATGACATGTTAAGTGACATTGGCCATCATGCAACCTACAAGACTAGTGGCATACTATGGCAGAAAGGAATTACTGCAGAGGATACCTCCTGAATGAATATGAATAATGCAGAAAAATGGCTTTTTGTATTTTTTTGTTTATTGTCTATTTATTTTGTTCTTTTTCCTGGAATTCTGCTTTAGGTTGTTCTAGTAAGATCAAAATAATTAAAAAAAGCATACACAATCAGCACAACTGCATAAGAAACAATAGCATTAACTCAATGAAGTATTAAACTAAACAAATTATAAAAGCTTATATTTCAACACAGCTCCTTTGGACTGCAATGCATTTGTTCCACAGATGTTTAGTGAAAAATATGCTTATTAGAAAGAATCATTCATCCTGATTCATTAACCACATGTTGACGCCAATTATCCCTTCATTGTCAATTTGTCATTCATTTTTTTTCCCAGAACCTCCTTCAGAAGTTTTAAACAAATAAAAGTTACTGGGGGCCAGATCTGGGAAACAGGGATGTGACGATAGTCAAGTCTTAGGAACCCCAAACTATGTGGGAAGAATAAGGGGATGGTACTGAACACACTTTCTCAGAATTCGGAAACAAAAATAATTTGTTTTAAATCTTGTGTCTGTACAGGCAGCCAGAGAAGGTGACATATTTGACAGAATACGTGTCAGCTAAGAAGTGGAGGGTGGAGTTAAAGTAATTCTTAGCGGAAATATTAAGATCATATGAAATGTGTACAAAAATCTAAAAATGGTAGAAAAGTGATTAAAGTTCCTTTTTTTTTTAAATATCAGTTTTGCTGTAGTGCATTCAATCCCCAAGGCATTGGACATGTTAATAATCCACTTTAAACATTAATATAACTTCTGCTTCTCTCAAGCATTGGTACATGTCCTCTTTGGCAGTGCCCAGATCCCTATGCCACTCATTTGACAATCCCTTACCTATTAGTCAGAATGAAAGATTTGTCTACCATTGACATCAATAGGATTTGGATTAACATTCAGAACTTGTAAACTGTTGTGCCCTGCAAACTGAACCCAGGTACAGTCCGCTCATCTCTACTACAAAGTAACCATACTAATATTTATAGGTAAGGTTGATCCAATTGCCTGTTGGGGATCAGGAAGGAATTTTTTTCCCTCCTGCTGGAGCAAATTGGATCATCCTTTATTGTATATATGGAGCTTTTCTATTTGTGTGTGTTTTTTTTCTGTTGGTTGAACTGGATAGATTTTGTCTTTTTGTGTCTTTTTTCAAACAGATTAACCATGGTCAATAGCTCTAGTAAATTAATTCCAAACCTCCTGTTGTTGTTGTGGATGGCCACAACTATTTGGTAAAGAATTCAAGTTTCTACTAATTCTATAAATGTACCCACCAGAGAAAAGGAACAATAAAATGAAGAACAAATGGCCAGACATAAGACCTGGAGATGACTATTAACTAAAATTTAGTGGTGAATGGGCTCTGCCTCACTTTGAAAATTTATGAAATCTCCACTTTTATACCCTACTACGAAGCAATACATTTAGCTGCCCCCAGCAAAAAACTTCAGCTCTTCTCTATCAGATTTACAGATGGGTCTGTACCATCTACTCTACTTTCTAAAACCAGAGAAACTACAACAGAACAATAATAATCTATACAACAGCTCTGCTCGCCAAAAGAGCAATAACATTAACTCAACTCTTCAGCGGGATCAATGCTGAAGGACATACCTAGAGTGTTTTCACAACTTTTCACACCTCTTGTCATGTTCTTGGACAAAAGCATCTGCCTTGGCACATTTCTTGACACCATCATGACTGGATTCAAGTGGTTCTAAAAACTCAAGGTTTTTTACCTTAATGCATTATATGCATTAGGGTAAAAAAACCTTCTGGGTCCAATCCCCCCAGCCCCCCGTAAACTTACCCCCATCTTGATCAAGCAATATGCATAAGAGCAGTGGCTCTCCGGGGTCTCTCTCTCTCCTCATTGGCTCACACAGCAGTGGGAGCCATTGGCTCCTGCTGCTGTCAACCATAGCTAGTAAGCAAATGGGGAGAGAGTGGGGGCGAGGAATGAGCTGCGCTCTGCGTGTGAATGGACACACACAGTGCAGCTCAGACGTGAGCCTACTCGAGTTACCCCATAGCAAGGAGCTTGATTTTGGGGGCACTCAGCAGGCAGAAGGAACCAGGACCGCCAGCAGGGGACCCAGAGAGGAGAGTATCGGGGCTGCTCTGTGCAAAACCATTACAGAGCACGTAAAGTATGACATGTTTGTTTGTTTTATTGTTTTTTGTTTTTTTTCAATCTTTCCTTTAGAAACTACTAAAAGTGACAGAATTACCCAAGTGGGTATAAAGATTGGGGCATGTTCCGATATTCAACTGAACGGAGTACCCTATTGGATAAGTAAAAACATCTAATTGAATGTGATATAGCATTCTCAACCACTGCACATTGTATTCAACTCCAATGTAAGGTGAAGGAAAAACTGGCTTCAGCTCAGATCGTAGCCTTTTGGTCACACCCCTCTGACGTGTTTCACCCACACTGGGCTTAATAGTAGAGGTCAATTGAATGTGGCTAACTACTTCTAGCTATATGCATTAAATGTTACAGGTGAAAAAAAAAGAGCATATCTTCAAACTATGAACCCAGAAGTGCTTCAAAAAGATCTCCATTTATGTAGCTCCAGTGTGTACCACTGGGAGTGAGTTTTCATACCACCAGTGGGCAATGGAAAGAATGTTCCTATAGTTAAGTGTAAATATCAGTGGAGACTTCCTTGTAAACCATAAGTGCAGTGTTCTTGGAAGTTACTTATTTCATATACATCAAATATGAAGGCATTCTGCACATAGAAAAGCTGTAGATTGTTCCTGAACTATTAGATGCGGTCATATGCTGAGCACATGTAATTCTCTACAAAAGCCTACCTGCTAAATTGGAACGGCATGTGCAGCATCTCTTCAAAATGGGAAGAAATCTTGGTTTGAATTTTGTTTTGTAATGGCTATTGGTTTTCAAAAGAAATGTATGAAGATTATATGAAGTAGTATGCTTAAGCGATGATTTTAGAAAAAAAAAAATGACATCTGGAATTAATGTTTACTTTAACAAATGCTAGGGCTCGTCTCCTTATAAAGGAAATTGGGCTTATAATAATATTTTTCTTGCAATGTTTTGTTAAATCAGTTCAGTTTGTGCACGCTCCATGCAAACGATATACTGATATTATTAAAGCCGAGCTGGTGGGCGAACAGCAAATACCACAGTTGAAATATACACTTACTAAGCACCATATTAGGAACATCTGTATACACCTGCCCATTCTTGCAATTATCTAATTTGCCAATTATTTGCTAGCAGCACCATTCAAATAATCATGCATACACAGTACAGTACAATATACCTCAGTTAATGTACACATCAAACACCAGAATGTGGATCTCAGTGATTTTGACCATGGCATATTGGTGCCAGATGGGCTGATTTGAGTGTTTTTGTAACTGCTGATTTTTGTAACTGATCTCCTTGGTTTTTCACACTCAACATTTTTTAAAATTGCTCAGAATACTGTAGTGAAAAAAACCCAACAAAAGTATTTAGTAACCAATCCTAAAAAGCATTTCAAACTGCAGATAGGCTATAATATCATAAGATTTTGGTAGCAGAAGCTTTATGAGCGTTATCACTGCTCATACAATGTATAACAATAACACGCAGAATCATATATGTCCTACTCTATATGTTCTTATACTGAGATCTTTGTTACTAATGCAATTTTACTCTCTATATATGATTTATGCAATTACCATACATTTTAGCGTCATTGTTTTAATGTAGTTGGTCTCGGTACAATCTCTAAGTGCACTATTTTGCATGTAGCACTACCCCTGTAGGAGCAGGTGGTTGATTGGGTTCTTCTGCTTCCAGAGGCATGGAACCATTTGAGTAGTACCTGAACTCACCAACACAGCTTGGATTTATAAGGCTTTTATTTGGCATACATATTATTTGGGCCTGCAAAAAAGATAGGTGTCTTCAATATATTACAATTATGATAAATACAGAAATGCAATGGACACAACTCACAGGATGTGACTTTACTGGAAATGGCCACATCTATTAAAGCAGATGTCCAGGGAAAGGAAGACTTCTCCCTTGTAGTGGGGCTGCCACTGCACTGCCAAGTTTATATGCTCATTTAGGTCTAGGGGTTACAAAAAGCAGTTTTAGTGGACTGTCGTCAGCGTTCTCACGTCCAATGCAGGGCTATAAGGTTTACATTGAAGCTCATGCTCCTGAAGGACCTGCGACTGATGGAGCATAGGGAAGAATAAGCTGCAAGGACTGGTCTTACAGCCTGGAGGGAGTCTGTGAGAGAGGAGGATTATGTAGAGTGCCTTGCAAAAGTAATCACCCCCCTTGGCATTTTTCGTGTTTTGTTGCCTCTCAACCTGGAATTAACATGGATTGCTTGAGGATTTGCATCATTTAATTTACAGAACATGCCCACAAGATTTTTTTTTTATTGTGAAGCAAACAACAAATAGGACAAAATAACAGAAAAAGTCAATGTGCATAACTATTCACCCCCCTAAAGTCAATACTTTGTAGAGCCACCTTTTGTGGCTATCACAGCTCCAAGTCGCTTTGAATAAGTCTCTATGAGCTTGCCACATCTTACCACTGGGATTTTTGCCCATTACACCTTGCAAAACTGCTCCAGCTCCTTCAAGTTGAATGGTTTGCGCTTGTGAACAGCAATCTTTAAGTCTGACCACAGATTTTCTATTGGATTGAGGTCTGGGCTTTGACTAGGCCATTCCAACACATTTACATGTTTCCCCTTAAACCACTCAAGTGTTGCTTTAGCAGTGTGTTTGGGGTCATTGTCCTGCTGGAAGGTGAACCTCCGTCCTAGCCTCAAATCACACACAGAGCAGTACAGGTTTTACTCAAGAATATCCCTGTATTTAGCACCATCCATCTTTCCCTCAACTCTGACCAGTTTCCCAGTCCTGACTGCTAAAAAACATCCCCACAGCATGATGCTGCCACCACCATGTATCCCTGTGGGGATGGTGTTCTTTGGGTGATGTGATGTGTTGGGTTTGCGCCATCAGGTTTGATGGATAAAAAGTAAAATTTTAGTCTCATCAGACCAGAGCACCTTCCTCCATACATTTTGGGAGTCTCCCACATGCCCTTTCTCAAACTCAAAATGTGCCATTTTGTTTTTTGCTGAAAGAAATAGCTTTCTTCTGGCCACTCTGCCATAAAGCCCAACTCTATAGAGCATACGGCTTATTGTCATCCTATGTACAGATACTCCAGTCTCTGCTTTGGAACTCTGTAGCTCCTCCAGGGTTACCTTAGGTCTCTGTGCTGCCTCTCTGATTAATACTCCCCCTTGCCCGGTCCGTGAGTTTTGGTGTGTGGCCGTCTCTTGGCAGGTTTGCTGTTGTGCCATGTTCTTTCCATTTGGTTATGATAGATTTGATGGTGCTCCTAGGGATCATCAAAGATTTGGATATTTTTTTAAAACCTAACCCTGACTGTACTTCTCAACAACATTGTCCCTTACTTGTTTGGAGAGTTCCTTGGTCTTCATGGTAGTGTTTGGTTAGTGGTGCCTCCTGCTTAGGTGTTGCAGCCTCTGGGGACTTTCAAAAATGTGTGTATATGTAATGACAGATCATGTGACACTTAGATTGCACACAGGTGGACATAATTTCACTAATTATGTGACTTCTGAAGGTCATTGGTTGCTCCAGAGCTTTTTATGGACTTCATAACAAAGGGGGTGAATACATATGCACATGCCAATTATCAGTTTTTTATTTCTGAAAAATAGTTTTATGTATATATTTTTCTAATTTTAGTTCACCAACTTAGACTATTGTGTTCTGATCCATCACATATAATTCAGATTAAAAAAACATTGAACTAAAGGCTATAATGTAACAAAATAGGTAAAAAGCCAAGGGGGTGAATACTTTTGCAAGGCACTGTAAGTAAAACAGATTTTTTTCAGGGCATGCTGGATGCATTTTCGCATGATCAATACCTACCCCAACTTGTTCTCCACTGCTCTATGAGGCTTGCCACGATGCGGAAAATCAGTCCCTTACCCAGGTTTCTGTCAATTTCTACCTGCCCCTGGCTATTGAGCTAGAGAGGAGAGTACAGGCCCCATGTGGGCTGGGCAGCTTTTCCAGCGAGTGCCAACATTACGCACATCATCCATTTTTCCTCCTAGCCCTAGAGCTGTCCCATACCAGATGAGGCTCCCTTGTTGGTCCACTACTCCCCACTCTGTCCCTGTCACCCACCTTCCCTTCATCCTTTTCCCCCTCCCCTTCCACCCCCAACCCCTTTTCTTTTTCTTTTCTCTTTTTTCTTTTCTCTGGTCTCCCTGATTTGAGACACGTGGATTAAACTCCTAATTTTCTTGCTTCCTTTTTGAGGCGGTTATAACCGTCACTGTTCTGCTATACCTCTGGACCCAGGCAAGTAGTGCTGTTACTTACCACTCTTTTGCTAAGAGAGATGGCTCTTATGAGGGTCAGTTCAATGGTAATCCTTATTGTTGATCACTTTGTGTGTATATTGCACATATGTACATTTTCAATATTGTTTCTTGACCAGTTTGGTTGTTTTTGTAATCCTACCTTTGCTCACTCTTTTGGTGATACACTTGTCAGAAAAGGTGCAGTGACAATGGTTTCTGTTTCTCCTTTCACCTTGTACTCTTATGAACTTAAAATAAAGCTTTTATGAAAAAAAAAAAACAGATTTTTGCAACACAATAAACCTAAATAAGTATTTAACTCTTGCAGTGTGGGGGCATCCCTTCTGCAAGGGAATTTGTTTCCTGCAGTTCAGCTTTAATAAAGGTAGTACTGCTGAGGGGCCTAACTAATAACAAAGAGACTCTCCCTAAAGGCCTTGTTTACACAGGCGTACTATAGTGTACGCCCATGTGAGAGCTGTTTTTGCCTACATGAGAATGCACAGGTGTTCCATGTATTCCCATGCAGGCATTCACATTAATTTCAATTGGGACACAGTGTCTATGCGGACACAGCCACTGCTTTCAATTTGCAGCCAAGCAGGTGAAGGTGCCCAGCCTCGGATGCAGACAATGTGCATCGCTGTCAAATTGGAAACAGTGGCTGCGTCCATACAGATGCTGTGTCCCAACTGACATGATTGGGACTGCCTGCACGGAGATGTACGGAACACCTGTGCATCCCCATGTGGGCAAACAAGGCTTTCACATGGCCATATGCTCTAGTACCTCCCTGTGAGCGAGGCCTAAACCACTGGCCAGTGGATTCCGAATACAGTTAGTCAGAATTGGGCCCTGAATCTTTGGTTGGAGTGCTCACTCTCAACTGGGAGTATTTTTAATAAAAAGGGTCAACAAATGGCCAAAGGCCTCTCACCACCCAAATGACACAGCAACATCCTCTGCAACAGTCCTTCCCTCACAAAGCCTCCTCTGTAGTCACGCCACTGCGCTTGATGTAACTTAGTCCCTGGTGGGCACAACACAACAATTACCTCACAGCATTATAGCTTCCAACCAGTGAACATGGTAAACTCTTTAAAGGCAACACTAAATCCATATATAGTCTCAAATTGGTGTAGCACAGTAACTGTATTCAGGGATACTAAAAGCACAGTTTTGCAGCAACCTCTAGAACAACACGTCTATGGAACAGCAGGTCTCGGAAACAGCACAGCACAGTCCTTGTAGACAAAACTGTACAGCAGTACCTCTCACTGTTTAAGGCAGACCTGCAAACACTGTTGTACTGCACAGCTGAGGCAGCTCCAGCTGTTCATGTGCTATTTTCTAAGTGTGGATGTAAGGGTTTCACTCTCCCTGTTGTATTTTTTTATTTTATATTAAAGAGAAATGGAAACATACTAAAGTGGGCAGGGACATTCTAAATTCCCAGATGGGCACATACAAATTTGGGAATTATGGCAGACATCTGATTGTTGGGAGTATCCAAGACATTCCCAGCCCACCATGCTCTATTCATAATTGATATATCACTTTTGGATGGACTGACCCTTTAAATACACAAATAATTCTGAACAACCACCTTTCCTATTCTAAAATTACCTGGCCTTACATCTTGGATTGTGATCAAACTCAGCTGAAACTACTTAGTTCATCTACTGAAATGAAACATTTCTGAATGTGGACCAAAAAAACGATTTCATCATCCTTTTGATACTCCTTCCAGATTTAGCACAACAAAGGCGTAGCAACCAAAATTAACTAAGTTTATTATGAAGAAAAATAAAGAATCTTTTTGTATCAGAAATATAATTTAAAAAGTAAAGACCGTGCCGAGAAAGGAGGGAGCATGTCACAGAATGAAGTTCCAGGAATTTGAAGCTCGATTGAACCAAAACATTCTTGTGTGATATACTATATGCTATCAAAGAGAAGTTCACAGTGAATCTGCTTTGATCAGTGGAAGCGCATCTTACAGAAAAGAGTCAGAAAAGCATAGTCGTACAATGTCGTAATACAAAAACATTACAAGAAAAGACACCTGAAACACCTCATTACTGATAATCCACTAATATCATACTGGCTTAATTACATAAGAAAATTAAAAGGATGCATCATTGGAGTTTTCTCAGAGTTCTTGTGACAATCAACATAAAACATCCTTGTTTTGAAGAGTTAGGCTTCATGCATACTAATGTACTTAAGCATAAACTATGCCCAGTGTAAAAAGCATGTTTTCCTTTGGCTTGGGGGTCGCAGATGAGGCATACAGCCAGCCATAGAAGAGAATGGCTGTGCATCCATGTATTGGGTATTTACTGTGAATGTACAAATTACATATTTTACCAAACACAAAAGTGTCACCTTAGGGAAATTATGTAGTAAGTGCATGCGCAGGTAAACACCAATGCAAATGAGTAAAAGCTGACCGTTGTAAGCAAACCCAACAGTGATCAATGGTTTGTCCCAAACCCCGAGCACTGAAAACCAGACATGATGCAGCTCACCACAAGCCTTAGCGCTTTGTGTTGCCATTCAGAATAAGGCACCACAACAAACTAATGTGTGCATAAGTGTGTTGAAGTTCACAATGCAGTGGTGTAAAGTCAGTTTTAAATCTTAGTTGCTGTTTGCTAAGAATGTGTATACATTCCTATATTTGGGTCAGAGTTCAATTTTAAAGCTGCTGAACCAATCAGTGTCAACCTTTTAAATGAAATATCCATTTTACATGGTTTGAAAGGGAAGAGAACAGGAGAGAGGAGGGAGAAAGGAAGGAAAAGACATACACTGACCAGACAGACTATACCCACCATGGCACCTGAAAGTGGATGGGAAATTTTAGGCAGCAGTTTATCATGTTGACTCTGAAGTTGATGAGTTGAAAGCAGAGAAAATGGGAAAGTGTAAGGATTTGAGTGACTTTGACAAGGCACACAATGTAATGGCTATATTACTGGGTCAGATCATCTCCAAAACTGCAACTCTAGTAGGATTTTCCCAGTCTGCAGTGGTCAGGACCTGCCAAAAGTGATCCAAAGAAGGAAAACCAGCAACAGGGTCATGGGTGGCCAAGGCTAATTGATGCATGTGGGGAGCGAAGGCTGGCCCGTGTAGTTTGATCCAATAGAAGAGCTACTGTAGCTCAAATTGCTGAAAATGCTTTCACTGGTTCCAACAGGGCACACAGTGCATTGCGGTTTGTTGCATATGGGGATGTGCAGACGAAGACCAGTCAGGGTACCAATGTTGACCCGTGTCCACAGCCAAAAGTGAGCTGCACATGAGCATCAGAACTGGACCACAGAGCAATGAAAGAATGTGGTATGGTCTGATGAATCATGTTTTACATTATGTGGATGGATGGGTTTGTGTGCATCGCTTATCTGGGGAAGACATGGCACCAGGATGCACTATGGGAAGAGAGCAAGCCAGCGGAAGCAATGTGATGCTTTGGGCAATGTTCTGCTGGAAAACCTTGGTTCCTGCCATGTTGATGTTACTTTGGAGTCCATGCCCCAACGGGTCAGGGCCATTTTGGCAGGAAAAAGGTTTGATCAGTGTATGTAAAAAAATGATGGATTCCCGTTACCAAGATCATGTCGGTATTACTAGTACAATGCTTGCATTAATTTTTCAGGCTGCATAAAAAAAAAAAACATTTTTTTTAAAGAAAACCTATTTCAAGGGTAACATGGGAGCTACCCCTGCTGAAAATGTTAGCTGCCTTGTAGTGTCAAGCTTTAGTACCTTCAATAATTCCGTCATATGTGTTCTGGGTCATAACTGGAAAAGAACTGAAGCCATTGCATCAGCATGACGGCCAGGAATCCAGTCTTTTCAGATGGTGATAGCAGCCTGTGTATTTCTTTGAGCACAAATTGAGACTAGCTTTATAGATTTCAAGGTCAAATGAACAAACCACTAAAATGAACATCCTCCCATGTACGGCTTTTATGCCAGATAGTTGGCCAGCTTTCAGGAGTCATTTAGTTCTCAGTACAACTTTTTTTCGGTTTATATAGAACTAATGAGCTGGAGCCAAATTCTAAAGTGCTCGGTGGGGTCACTAAGTTGTTTAAAGCCTTAATAGGCAGATTTTGGGGTTATTGCTTCAAACACCTGCAGCCACTTTTCCACCATTATTATAACAGTACAATGCTGACTTAGTAAAGCACTAAAGTAATGACTGCAACTATTATTATTCTAAAAAGGGCTATGTGGAATGTATTGTATAAATAGTTTTAGTTTCTTGTGTAATCAGCTGAGAACATCAGCATATTTCTGAGGTTTCCACTGGAATTATTATTAGAGTGGCAGTTGCTGCCTATGTCTGCTGAAGTCTCAGGGCCCAGCTGGACAATCTGCTGCATGCTTAGTTTACCACATTGATTCTCTATAGACCTCCAATTCCTGACACTACTCATAACTGAGTAACGTGGAAAATTCTACTTTCATTTACAATATTAATATAACAAAAAATTGCTGCATTATTAAGTATTTTTAATTTAAAGACATGAAATATGAGCAATGCATATCCCTCTATAGTGAGTACTTGTCTCGATTAAAAGCTCTAAGTTTCATTGCTGTTTCATTCCTCTGCTATCAGCGTGAGTCACTTCTGACAAGTTTTCCTGACGCCAAGAAAAAAGGTGACAGGAGAGTCAGTGATTTATATGAATATATTGTGGCCTTTGCAAATATATAAAAAAAAACATTGATTTCATGTGCAAATAGCAAATCTATGAAACATCTATCCCATAAATGTGATTATGGAATATCCTTACTGAGCAGTGAACCCAAAATCACCAGTGCTGCAAAATTCCCAAATTGTGCAAAATAGCAAATACATAAGGGAAATACATTTATAAATTTGTAGACAAATTGCAATATATAGTCCATTTTAGTGCTTGAAATCATAAAAATGAGTCCATTAATAAGTGCAACAAAATCCAGGGATGGTAAAGTGCACATTCAGTATATTTCTTGTGTGGTGTATCACCCTCCCATATACCACACTATGTGCTCTAGCAGCTCACCTCACATGAAGACCATATAGGTCTTACAACACTTGATATCATTTATTCCTCTCAAAAGATTGCTATATACTCTCCTCTCCTCCGGCCTTATATGAAGACCTTGCAGGTCTTATAGCGCTTAGTGGCAAGTATTTTCTCTCAGCAGATCGCTATATACTCTCCTCTCCTCTGATCATCATTAATCATATGCAATAGAAAGGGTCCTCATGGTGTAGTATTTTCATAAAAATTATTTTATTTAAAGGTAGTAACTCACATAAAAAGTAGATGTTATTCAGCATAGGAAGGTAAACCTTACGGTCCCGACCCGTGACCGGAAGTGACATCACCCAGCTCCTCACGATGTGTTGCATCACAACACATGTGACTTCACCACCTCCAGCTGATTGACAGCCTTAGCTCTGTTCCTGTGTGCTGTGCAGTGGCGTATCCAAGGTATGGCACAAATGGCAAGTGCCATGGGCGCCATATGAAGGGGACACTGGTGAGTGGCTGGGCAGCAAGGCACTTACATGGTCTCTTCTTCCCTCCCGAGTCCAGATCACTAACATGGTGTGCGTGATGAGGTGGGAGGAAGTGATCACACATCACTTCCTTCCAGTGCACAGACCACACAGGGAGAAAGAAGACAGAAGAAAGGGATAGGGAAGAAAAGAAGAGAGAGCTTCTTCCAGCAACAGACATCATATCAGTGTGTATGTGTGTGCCGTGTGCCATTGTCTATATATATATATATATATATATATATATATATATACACACACACACACACACACAAAGACATTCAGATTCACTGACACTGATTTTATACACACACTCTCAGATGTACACACACATGCACACTCTCAGATACCCATGTATATGTGTACAGCATTTGAGATCCCCAACCCTGACAGCCCACTTCTATCATCCTCCTACACCAAAAAGGTATGTATGTCAGCGTATGTTAACGATTATGTGTGTGCATTATTGATTGTGTGTTAGTGTGTGTCAGTGTTTTTGTACGAGTTAAGCCTCGTACACACGGTACGATTGTTGGCCAACCAAGTGTCTGATGTTTGTCAAAAGGGAGTGTGCCAGGATCTTGTTTTGCATACTAATGTTACACAATTAAGAACCTAAGAACAGCTAAGTGGGACTTTGAATAAGCATGCAAGGCAATTACCGCCAAGCGCCTCATCCCTGATAATTTGATAAATAAGAAAAAAAGGAAAAGGGTGGGACTTTAAATGAAGCATGCATCCCCGGAGATACCACGATGCAAATGAAAGTGGGCGATACTAAGGGATATTGAGACCATGAACACAAATAACATTGTAAAATCGGTATTTTGCAGTCACTGATTTATTGTAAAAAGTATATAGTAGTAGTGGTATTCACAAGGTAAGATAGTGACCTAATAAGTTCACAATGTAAACATAAATAAACCAGATACATTAAAACATATAAAGTATATAACAGTGATAATAATAGCATAGTTTATTGGTAACATGGTTGGTTCATATTGTACACATGGTAGAAAAAACACTTTCATTGAAGCGTGTCTCCTTGGTAAAAAATATAGCTGCAGTTGTTGATACAATCCAATTAGTAAATAAAACAATTGGTGATATTATAAAATATGAACGAGAAGGCATCTATTGGCTCTACACGTTTCGTGGTGACTGCCACTCTTCAGGAGCAAGTATGCGGTAGATGTCTAGGTATGGAAACAAGTAATTAGTTTGTGTAGAGTGTACAAAAGTAATAAATGAGTTGTGTAGGGAGAGAAGAGGGGAAAAGAGGGGAAGTTATCCCCATTTACCACGACCACTTACAATAATGCCAATGAGACTGGACACGGGCATGGAGGGACGGAGGCCGACCAGAAACAAACATCAGTCCCGGGAGCTGAGGTGGATAAACCC
Organism: Aquarana catesbeiana; assembly: GCF_042186555.1. Lineage (NCBI taxonomy): Eukaryota > Metazoa > Chordata > Amphibia > Anura > Ranidae > Aquarana > Aquarana catesbeiana. The sequence continues at coordinate 868,842,361 of NC_133324.1, forward strand.
AACCAAGGATGGAGAACCAGGAAAGGACAATGTACCCCAGGGGTAGGCAACCAGGTATAAACAAGTGATGGAGAAATAGTAAACATCTGTAAAAAAGAGGGGGAAAGGGGGGAAAAAATAATAATATATTGAAGCTTGTAAAGTAGACCAGTGGGTAAAATAAAATAAAATGGGTGACTAGATAATGAGGTAAATAAGCATAAATGGGCCAAAAATGGGGATTGGGGTGCAAGGACTATGAATTTTTACAATAAATCAGTGACTGCAAAATACCGATTTTACAATGTTATTTGTGTTCATGGTCTCAATATCCTTAGTATCGCCCACTTTCATTTGCATCGTGGTATCTCCAGGGATGCATGCTTCATTTAAAGTCCCACCCTTTTCCTTTTTTTCTTATTTATCAAATGTTACACAATTGTCGTGCCACAAACACGAACATAGTGTCGTACTACGAGGAATTTTAGCTCTTGAGCGCCACCTTTTGGGCCCCTTCTGCTAATTTCGTGTTTGGTGAGCATTGAATCCGAGCATGCGTGTTTGTACTTTTGACTTTTTTTTTTTTTTTTTTCCGTTTCTTTTTTTTAACTTTGAAATTTTTTATTTAAATTTTCATGGTATATAAGATATACATAGCAGTTTTATACAAAGTAGTTGTACAGAGAAGAAAAGAATACAGATTACATGGAGCAAAAAGTAACAGTAGGCTGCATATCCTTGGTTCGTTCCATTAACAGTTGATATTAAAAGATATGTCAGGGTTCCCAATAAGACCGTTTTAGTCTTTAGAAATTGAGGGAGAAGCCTGTCACCCCTTTTGGGAGCATACTGTGAGCAGGCTAACCAGTTACTGTCTCAGGAACTGCGTTTAGGACCCGGAAGGCAGTCACTCTAAATAGATAATGCATTATAAACAATACCTTAGATCCGAAACCAAGTAACACTAACTTTAACAATTCTTAAGTATGTACTAGCTGAGAATCAAATTGCTTATACTAAATCCTAATATTAAACATAGTAATTCTTCATTTTTATAGCTAAAGTCATTAATTCCTTTGCACTGTTACAGCTATAGCACCCTAGACGCATTATCCTATTTCAATAACTGAGTGTTGTAAGTATCATCAAACACAACACTAGAGGTTATCTTGGATAGTCAACCAACTGTCCCAATATTTATGATAGTTATGCGATCTGCCTTCCTTATGCGCTAACATTTTTTCCATAAGGCTTTGTGATTTCACTCTAGCAATAACTTCGCTAATGTTGGGAGGAGTAGGTGACTTCCATTTGTTCGCTATAGCCATGCGTGCTGCAAACAGAATGTGTACCATCACTTTTCTGTGTAGGGTGGGAAAGGATTCTAACCCTAGGCTTAGTAAAGCTAGTGCTGGAGAGGGTGTACATATAGTGTCTGAGATTTTCGATAACAGGGAGAATACATCCTTCCAGAAGGTGTTTAGGGCTTTACAATGCCGCATGACATGTAGGAGGTTGCCCTTGTGATGGCATTCTCTCCAACATAGTGGTGATAGTGTGGGGTCTATAGTATGGAGACGCATGGGAGTCAAATACCACCGGTGGAGCATTTTAAGTGAGCTGTCCCAGTGGTCAACACATGCTGAAGAGGTGCTATTGTTCTTAATTGCTAGTAGCCACTGTGGTAATGTGAAAAACATTTGCAGTTCCGTTTCCCATTTATCCATCATTGGAAGTTTAACGTGGGAGGTATGGAAGTTACAATATTTATAGCACAATGATATGCCTTTAGTACTGGATTTGTGTTTGTTCTGTAGAAAATTCCAGATGGAAAGTGGGATTTTCATATTTGGGAGTGCTTTTTTTGTGTGTGTAGTGGTTAATTTGTTGAATCCTAAGGATATCTAGCGCAGTTGGGTTCACTATATCATCCATAGAAAAGTGGATGCCTTTTTGTTTCCAGTGATGTGTGGAAAAGTTGTGTATAAGATATTCATAGGTTGTAAGGGGTATATTAAGCTTAAAAAGTATTTCATTAGGAAAGTGATTTCTAATCAGTAACAACCAGGCTGTTAGTGTGGCTTGTATGGTTGGGTATGGTGGAGTAAAGGGTTTGTGATGGATAGTAGAGGCCATTAACAGTACCACCAGGTCGTGTCCCGGTGTGATCTCACGTTCAATGTGAAACCATAGATTATCCTCCTGGCAAGAGAACCAGTATTTTGCTTGGTCCAGCAAGGACGCTTGGTAATAAGCTTGGGCGTTGGGTAGACTTCCACCTCCTATTTTCTTTTGTTTATAAAGAGTTGATAGAGCTACTCTGGGTTTTTTGTTTTGCCAGATAAACTTGTTCAGGTTTGAGGCTAAGTTCCTGAAGAATTTTTGTGGGACGGGGATTGGAAGAGTTCTGAAGAGGTAGAGTAACTTGGGGAGTATTTGCATTTGGTAAGCTGCTATGCGTCTCACCCATGTTAACTGAATTTTGGATAGTTGGACGAATTCTTTCTGTATTTGTAATAGCAGGGGTAGATAGTTGGTGGTGTACAAATTAGATGTAGGGTGGGTCAATTGTATACCCAGGTATGTGATAGAGGGTGAATCCCAAGTGCAGGGGAATATCTCCTGAAGCATAGATATATTTTGCGTGGAGAGGTTTAAAGGGAGAGCGTAGCATTTAGAGGTGTTCATTTTGTGGTAGGTTATTTTCCCAAAGTCATTTAGTATTTTTTTAATTGTGTGTAGGGAAGATTTAGGATTCGATAGTGTTAGTATAACATCGTCGGCAAAAAGTTTGATTTTGTGATCCTTCTGTCCTACTGTAAGTCCGTGGATGTCAGTATTGGTCCTTATGAGTTCCACTAGAGGTTCGATGGCTAAAGAAAATACAATTGGGGATAGTGGGCATCCTTGACGGGTACCGTTAGTTAGGGTGAAGGGATCAGATAACATGCCTGAGGTATATACTTTAGCTGTGGGGTTAGAATATAGGGACATTATAGCCTTGTGAACAAATCCTTTTAGTCCAAATTTAGTGAGTGTTTCTGATAGGTATTTCCAATGCACCCTATCAAACGCTTTTTCTGTGTCTAATGCTACAAATATACTGGGTGTTCACGTTAATTCTGCATGTCTTATTAGATTTATAATTCTTCTGGTACTATCAGGGGCCTGTCTTCCTCTGACAAATCCCACCTGATCCAATCCTATGAGGGTAGGGGTGACTTCCATCAATCTATTGGCGATTGCTTTGGCATATATTTTGAGATCCGAATTTAATAGGGAGATGGGTCTAAAGTTTTGGGGATGGGAGGGGTCCTTTCCTGGTTTTGGTATGGTTACTATTATGGCCTGTAGCATTTCAATCAGGAAACTACCTATTTCTGCTGTGTTATTAAAAACCTCTACTAATCTGGGAATCAAAAGGGGGGGAAATGTTTGATAATACTCGCTGAGAAACCATCTGATCCGGGGGATTTATTTTTTGAGAAACGTTTGATCACATCTTCGATTTCAGCTTCAGTAAACGGCCTGTTCAATGTATGTAGTGTGTTGTCATCTATCGTGGGAAGATTAATTCTTTGGAGAAATTCTGTGATGTCTGTCTCTGTGGGTTGGTATGTGTGTACTTTTGACTTTTGTGTGACAGATTTGTGTACTGACCATACGAAAATCTGACGTCAAACCGCTGTCCGCCGAAAATTTACTAGCCTGTCATCCAACATTTGTTGGCCGAAAGTTGGACAACAATTGTCAAAAGGAGTGTACTAACGGTGAGATTTTAGGACAACAGTCTGTCAACAGACAATCCCCTGCCAACAGTCGTACCGTGTGTACGAGGCTTTACTGTGTGCACCAATGTATTTGTGTTTCAATGGTTTTTATTGAAAGTTGCAAAACATTTTTGACATTTAGGCTTAAACTGTTTACCATATCTCTGTATAATTATACAGGGTTACTTTTCCAGAAAAGTAAATTATTTTCCTCCGGCCTGCACATCTGTTATTGTATTGTTCCAATTCCGAGAAGGATAAAATGATAACACAACCAATTAACATTTCTGTAGTCTAAAAGGTAATTATGAATTATGAAGACCAAGACCATAGACAACTCCGGAAAAAGAAAAGGAAAAGAATAGAAGTAAGAAGAAAGGAATATCAAAGAGGGAAGTGCATTCCCTAAGATTAATTTGGTCAATCCCTGATATCTCACAAGGGGTCAGACAAGTATTTTATCCAGGGTTCCCATAACTTGTCAAATAGGGCTCGTTTGTCCTGTATGATCGCCGATAGGCATTCATTTACCATGAGCCATGTCAACTTATTTTTTACCAGGTCGAAAGGGAGCGTGGGTGTCTTCCATGATCTACTTGATCATACAAATTGAGATAGGCAATGTTCTGAATAGATACAGTAACCTTGGCAAGAGATTCATCTTGATTGCGTACAGTCTACGAAACACGATGGAGGATTATTAACCCATCGTTGGAGATCAGCCACCATCTTGTTGTATAGAGGGGGATAGTTTGCCTGATATAACTTATCTAGAGTGGGGGTTAGGAAGATTCCTAAATATGGGAGGGCTTTCATCTGCCATTTAGCACCAATGTATTTTAATGAGTGTGAGTGTGCCAGTGTGTTGGCATCATCAGTGATTTTTTGTATCAGTGTGTGCCCACAGGCCATTGTGTGTGTGCCAGTCAGCATGTATATCTAAGAGTATGTGTATTGGTCATTGTCAGTGAAAGTGTATGTCTTTGAGTATAATAATTATATATATATATATATATATATATATATATATATATATATATATATTTTTATATATGTTCTTCTTTAAAATGACTAAAGAAAAGAGAGCACAGGGACAGAATTGGAGTAAACCAGCCCTACTGAAACTACTGGCCATCTTTGACCCTGTCATGAAAGAACACCTCAGTCATGTGGAAAGTCATCCTGGATCCACGTCTTATCTTTCACCAGGTGTTCAGAATGAATTCATTCACATGTTGGCATTTACTGTTTGCCAGAGTTTACTGAGAAGCATTCGTAAGGCCAAGTACTATGATCTCATATTTGACTCGACTCCTGATCAGGCACACCGTGAGCAGATGTCAGAAGTAGTGAGGTACGTGGAAGTTGATTTTCAGCGGAAAACTGTCCGTGTTAGAGAGTCTTTCCTTGGATTTATACAGATAAGCCGAAAGGATGCTGAGAGCTTGGTTTAAGACATCTTGAAACAGCTAGAGAAGGACAGAATGGAGCTACAAGATTGTCGGCCACAGTTCTATGACAACACTGCTGTGATGGCTGGACACAAAAGTGGTGGTCTTCAAAGAATAAGTGATAAAAACAACCTGGCAGTGTTTGTGAATTGCAACAATCACTCACTCAACCTGGAAGGTGTACATGCAGCCAAGCAGGATACAATGATGGTCACGTTTTTTGGCACCATCGAAGCTCTCTATGTGCTCTTCTCTCGTTCAACACAGCACTGAGTAAAACTCAAAAACGCTGTGCCTGTGGTTGTTAAGTCAGAGTCCAAAACAAGGTGGAGTGTCAAGGACAGAAGCAGTGAAGCCCGTCAACAACTACTTTGAGGAGATAGTTCAAGTTCTCCAGGACATGACAAACAATGAAAACAAGACCAGTGAAACAAGAAGTAATGCAAGACAGCTGTATAAATGCATAATGAGTTATGATTTTCTGACTTTGCTAGGATTTTGGAACAAAGTACTCATTCGCATTGACTGTATTCAAAAGAGGCTGCAGGATCCTAGCATGAGCTTCCACGATGCTGCCCTGGATTTGAAAGCCCCCCAAGATCATTTTGATGATGACAGAGAAGTGTTAGTCAGTGAGTCACTCCCAGAAGGTCTCTGTCAAGACTGGAATTTTGAAGTTAAAAGACGAAAGAAACGAATGCCTGGTGAGAACTCAAGAGATGCTGGGTTATCAGCCAAGGAGGAGATGGAAAGAGTCATGAAGGGAACACTCAACCATCTTCACAGAGAAATGGATGAAATGTTCACCTGTTTGCATGACACTGACGCCAAGTTTGGGGTCCTTCTTGATGTTGAAGGACTGTGTTCCGGCGCCTACAATAATGACCTAAAAAACAAGTGTGAATATTTGGGAAATTCTACAGCTCTGATTTTGATGGACAGCAGCTATATGAAGAAATTTTGGATTGCAAAATGTTGCTATTAAGTCGGGCCAATATGAAAATATCAAGACCTAAAGAGCTTCTCAAATGTATTGTTCAATATGGAGATGAGAGCGTCTTCCCCACTCTTCGCATTGCTATTCAGATAATGCTAACTATTGCAGTTTCCATCGCCAATGGAAACAGTTTCCAATGTATTTTATTGGGATTTTATGTGATAGACCAACACAAAGTGGCACATAATTGTAAAGTGGAAGAAAAATGATAAAGGGTTTTCAATTTTTTTTTTACAAATAAATATTTCAAAAGTGGGGCGTGCATTTGTATTCAGCCCCCTTTACTCTGATACCCCTAACTAATATCTAGTGGAGCCAATTGCCTTCAGAAGTCACCTAATTGGTAAATACAGTCCACCTGTGTGTAATTTAATCTCAGTATAAATACAGCTGTTCTGTGAAGCCCTCAGAGGTTTGTTAGAGAACCATAGTGAGCAAACAGCAACATGAAGGCCAAGGAACCCACAAGACAGATCAGGGATAAAATTGTGTTAGGTTATGGGGTTGTGGGTTTCACCATCTGAAAATGGAAAGAGTATGGCACAACTGCAAACTTTCCAAGACATGGCCGACAACCTAAACTGACAGGCCGGGCAAAGAGAACATTAATCAGAGAAGTAGCCGAGAGGCCCATGATAACTCTGGAGGAGCTGCAGAAATCCACAGCTCAGGTGGGAGAATCTGTCCACAGGATAACTATTAGTCGTGCACTCCACAAATCTGGCCTTTATGGAAGAGTGGCAAGAAGAAAGCCATTGTTGAAAGAAAGCCATAAGATGTCCTGTTTGCAGTTTGCAAAAATCCATGTGGGGGACATAGCAAATATGTGAAAGAAGGTGCTCTGGTCAGATGAGACCAAAATTTAACTTTTTGGCCTAAAAGCAAAACGCTATGTGTGGCGGAAATCTAACACTGCACATCACCCTGAACACACCATTCCCACCGTGACATTGTGGTGGCAGCATCATGTTGTGGGGATGCTTTTGTTCGGTAGAGACAGGGAAGCTGGTCAAAGTTGATGGGAAGATGGATGGAGCCAAATACAGGGCAATCTTAGAAGAAAACCTATTAGTGTCTACAAATACTTGACACTGGGGCGGAGGTTCACCTTCAAGCAGGACAACGACCCTAAACATACAGCCAGAGCTACAATGGAATGGTTTAGATCAAAGCATATTCATGTGTAAGAATGGCCCAGTCAAAATCCAGACCTAAATTCAATTGAGAATCTGTGGCAAGACTTGAAAATTGCTGTTCACAGACGCTCTTCTTCCAATCTGACAGAGCTTGAGATATTTTGCAAAGAAGAATGGCAAAAATGTTACTCTCTAGATGTGCAAAGCTGGTAGAGACATCCCCAAAAAGACTTGCAGCTGTAATTGCAGCGAAAGGCGGTTCTATAAAGTATTGACTCAGGGCGGCTGAATACAAATGCACGCCACACTTTTCACATATTTATTTGTAAGAAATTTTGAAAACAATTTATCATTTTCCTTCCACTTCCCAAGTATGTGCCACTTTGTGTTGGTCGATCACAAAAAATGCCAATAAAATACATGTACGTTTTTGGTTGTAACATGACAAAATGTGGAAAATTTCAAGGGGTAGGAATACTTTTCCAAGGCACTGTACATACACTTAGGACTTCCACCGTACAGTCTGAATGCAATAGTCTCACTATCTACAGAGCCAGGGCCAGTACAGGGGGGGGGGGGGGACTGCCGAGTGTCTGCAGCATAGGGGGTGGAGGGGGCGCTGCAAGGAGAGTTTCTGCAACTATTAGCTGACAGAAGTAGTGACAGCGGCATCACTACTTAAGTCAGCTTAGTGTTGTATGATATATGCCAAATCTGGAGAGGAGGAGAGAGCAGGTTGTGCTCTCGCTCTCCTCTCCAGCTACACACTCCTGTCAGTGTAGCGCTCTTCCACCAGGACTGTAAAATCGGGACATTACAGTTTCTAAACAAACTCTGTGTAATCCTGAGCTGACATCCAGTGGCATCCCCGAGCCTTGATCCCGGTCCCCTTCAGCAGCGGTACCTCTCCCGCCAGCGGCACCTCTCCCGCCAGCTGCCTGTGCAAAGGCTTAGAAATCGGCTCCCCCCAGGCTCCTCCTCAGCTCTGATATGTCAAGATGAGGAGGAGCCTAGGAAGAATAGGGTCACAGAGCTATGTGCCACGCTGTATTTGAGCTCTGTGCGTGTGAAACAAAGCTGCAGTCAAGCCGAGGGAAGGGAGAACTGCACTGGGGACACAAGGAGGTGACAGAGTATTTGTACTTGGAGGGGTACGAAGAAGATTACTTCTAGGTGGGATCGTTGTGTGCGTGCGTGGGGGGAGGGTATTTGTGCTATTGTGCTAGGAAGGGAAATCTGGGGGGGGGGTTGTGCTGGGATGGTGAATTTGAGGGGTGACAGGATAAGATTTTTTCTAGTAGGGATATTTGGCGGGGGGGGGGGGGGTGCTAGAAGGGGTGGTTTGTGCTGGGGGATGGGAGGAAGATGATTTTGTCTAGGAGGACAGATTTGGGAGGGGTTGTGCTAGAAGAGATGATTGGGATGGGGGGATTTGTGCTAGGACAGGAAATCCTGGGGCTGTTAGATTGGTGGGGGGGAGGGGAGGATTTGTGCTAGGAGGGGGAATTTGGGGGGTGACAGGGGTAAGATTTGCTCTAGGAGGGGGGGTTGTGCAAGGAGGAGGGATTTGTGCCGTGGGGATGTGGGGAAGAGGATTTGTGCTAGGAGGGGGTGATTGGGGGGTTGTGCTAGAAGAGGTGATCGGGGAGAAGATTTGTGCTAGGACAGAAAATATTGGGGCTGTTAGAAATGGGGATTAGGGAGGAGGAGAATTTATGCTGGTAGGGATGATGGGGGGTATTTGTGCTAGAAGGGAAATTTGGGGGGAGCATTTGTGCTAGGAGGGGGAATTTGGGGAGTGACAGGCGTAAGATTTGTGCTAGGAGGGGAAATTGAGGGGTGATTTGGGGGGTTTGTGCTTGGGGAATGGGCAGAAGAGGATTTGCGCTAGGAGGGGGAATTTGTGCAAGAAGGGAAAATTTTTATGGGGAAGGGCGGGGATTTGGGGGAGAGGATTTGTGCTAGTAGGGATGATTGATGGGTATTTGTGCTAGGAAGGGGGGAGGATTTATGCTAGTAGGAATGACTGGGGGGTATTTGTTAGGAGGGGATTTATTAGGAGGGGACATTTGGAGGAGGAGAGGATTTGTGCTGGGGGGGGGGGGGGATTTGGAGAGGGGGAGCATTTGTGCTTGGAGGGGAAATTTGAGGTGTGAGGATATGTGCTAATAGGGTGCTTTTTTGGTGAGGGATAGTTGTGCTAGCAGCGAACATTTGGGAAGAGAGAGGATTTGAGCTTAGAGAAAGGATGGGGGGGGGGTGTGCTGAGAGGGGGGATTTCAGCAGGGAGAGATTTGTACTCAGGCAATCTTTGTTGCCCTATATAAAGTACACATTTTCCTCCTTTCTGATTGGTTGCTGTCTTGCATCACTGACCGTTGTGTGGTTTGTTTCATTCCGAATTAATATTCGGACAAATTTTTCGTTATTCAGAGATTCAGATATATCCGAATACCCGAATTACAGTATAAGAAAATATGAATTGAAATTTGAATCGAATTTTACATCAAATTTCGGTTATATTCGAACTGTAAAAAATATTTCTTAAATCAAAGACTGTGTGTGTTATTAGAGTACCATTTCGAAATAATGCTGTTTTTGTTAAGCCAAAGGTGATTTAAAGAGTCATTGTAATTATTTGCTGAAGATTTTTCTTTTGTTTGTTCACTTTGGCACATTTGAATTGAAAAAAATCTAACATTTTTGATTCAACTGATTCGAAAATGTATCGATTCGAACGTTTAGAATAAAAAAAAGTCAGTAAATTCAAAGAGAACAAAAAAAAACATAAAAAGAATTCAGAATACGAATCCCGAATACGAACTGAAAGAATCAACCGAATTTAAAAAGAAATAACTAAATTAACAAATCTAAACGAAACAAAAAAAAACAAATTTCTTCGTCATGAACATGTCTACTGACCGTTTGAGGTTTTGCTTACATTAGGCGCACTGTGGTGCATTTTGCTCAAGCAAAATATACACACAAGAAACAATGTATTACTTATAACCAGGATACTGCATTGAGACGTGTTGGGGGAAAAAAAGTCCTGCTTACTGGAATTTTGGCATTTTTACCTGTATTTTTCCATTTAGGTCAACTGAATTGGACTTTCTTAGTGCATGTAAAACTAATCCAAAAATATGTCTAACAAACACATTTGATGTTAAACAAACTACAAGGCCAGTCATTCTGCAGATGCTATTAAGACTCATTAAGACTCATTCATACTACAGCAGAAATGAGGAATTTGGCAGGCAGTTCTGAGTTCTGTAAAGCTGAAGACGTTAGTACACATATAGGGGCATTTTTAGTTTTTAACATCAAATGGATCTGGACTGTTTCTTGCTCTCTTTTTTCTCTGTCATCGCTCTCAGCTGTTACTGGAGAAGAAGATTGGTGGGATGGCAATTGCAGGGGAGAATTGACAGCTGCTGTCAAAAATGATTGGTGGTGGTCCATTCAGTTTGAACTGCAATCAGTGGTTGTTTACCATAGTTGGCCTCCAGATGTTCTTATAAGCAGCTAGATATTCATTCAAGCCCAGCCACCATGTCATGGCTATCCTTTTTTCAGGGTTATGCCATTCACATTAGCAGATGGACAGTGTGTTTCATTTCAATATTCAGCAGGATTGTACATTTTAGACTTGAGTCTTTAAAGTGATTGCAAAGTCTAGTTTTTTTTTTCTCCAAAAATAACAAACATGTTATAGTTGCCTGCCTGTGTAGTGGTTTTGCACAGAGCAGCCCAGATCCTCCTCTTCTCTGGTCCCTCTTTGGCTCTTCTGGCCCCTCCCTCCTGTCGCGTGCACCCACAGCAAGCAGCTTGCTATGGGGGCACCCGAGCCAAGTCTACAGCTTCCTGTGTCAATTAAGATACGGAGCCCCGGTTCAGCACGCCCCCTCTCCTGATTTTTCTAACTGACTTTGATTGACAGCAACGGGAGCCAATGGCACAGCTGCTGTGTTTCAGACAATCAGGAGGAGAGTCTCGGACAGCCGAGGCACTCATGGACATCGCTGGAGAGAGATGGGGTTCAGGTAAGTATTAGGAGGGCTGCTGCACACAGAAGGTTTTTTATTTTAACGCATAGAATGTATTAAGATAAAAAACCTTCTGACTTTACAACCACTTTAAGGCTGAACATTGTGGTTAACGTTCGCATAACCTTTGCATAACCTTTGGCTAATGATTAGCTTTTCTTTTACATGTTCTTTGGTTTTACTGAAGTTAAATGCTGGATTTATAAGGAGGAAGGGAGCAAAATGGGCAATTGCCTCGGGCCCCCCTGCCAGAGAGTGCCCCAGACTTCCTTTATAAAAAAAATGTAAAAATTATAAAATTAGTTTTAATTAAAAAAAATGTAAGAAAGAGTGTGTGGGCGTCAGGATATAGAACAGCTTAAGTGTCTTGCACCGAGTGCAATAGCATCAACTCCTAACCAGTTAGTTTCTTCCATGTCCTGAATTGAACAGACTTTCCACAAGTGATTTTCTGTTTCCCAAGCCTTTCAGCCTGTGGATCCGTACACGCCACCTCCTGTTAATGCCGTCCACTCAGCAAAAAGAGAGGGGACTTGCCATAATGCTTGGAAAGACTTTACAGAGAAATATTGTAGCGTGATGCATCACTGTGATGAATGATTGGCAGGTCCACTTACCTGTGTAATGTGTATTCTTACAGTCAATAAAATTGAGAAAACAATCAAGTGTCTTCTTCAGAACTTAACTTATATTTGTTTTTAAACCAAATGCGATTTATCATTCATTTTAGTTGACTTTTTTTTATTTGTCATATAAGGAGGATTTGGATTTTGTGGGAATTTCAGAGACCTGGTTCAACAGCTCTCATGATTGGCTGGCAAACATTCAAGGGTATACCCTATACCGCAAGGATAGAGAGGGAAAAAAAGGGGGAGGGGTAAGCCTATATATCAAGAATAATGTACAAGTGAATGTGAGAGATGACATCACTGAGGGGGCTAGGAAGGAGGTGGAATCTTTATGGGTAGAGCTCCAAAGGGATGAAGCTAAGGGGAAAATAATACTGGGAGTATGCTATAGGCCCCCTAACCTGAGGGAGGAAGTGGAGACAGATCTCCTATCACAAATTGGATTAGCAGCAAGGATGGGAAGTGTTATCATAATGGGGGATTTTAATTATCCAGACATAGACTGGGCGGAGGGAACCGCGCATTCATTTAAGGCTCGCCAGTTCCTTAGTGTCTTGCAGGACAATTTTATGGGTCAGATGGTAGACGCACCAACTAGAAATAAAACATTACTAGATCTACTGATTACCAACAATACAGACCTGATAACAGATGTGGAAATACGGGGCAATTTAGGTAACAGCGATCACAGGTCAATTAGTTTCAGTATAAATCACACAAATAGGAGACATGAAGGGAACACAAAGACACTGAATTTCAAAAGAGCCAACTTCCCTAAACTACAAACCTTGCTAAAAGGCATAAATTGGGATAAAATATTAGGAACAAAGAATACGGAGGAGAGATGGGTTTGCTTTAAGAGCATATTAAATAAGGGCATTAGCCAATGTATCCCATTGAGTAATAAATTTAAAAGAGCGAACAAACATCCTGGATGGCTTAACTCCAATGTAAAAATGCATATAAAAGCAAAGGAGAAGGCCTTCAAAAAATACAAGGTTGAGGGATCATCCACAGCATTCAAAATTTATAAAGAATGCAATAAGAAATGTAAGGGTGCAATTAGGATGGCTAAGATAGAACATGAAAGACACATAGCGGAGGAGAGCAAAAAAAATCCCAAGAAATTCTTTAAGTATGTAAACAGTAAAAAAGGGAGGACAGACCATATTGGCCCCATAAAGAATGAGGAAGGACATCTGGTTACAAAGGATGGGGAGATGGCAAAGGTATTGAATTTATTCTTCTCCTCAGTCTTCACGAGTGAATCGGGGGGCTTCAGTAACCAAAACTGCAGTGTTTATCCTCATGACACAACACAGGAAGCACCTACATGGTTAACAGAGGACGGAATTAAAATTAGACTTGAGAAACTTAACATTAATAAATCACCGGGACCAGATGGCTTGCATCCGAGGGTACTTAGGGAACTCAGTCAGGTGATTGCCAGACCGTTGTTCCTAATTTTTACAGACAGTCTATTGACTGGAATGGTACCAGCTGATTGGAGAAAAGCCAATGTAGCACCAATATTTAAAAAGAGCCCAAAAAACATCCCTGGGAATTACAGACCAGTTAGCCTAACATCAATAGTATGTAAACTCTTGGAGGGGATGATAAGGGACTATATACAAGATTTTAGTAATAAGAATGATATCATTAGCAGTAATCAGCATGGATTCATGAAGAATCGTTCTTGCCAAACCAATCTATTAACCTTCTATGAGGAGGTGAGTTGCCATCTAGATAAAGGAAGGCCCGTAGACGTGGTGTATCTGGATTTTGCAAAAGCATTTGACACAGTTCCCCATAAACGTTTACTGTACAAAATAAGGTGCGTTGGCATGGACCATAGGGTGAGTACATGGATTGAAAACTGGCTACAAGGGCGTGTTCAGAGGGTGGTGATAAATGGGGAGTACTCAGAATGGTCAGGGGTGGGTAGTGGGGTTCCCAAGGGTTCTGTGCTGGGACCAATCCTATTTAATTTGTTCATAAACGACCTGGAGGATGGGATAAACAGTTCAATCTCTGTATTTGCAGACGATACTAAGCTAAGCAGGGCAATAACTTCTCCGCAGGATGTGGAAATCTTGCAAAAAGACCTGAACACATTAATGGGGTTGGCGACTACATGGCAAATGAGGTTCAATGTAGAAAAATGTAAAATAATGCATTTGGGTGGCAAAAATATGAATGCAATCTATACACTGGGGGGAGAACCTCTGGGGGAATCTAGGATGGAAAAGGACCTGGGGGTCCTAGTGGATGATAGGCTCAGCAATGGCATGCAATGCCAAGCTGCTGCTAATAAAGCAAACAGAATATTGGCATGCATTAAAAGGGGGATCAACTGCAGAGATAAAACGATAATTCTCCCGCTCTACAAGACTCTGGTCCGCCCGCACCTGGAGTATGCTGTCCAGTTCTGGGCACCAGTCCTCAGGAGGGACGTACTGGAATTGGAGCGAGTACAAAGAAGGGCAACAAAGCTAATAAAGGGTCTGGAGGATCTTAGTTATGAGGAAAGGTTGCGAGCACTGAACTTATTCTCTCTGGAGAAGAGACGCTTGAGAGGGGATATGATTTCAATTTACAAATACTGTATTGGTGACCCCACAATAGGGATAAAACTTTTTCGCAGAAGAGAGTTTAATAAGACTCGTGGCCACTCATTACAATTAGAAGAAAAGAGGTTTAACCTTAAACTACGTAGAGGGTTCTTTACTGTAAGAGCGGCAAGGATGTGGAATTCCCTTCCACAGGCGGTGGTCTCAGCGGGGAGCATTGATAGCTTCAAGAAACTATTAGATAATCACCTGAATGACCGCAATATACAGGGATATGTAATGTAATACTGACACATAATCACACACATAGGTTAGACTTGATGGACTTGTGTCTTTTTTCAACCTCACCTACTATGTAACTATAATTGAATTTCTATATTGAGGGCTACTCGAACTTGAAGTGCCCCAGGCCCCCTAAGGTATAAATCTGGCACTGGGCTTTACTAAATGTTGTTTTAAACTCCAGCAAATAATAATAATAAATAGTTTTCACCACTTTGGTTTCCAGACTCTTTTTATTGTTACCCTTTAACAGAATAGATAACCAGTCAAATGATCAGACTGAATTGACTAATTGAAATGAGTAGAAAATGAGTGGTTTGCAATTTACTAATCGGGTGCAAAGTTAGAAGAAGTAATGCAATTTTACAAAATGGATAATGAAAGCTGTGAAATCATGGACTCTTCACAGCAATGTCTCTGTGGCTCAATCAGGGTAAACGGTTGTGTAGCAAAGCCTCTATAAGGCTCGATTCACTGAGTGTTGATGGGGACAAGGCCCTCTTGCTGACAACCCTAGCCAGTGATTGTCGTGGTCTGTGAGTGGGATGTGAATGAGTATAGGGTAAATTGTACCCCTACCCATTCACCAAAAAAAAAATAGTGTAGTGTGAAAAAATATAGTAGACAGTTTTTGAGAAGTCTTTTATTAAAAATATCTTTTTCTTCCCTGCTTCTTCCTACGGTCTTCCTGCATCTTCTGACACATCTTCCTCCTCCGGGCTTCTTCTCCCGCTTCTTCTTCCACTCTTCTTCTTTCTCCTGTCTTCTTTGCAAAGCATTGGAGGAGAGTCGCCGGCGTGAGCGGCAGCAGAGGAAGAAGACAGGAGAAAGAAGAAGAGCGGAAGAACAAGCGGGAGAAGGAGAAGCCCGGAGGAGGAAGATGCAGGGAAGAAGAAGATATTTTTAATAAAAGTTGTCAAAAACTGTCTACTGTATTTTTTCCCACTACACTACTTTTTTTTGGTGAATGGGTACAATGTACCCCATACTCATTCACATGGGGGGAGGCTGGGATCTGGGGGCCTCCTTGTTAAAGGGGGCTTCCAGATTCCGATAAGCCCCTAACCCACAGACCCTGACAACCCCTGGCTAGGGTTGTGGGGAAGAGGCCCTTGCCCCTATCAACATGGGGGCAAGATGCTTTGGGGTGGGGGGCGCAGAGCCCCCTCTGCCCCAAAGCACCCACCCCCCCATGTTGAGGGCATGTTGAGATTATCCTCTTAAACCACATCCCTCTCTGTGAAGTCCAGAGTGGTTCTGGTGTGCCAGGGTATTTCTAAAATATCAAATTATCAATGATATGAATATCAATAGGATCTGCAGTCTAACTTTAAATCTGCTCAACATTTCAAGTGTTTACCAGTCTCAGAACTGATAGGAGGGACTGATTTTAAACACACTAAGACCCCTTTCACATTGTGCCGCCCCGGGTGTCAGCGGTAAAGCGGCACTATTTTTAGCTGCTTTACCGTCGTTTTAGCGGCACTATTCGGCCGCTAGCGGGCAGTTTTAACCCTCCGCTAGCGATCAAAAAGGGGTTAAATCCGCCCGCAAAACGCCGACGCAGCGGCGTTTTGTCGGCGGTATGACAGCGCTGCCCCATTGATTTCAATGGGAAGGAGCGGTGGAGGAGCGGTGAGTTCACTGCTCCTTCACCGCTCCAAAGAAGCTGCTGGCAGGACTTTTTCTGACGCCTTGCCAGCGCAACACTCCGGGTGTGAAAGTCCTCGGGCTTTCACACTGGAGTGCATGGAGCAACTGTTTTAGGGCGGTTTGCAGTCGCTATTTTTAACGATATAGCGCCTGCAAAACACCCCAGTGTGAAAAGGGTCTTAGGGAAGAATTAGACATGTGTCCATTTCCTCTGAAGCCCGAGCTGTGTTTGGATTGTGCATCAGAGGCTACTGACAGGTGGTGAGGAAGCGATGTGACGCATCCTCACCACCTGTTTTAACCCTGTTTTTGGTGACAAATGAGCCGCAACCGCGTGCGTTGCACACCTTTGTAGTGCTTCCCCATTTACTTGAAGGTGTTTTGCGTTGTGCCCATCGATTGCTACATGTAAGAAGAACTTGGCAGCTGCGGTTTGTAAAAATCCCCCTCCGCTGCCTATTGCAGCTTAAGCAAGCAGCAAGTACGCGACTCAACTTCACATTCTTGCTGACTCCCAACCATAAGTCTACATGAATCTTTAGAGTAGCATATTTGCACTCCAAACAAACCAAGGCAAACTCCACCCTCTAGTGAAAAATGAAATAGATTTGCTATTCAAACAACACCTGTTTAAAAAATCCTCAACTTGCAACTAATTCAAACATATGAACACTCTTAAAGAGAAAGTAAACCCTGATGGGTTTTACTTCCTCTTTTGCTCCCTGCAAAGCCTGCAAATTAAAAGCATAATGGGCTAGTATGCACCTGTCAGTGCCCATCAGTGCCCACTTATCAGTGCCCATCAGTGCCACACATCAGTGCCACCCATAAGTACCCATCAGTGCCACCCATATGTACCAATCAATGCCACCTACGAGTGCCCATCAGTGCCGCCTATGAGTGGCCATCAGTGCCGCCTATGCGTGCCCATCGGTGCCACGTATGAGTGCCCATCAGTGCTGCATACCAGTGCCACCTATCAGTGCCCATCAGTGCCACCTATCAGTGCCCATCAGTGCCGCCTATCAGTGCCCATCATCAGTGCCCATCAGTGCCACCTCATCAGTGCCACCTCATTGGTGCCACCTCATCAGTGCCCATCAGTGCCGCCGTATCAGTGCCCGTCAGTGCAGCCATATCAGTGCCCGTCATTGAAGGAGAAAACGTACTTATTTACAAAAAATTTTAACAGAAACAAAGAAAAACTTGTTTTTTTTTTTCGAAATTTTAGGTCTTTTTTTATTTGTTGCGCAAAAAATAAAAACCGCAGAGGTGATCAAATACCACCAAAAGAAAGCTTTATTTGTGGGAACAAAATGATAAAAAATTTGTTTGGGTACAGTGTTGTATGACCGCGCAATTGTCATTCAAATTGCGACAGCGCTGAAAGCTGAAAATTGGCCTGGGCGGGAAGGTGTCTAAGTGCCTGGTATTGAAGTGGTTAAAGGAAAGACAATTACAAATATTCTGCCAGGCATTAGTAGATGCAAACACCAACCAGTTATCTCTAGCCCAACAAGAATCAAAACTTTGTTGTATGCTCATCATATTATCAACAACTCTCATTGCATCAGTCTACACCAGGGGCAGGCAACCTTTTGAGCACAGTGTGCTGAAAAATGTTTTCACAGAAATTGAGCGTGCTAATTTTATAACAAAAAATGTCAACTTTACACTCTCAATCACAAAAGGATTTTTTATAAAGTTAATGTTAATAAACTGCTTTAGTAGTTAGAAATTAACATCCTGCACTCTCACGCCTCAGATCAGTCCCAATTCCTGTACCTTCACACCTCAGATCACTGTACTACCCTGCAAATCTGTTTTACCATTGTAACCCACTGCACATCTGCCCCACCACTGTACTACCCTACTCATCTGCTCAACCACTGTAGCCCTCCTGCACATCTGCCCCACCACTGTAACTCCCTGTACATCTGCCCCACCACTGTACCACCCTGCTCATCTGCCCCACCACTGTACCACCCTGCTCATCTGCCCCACCACTGTACCACCCTGCTCATCTGCCCCACCAATGTACCACCCTGCTCATCTGCCCCACCAATGTACCCCCTTTCTCATATGACCCACCACTGTAACCCCCTGCACATCTGCCCCACCACTGTAACCCCCTGCACATCTGCCCCACCACTGTACAACCCTGCACATGTGCCCCAACACTGTACTACCCTGCTCATCTGCTCCACCACTGTAGCCCTCCTGCTCATCTGCCCCACCACTGTACCACCCTGCTCATCTGCCCCACCACTGTACCACCCTGCTCATCTGCCCCACCACTGTACCACCCTGCTCATCTGCCCCACCAATGTACCCCTTTCTCATGTGCCCCACCACTGTAACCCCCTGCACATCTGCCCCACCGCTGTAACCCCCTGCACATCTGTCCCACCACTGTAATACCCTGCACATCTTCCCCACCTATGTAACCCCCTGCACATCTGCCTCACCTATTTACCCCCCTGCTCATCTGTCCCACCACTGTAACCCCCTGTACATCTGTCCCACCACTGTAACCCCCCTGCACATCTGCCCCACCACTGTAACCCCCTGCACATCTGCCCCACCACTGTACAACCCTGCACATGTGCCCCAACACTGTACTACCCTGCTCATCTGCTCCACCACTGTAGCCCTCCTGCTCATCTGCCCCACCACTGTACCACCCTGCTCATCTGCCCCACCACTGTACCACCCTGCTCATCTGCCCCACCACTGTACCACCCTGCTCATCTGCCCCACCAATGTACCCCTTTCTCATGTGCCCCACCACTGTAACCCCCTGCACATCTGCCCCACCGCTGTAACCCCCTGCACATCTGTCCCACCACTGTAATACCCTGCACATCTTCCCCACCTATGTAACCCCCTGCACATCTGCCTCACCTATTTACCCCCCTGCTCATCTGTCCCACCACTGTAACCCCCTGTACATCTGTCCCACCACTGTAACCCCCCTGCACATCTGCCCCACCACTGTAACCCCCTGTACATCTGTCCCACCACTGTAACCCCCCTGCACATCTGCCCCACCACTGTAACCCCCTGCACATCTGCCCCACCACTGTACAACCCTGCACATGTGCCCCAACACTGTACTACCCTGCTCATCTGCTCCACCACTGTAGCCCTCCTGCTCATCTGCCCCACCACTGTACCACCCTGCTCATCTGCCCCACCACTGTACCACCCTGCTCATCTGCCCCACCACTGTACCACCCTGCTCATCTGCCCCACCAATGTACCCCTTTCTCATGTGCCCCACCACTGTAACCCCCTGCACATCTGCCCCACCGCTGTAACCCCCTGCACATCTGTCCCACCACTGTAATACCCTGCACATCTTCCCCACCTATGTAACCCCCTGCACATCTGCCTCACCTATTTACCCCCCTGCTCATCTGTCCCACCATTGTAACCCCCTGTACATCTGTCCCACCACTGTAACCCCCCTGCACATCTGCCCCACCACTGTAACCCCCTGTACATCTGTCCCACCACTGTAACCCCCCTGCACATCTGCCCCACCAATGTACTACCCTGCATATCTGCCTCACCTATGTATGCCCTGCTCATCTGTCCCACCACTGTACCACCCTGCTCTTCTGTCCCACCACTTTAACCCCCTGCTTATCTGTCCCACCAATGTTCCCCCTTTCTCATCTGCCCCACGACTGTACCTCCTCCACATCTGTCCCACCTCTGTTCCCCCTGCTCTTCTGCCCCACCACTGTAACCCCCTGCTCATGTGTTCCACCGATGTACCTCCTTTCTCCTCTGTATCCCTCTGCACATCTGCCCCACCTCTGTACCCCCTGCTCCTCTGCCCCACCGCTGTAACCCCCTGCTCATCTTTCCCACCACTGTAAACCCCTTCTCATCTGGCCCAACACTGAACCCCCCTGCTCATCTGTCCTACAACTGTAACCCCCGGCTCATCTGCCCCATCACTGTACCCCCCTGCTTTTCTTTCCCACCGCTGAACCCCCTGCTCATGCCTCCCACCACTGTACCCCCCTGCTCTTCTGTCCCACCTCTGTTCCCCCTGCTCTCCTGCCCCACCATTGTAACCCCCCTGCTCATCTGCCCCATCAATGTACCCCTTTTCTCAACTGCCCCACCACTGTACCTCCCTGCACTACTGCTCCACTGCCCTATCCCCATGCTCTTCTGTCTCACTACTGAATCACCTTCTATCTGTCCTAACACTGAACCCATCTGCTCATTTGCCCCACCACTGTAACCAGCTTTCTTATCTGCCCCACCAATGTACCTCCTGCACATCTGTCTCACCTCTGTTCCCCCTGCTCTCCTGTCCCTCCACTGTTCCCCCTGCTCTCCTGCCCCACCACTGTAACCCCCTGCTCATCTGCCCCACCACAGTAACCCCCTGCTCATCTGCCCCACCAATGCACCTCCATTCACAACTGCCCCACTTCTCTACCCCCTGCTTTTCTGCCCCAACACTGGCCCCCCTGTTCATCTGGCCCATCCCTGTACCCCCCTGCTCATCTGGCCCATCACTGTACCCCCTGCTCATCTGCCCCACCAATACACCTCCTTTCACAACTGCCCCACTTCTCTACCCCCTGCTTTTCTGCCCCAACACTGAAACCCCCCTGCTCATCTGGCCCAACACTGAACCCCGCTGCTCATATGGCCGAACACTGAACCCCCCCTGCTCCACCACTGTTCCCCCTGCTCTTCTGCCCCACCACTGTAACCCCCTGCTCAACTGCCCCACCAATACACCTCCTTTTACAACTGCCCCAGTTCTCTACCCACTGCTTTTCTGCCCCAACACTGAACCCCCTGCTCATCTGGCCCAACACTGAACCCCTCTGCTCATCTGACCCAACACTGAACCCCTCTGCTCATCTGGCCCATCACTGTATCCCCCTGCTCTTCTGTCCCACTGCTGAACCCCCTTCTCATCTCTTCCACCACTGTACCCTCCTGCTCTTCTGTTACACCTCTGAACCCCTCCTGCTCATTTTCCTCACCGCTGTACCCTCCTGCTCATCTGCTCCACCACTGTACCTTCCTCTCATCTATGATATGCATTATATGCAAAGTGCTGGTGAAAGGAAGCAGAGATGAGACACATCTACCTGTCCTGGTACACTCATCCTGCTGATCCACCTCTCACATCTAGCCCACGTGCTTGTATGTGATGTATGTGATGTCACATAAAAGCATCTGGAATGGATGGCAATAATGAGCTCAGGTCAGGGGCATTTTCCGAAAACAGGGGCCCTGTGTGCAGGATGATAAGTTGGGCCCCCGCAGCTGAGAAAAAGTGTGGCACAGGAAAAGTTTGGTGTGATTTTCATTGCTCTGAATTCTGGCTGTGGCTTAAATGGACACAGAGTGCAGAGGGGTTCAGTAGTAAGCGATGCAAAGATTCAGGGATAACTTCAACAAAGTTTCCAGAAGCTTAATAGTAATTTCACGAACTGTCACCTGATTGTGGTTTTCTCAGTCAGTGAAATCCCTTCTTTCTGAGATTGGTAGTGGCAACCAAGCAAATAATCTTCCTCCAGATGGTGGGCGGGGTAGCAGGATTGTGATTGGCTTTAGCAGTGACTAAGACAGTCCTCCTCCTCCTGGAAACAAGGACCACCCCCCCCCCCCCAGCAGAACTGCACCCAATCTCTTCCTCATCACAAAAGCTGACGATCGCAGCTACAGCAAAGTTAGAGATCCAAACAATGTTTCCCATTTTTTACAATGTGGGGGGGCACAGTGCCTCCCCCTCAGTGCAGGTGCGGCATGGGGAATTCTGAAATTGGAATGCATTAGTGTCTCACTGACACTTCTCTGCGCTGCTCTGCTGATGGGGAGAGAGTCGATTGATTGACTATGAACAATTTCAGAATCAAACCTCCTGGACCCCATTGGAATCAGGAAAAATGGTAAAGTGTTCAAACACTTTCCAATTTACTTTTACTATTTTTCACAGTACATTATATCAAATGAATGAGTGAATCATGATAGGAATTATTTTATCAAATATGTGTATTGTTCTAACACTCAAAAATAGGAAACAATTATGACTTGATGGTATGAATAATTCAGAAATGAGAGGGAAATTATGATGCGATACTTATTAAGATGTCCTGAAAATGTATATCTTGATTAGTCATGCATCATGCACAAATATTCCATGATTACAATGAGAGAACACTAAAGAAATGAGACCACAAGTAATATTATCCACACCGGGGTTAATTGATCAATTGCATAGATCCAAATTTATTTCCAGAGACCCAAAATAAGAATTTCTGGTCCTAGAGCGCCATCTGATGGACAGGTATGATCACCACTTTAATAAATATTGGGTTAATCAATAGAAATGCCTTCCAGTCAGATGTGGGTAAATATTCAAAATGGCACCTTTTTCTTTAGATAAGGGGATCATATTCAAAGGTGTCATTTTCACTTAAGGAATCAAAATAATTAGGTTGAGCTGTGTCAGTAACTAGTAGTATAGACCCAATCCTTGCATTCTGCTACAGAGAATTCAATGGGAGGGACGGATTAGGGTGGACCTTGTTGCCTACCAACATAGTCTAAATTACCTGTGTTCCAAAATAATGGAGGCTATACCTACTAAATGAAAAATAAAAAATCTGGTGTCTCCTAGGGCCCCAGTATAAAGCTGTACTTGTTACTGCTAAAGCAATGTGCTATTGATACATCTGTGATTTTCTTTATCTAGATAAATCAGACATATATGATTTTTATTGACTTGTCAGAGAATAAACTGACATTTGTTTTCTTGTTACGTAGTCCATACAGTGAAAAATTTAGTGTGCTAAAAATCTCTACATAGACCTAAAAAGAAATCAGGAAATTAATCAAGTCATTGTGGTTTACGCTTAACCAAAACATTTTATGCTAATTAAGCTGGCTCACCCCAAGGTTGGAGGCATTGTCTTATATAGAGTAAATAAATAGTTGCTATTGCTGTATTGATTAATAGTTTAGACTTCAGACAGGTAACACAGGTGAGCAGCTTGGGGGTAACCAAGGCCCAAGAACAAAGGGCCACCCCACTGAAAACTGGAGTACTCTGGTAGCAATTGGGGAGAGGCCCCCCCACACTAGCTGAGTTTAGAGAAACTGCATGTAGCACGACCCCCTTGGGGACTGCTTGGATCTACCTGCTCATCTGCATCGCCCATTACCTTGTGAACATTCCAACCCACCTAACACTCTGAGTTCAGACATCTTTGCACCACCTTGAAGTAATAAGTCAAATAACTCAGTGCATTTATAATCTATTAACGTTTAATGGAACAATTCAAAGAGGATATTGTTACACAGAGGAGGCAACAGATCTACTGAGCTTTGGGTAACAGTCCTAGCTCAGTAGAGGAATCCCTTTTGGGTAACACAAGGCAAGATAATTTGTAGATAAACAGTATACTATATACACATATGTACAGTAGAATACTACTTGAACCTGAAAGGATAAGTAAAGGTTCATTATTTATACCGGCAAACTTCTAAAGGGGGAACCCAGGCCAGCCTATTAACCTTTAATTCTAATGAGAGATCAGGCTTAACAGAAATGGTATGAGGGCCCTTTAAGTAGTAATGACAGCAATGTCCCAGTTGCAGGCCTGATGGTCTTCACTGGCAGTCAGAGCTTGGTAGGCCCCGACCCCACTCTCCATGCACAGAAAGGTCCATCACGCATCAGGGCCAGGAGGAAGAGAGCGTGGGGCTTCTTTTATAGCTCCTCCCAGCAATCACCCTGATGGTAGCAAAGATCCCTGGGATATGTAGTCCAAGTGTATAGTCATGCGGAGCAATTACCATTCTGAGGAACTACCAATCCCACAGTCACTTTAGTTGTGCTCATGAATATGATGTCAGTTAATAAGGCTGGGCACTAGAGGAACATGCGATATATAGAAATACCGGAGGATCACTGTACTGTGCAATTGTAGTCCACATTGCTACATCCATGCTATTAGCTCTTGCCTGGCTGCCATTATATTGGGTTTGACAGTGGATGGCAGCTTACCCGGCAGCAGATAACTTGCCCACCTACCTCTACCTTATCGGGTGTGAGCTGCTGAGGAAGGAAATCTTCCCTGAGCATGACTAAGAACCTAGCATGTTGAGTTAAAGGGACCTGAGCTTGCATCTAAATATGGCAAGTAAATAACCACTCTGTTATAACCTGTATAATTTTTTAATGGTTGGTGGGTGGGTAGTGTGGGGGGTAGGGGGTACAATTCCATGTGCATTGGAGTGCCATTCAAAATTATGGCACCACAATGCACCACACTGCTGTTTGTATGATACTATGTGTTGTGGCAAATATGAGTATACATATGGGCCACAGGTCAAAATAGCCAGATTCAGGATATATTGTTGATTTTTTATAAATACAAACTCCCAGAAAATATACAAAAACACGTTTAAGTTTTCTTATTATTCATTCCTTCAAAAGTCACAAAATAAATGTAAATTGCAAGTCAACAGGTGCTATTATCTGAAATCTGTGTTTAGAATGCCCCCCAACCACACACACACACGCAAACTAGCTGAAAGCTGGAATTAGGCTTGAAGTGGGAATGCCTGCTATGTAAGCTTTTAGGTGAAAGTGGGGCATATGTAAGTAGATTTACAGAAAGGAGACATCTCAGGCCGGGGTTCTCAGTGTATTCTCTTGCATATAGTGAAGTCAGCAGGTTGTGAAACGTGTGGTTTGAGTTACACAAGTATGTGCATTCCATTGCAAATGTTTTGGCAGGAATACAGTGTATGTGTTTCGACTAGCAAATTATCTGTTGGCAAAAGTTGCCAACCAATGAGAGAGTATAGCGTATTTCTAGTAAGTACATGTTTTGACTTTTTATTATAAAATTTACCTGATCATAATTTATTTTGACAATACATCCACGTCTTTATATGTGTATTATACAGTATATCGATTTGGTTATTTTATTTCAAAAGTAAACACCAAGTAAAAATGTAAATGTGTCCTCCAGTGGTCATCACTGTATCATGGATAAAAGCCTATCTCTGGGCACACTTAGTCCTTCTTCCACTCCCCTTCCACCCATTAACTAATGTTTCCTTAAAATCAAAGTTTTATTTGATAGAAGATTTGAGGGCCTGCCACATCACATGGCCACGAATTTACATGGGCTTTTAGATTTTTTTTTTTAATTAACGTGGTAATTACACTAAGTGTAATTATAAATGCAACACTTTTGTGTTTGCCCCTATTTATAATGAGTTGAACTCAAAGATCTATGACTTTTTCTATGAACACAAAAGGCCTATTTCTCTCAAATTTTGTTCACAAATCTGTCTAAATCTGTGTTAGTGAGCACTTCTCCTTTGTCGAGATAATCGATCCACCTCACAGGCATGGCATATCAAGATGCTGATTAGACAGCATGATTTTTGTACAGGTGTGCCTTAGGCTGGCCACAATAAAAGGCCAGTCTAAAATGTGCAGTTTTCTGTATTGGGGGGGTGGGGGTCCAAAAACCAGTCGGTATCTGGTGTGACCACCATTTGCCTCATTCAGTGCAGCAGATCTCCTTCGCATAGAGTTGATCAGGTTTTGATTGTGGCCTGTGGAATGTTAATCCATTCCTCTTCAATGGTTGTGCGAAGATGCTGGATATTGGCAGGAACTGGAACACGCTCAATGGGTGACATGTCTGGTGAGTATGCTGACCATGCAAGAACTGGGATGTTTTCAGCTTCCAGGAATTGTCTACAGATCCTTGCAAAATGGGGCCGTGCATTATCATGCTGCAACATGAGGTGATGGTCGTGGATGAATGGCACAACAATGGGCCTCAGGATCTCCTCACAGTATCTCTGTGCATTCAAAATGCCATCAATAAAATGCACCTGTGTTCGTCGTCCATAGCATACGCCTGCCCATACCATAACCCCACCGCCACCATGGGCTACTCGATCCACGATGTTGACATCAGCAAACCGCTCACCCACCCAACGCCATACACTCTGTCTGCCATCTGCCCTGTACAGTGAAAACCTGGATTTATAAATGAAGAGAACACCTCTCCAAAGTACCAGACGCCATCGAATGTGAGCATTTGCCCACTCAAGTCGGTTACGATGATGAACTGCAGTCAGTTCGAGACCCAAATGAGACTGACGAGCATGCAGATGAGCTTCCCTGAGACAGTTTCTGACGGTTTGTGCAGAAATTCTTTGGGTTTGCAAAACGATTTTTGCAGCAGCTGCCCGGGTGGCTGGTCTTAGAGGTGAAGATGCTGGATGTGGAGGTCCTGGGCTCGTGTGGTTACATCTGTTCTACGGTTGTGAGGCCGGTTGGATGTACTGCAAAATTCTCTGAAATTTCTTTGGAGACGGCTTATGGTAGAGAAATTAACATTCAATTCAAGGGCAATAGCACTGGTGGACATTCCTGCAGTCAGCATGCCAATTGCACGCTCCCTCAAAACTTGTGACATCTGTGGCATTATGCTGTGTGATAAAACTGCACATTTTAGAGTGGCCTTTTATTGTGGCCAGCCTAAGGCACACCTGTTCAGTAATCATGCTGTCTAATCAGCATCTTGATATGCCACACCTGTGAGGTGGATGGATTATCTTTGGCAAAGGAGAAGTGCTCACTAACACAGATTTAGACAGATTTGTGAACAATATTTGAGAGAAATAGGCCTTTTATGTACATAGAAAAAGTCATAGATCTTTGAGTTCAGCTCATGATAAATAGGGGCAAACACAAAAGCGTTACGTTTATAATTTTGCTCAGTGTATTTAGGTGTGAGAGGGGTGGGGTAAAGGGAGGTAATTCTCAGAGGAACTTTTTAAAGCCAAACTCCTGGAAAATCCAATAAATACTCAGTATTTCTAGGGGAGAGATGAAAAAGCTCTATCACTTACCGGACTCCACACTCCTGCACTCACCTCCTCTGCCCGAAGCTCCAGTCTCTTGGAAGAGCTTTGGCGTCATCACATACAATATAGAGATATTAACCCTGTATTGTATGTTGAAAAGGATGGAGTGTGAACTTGGCCTGTTTCAGCTTACATAGTCGCTGGGCTGGAGGGTCTCTGCTGGAAAGCAGAATAAGGTATTCAATCCTTATTCTGGCACCTTTCACATAACGAACATTAACAAAAAATTCCTGAAGTTGGGCTTTAAGATTTTTGCTAATAATGTTCTCAGATACTGTGTATAGGGAGAGTTCAAGGAAAAAAGGTACATTTTCAGGAAACTGCCTAGCCACAAATAACATTACTAGCTGTTCTCTATAAGATACCAAACCTTCAGTTTAAAATCACATCCACTTTAAAAGGTTTAGACAATTTCTTGTTATCATACTATTAACACATTTTTAACATATTTATTTTATACTTTGGGTAGCTAAAGCAAATCAATTACATCACATGTCATAAACTCAGCATAACCGTGCCCATAATCTCAGCCTTACCATGCCCATAATCGCAGCCTTACCGTGCCCATAATGCAGTCTCACCGTACCCATAATCTTAGACTTACCGTGCCCATAATTGTAGCCTCACCATTCCCATAATGCAGTCTCACCTATTAACACATTTTTAACATATTTATTTTATACTTTGGGTAGCTAAAGCAAATCAATTACATCACATGTCATAAACTCAGCCTAACCGTGCCCATAATCTCAGTCTCACCGTGCCCATAATCGCAGCCTCGCTGTGCCTATAATCGCAGCCTCACCGTGCCCATAATGCTGTCTCACCGTGCCCATAATGCTGTCTCACCGTGCCCATAATCACAGCCTCGCCGTGCCTATAATGGCAGCCTCACTATGCCCATAATGCAGTCTCACCATGCCCATAATGCAGTCTCACCGGGCCCATAATGCAATCTCACCGTGCCCATAATCGCAGCCTCACTGTAGTCAGTGCCTGTGCCTGGATTACACAGTCTGCGGGCATCTCCCGCTGTGTGTCTCGGAGCTGAGTGTTAAAACTTTGGCCACACTGTGAGAAAAGTCCCGCCCTTCTCCTAGATCAGCTCGTGTGATAGACAGAACACTGCGTCTATCACATGAGCTGATCTAGGAGGAGGGCAGGACTTTTCTAACAGCGCGGCCAAAGTTTTCACACTCAGCTCGGAGACACACACCGGGAGATGCCCGCAGACTGTGTATGACATATAGTGGAGGAGGAGGGAGCGGAGCGCTGCAGCCACAACTTGGCCCAAAGCGGCCCCAGGGCAGGCAGCCTACCGATCAAAAAAATTTTGATCGATCAAAAAAATTAACGATTAATCGAGGAATTTATCGTTAATTTGCGCAGCCCTAAAAAAAATATCAAAATAGAACGAGGTTTTCACATTTATTGCAGATACAAGAGAAATTACGTTACTGTTATTTCATCTGTGATTAGTGTAATACGTGTAATGTATCCAATTATATTATTTCCCTCATGTTTGTCTCTTGTCACTAATAATTTTCCTACTTGATTTATCCTTCTATTAAAAAAAAAAAAACATTTTTTGCAAGATTTGTTTTTGCAATTATTGAGCTGCATTATACCAACAACAGTTTGGTGTTAATAAAGCACATAACCACACTTAAAGCGGAGTTCCAGCCAATTTTGTGTTTATTAAAAGTCCGCAGCTACAAAAAGTAGCTGCGGACTTTTAATAAACACACATTCACCTGTCCCACAGTCCAGTGATGTGGCTGCCCGAACCCTCGGCTCTCCCCAGGGCCAACATTGCAAGTATGAGCACCTGGCTGTGACAGTTTGTGACTTCACAGCCGGGTACGCACTGCGCTGCACCTCCTTAATGGATGGGAAATCTTTTGGGACCTGTGACGTCTCCTAGAAGATTGTAGGGAGGGATGGGGAGAGGAAAACTCCCACTTGAGCTGCTTGGAAGTGGGAGCAGGTACCTGTCAAAACTAGGTACCTGCTCCCCCCCCCCCAAAAAAAATTACATGCCAAGGGGGTAAGGAGTGCTTAAAGTGCAACTTCCACTTTTGGGTGGAACTCCGCTTTAACTAGTTAAAACAAGTGAATTCATGAAAGTACACTGAAGTTAATGTCACAGGTTTAGAAATAGATATAATGAATAGGATAAGATGAATTTCAATATAACACTTAAATGATAAAGAAAAGCAACTAAATATTGTTACTAAGTTTCATACTACCTATAAATTTTATGAAAATATGTTTATATTTTAAATTATACAAATAATTTTTAGTTCAAAAATTTTAAAAAT
This sequence comes from Aquarana catesbeiana, assembly GCF_042186555.1. Classification (NCBI taxonomy): domain Eukaryota; kingdom Metazoa; phylum Chordata; class Amphibia; order Anura; family Ranidae; genus Aquarana; species Aquarana catesbeiana. The sequence goes on from NC_133324.1 coordinate 868,872,142, forward strand.
ATACAATTTAAAACATGATATTATTATAATAAAAATATTATAAGATAGTATTAAGATTGAAATAACGTATAAATAGGATTCCTAATTTTAATTGCCTGTAAATAAGCCTCAATTAAACCAGTCAAAATGCTAGGCAATTTAAGCTAAACACATGATAAAAAGTTACATAAGTGAGTTGTCATATCTGTTAATACTATATTGTATGTTACAACAATTAGGAGAAAGGCATCTAAAGATTTGTGCTAATAACTTTTCCTGATAAAGCCAGATTAAAATCATAGAAATAAGTATGAGGTCAGACAGACACAGATTGATGAACTAAAAATCTTTATGTTTTTTAGTCTTACCACTACTTTCCTGTAACAGAAGTTGTACAGTATGTCTATATATGACCAGTGCACTCAATAATCTAACAGATCTGGTCAGACACCTCCCTCTTCCTTCACACTACAAGTCTGCATGAAGATGATTGTGATGAGGGGAGTGGCCATTACTCAGCTATGCCAGGACAGAGCATCAGAATCAGGACAGGAAGTATTTTCCATTAGGGGAAATATTTGTTTTTAAGGCATTTAAAGCAAAAATCTGTTAAAAATCAGCAATAGGGAACTATAAAGAGAAAAAAAATGTTTATGTTAAACAACAAAGGTAAAGTAAGAAGACTTTGTGTAAATGTCCAGAATCTTACAGAAAAGTTGGAAGAAACTAAAGAAAAATGTAAGTTTATCTCTGGATTTTAACTCTAGACCCTAATAGATCCCATTCATTAACACCTATTACCTCTTGCACATTCCGCCCCCTCTTAGCATTGATCTCCAGTACAGCAATAAATCCTAACTCTGATGATGCTGAACAAAACAAAAAGAAATGAAAAAGGTGGAAATTTTTCACATCCCATGGAAGAGAAATGTCTTCCAGAATATAAACACACCATTTTATACAGTATGTCCGATAGAATAATTAATACCAGTGACACATTATTTTAAAAGAGAAGTAGAGCCAAAACTCTTTTGGCCCTACTTCTCCTGTGGGTCACAGAAGTGCACTTAGTTCTTCACTTCTGTGACCCATATTCAGCTGACAGAGGGCTAAAGTCCACTCATCAATCAGCTTTTCCAAGCTCTGGGGAGATCCCAACTTAACCCAGATGCTTAACATTTCAGTGAGAGCTCCAGTGAGCACTGGAGGGGCAGAGTAGAGAGCGGGTGACTGACAGCCACCTGCTCTCTGCTCACTGAAGAAAGGGAACTGAGCAGTCAGCAATCTTTGATCTCTCCGTTTTTAGTAATTAATGTGACATGCATGGCCATCATCTGTAATGTATAAACACGAGAAGAGAAGAAAAAGAAAGATATCGGCTTGTACAGTCCAGTATCTTTCTTTTTCTTGTCTTCTTATCTTTTCAGTTCTTGGATGGCTGGGGACAGATGTGGCATCAGATCGATGCTTCATCCACCTAGGTGAGTATGTAGGTTTATTTTTTTTCAATTCCCGCACTTCTCTTTTAAAGACTAAAAAGGAAGAACCATGACTTGTTGGAAGAAAGACATTACTATTTAGTGAATGACAAATCTTCCTTTCCCTCCCTCCTTTCCCTCCCAAAAAACTCAGATAGATAAAGTTTATGTTCTGAAGAAAAAAAAGAACTTTAAATTTGAAGCATTTGGGAACAAGACAGAAAAATTGATTCAAATGGATGTCTACTACTACATGATTTGCTGAACTCGTTGCTAGGAATCTTCATCATAACAGGAATACAAATTTACCTCTGTAACAAGGTTGTAGTTCTGCACATAAAAAAATGAGGCTTGTCAGACCCTTCATTTTGATAGCTCTGTCTGTTATTGCATCAGGCTTGTTCTTCCCAGAGGAGCATTACATATTAATTCACAGCCGATCAAATGAAACAGCTACTGAACATTGTATCATAAACATCTGATAACTGTATAGTTAGTTGGATCAATGATACAGCATTGTTCTTGTCGAAGAACATTATATATCCATATGTAACTCGCCATCTAAACTTTTCAAACCAAAAGCAATGGCTTTTGGGGGGTATTTTCATCTCTTCAAATTCGCTTTACAGGGGTAATAAATGTAAAAGCTAAACCAGCCATTCTCAACCAGGGTTTCATGGAACCCTAGGGTTCCTCCAAAGGTTGATATGGGTTTTTTCTTGACCTCCTATCTGATGATGCCTTCATATGTCCTGATTGAACACCACATGGCAGAGCCAAGTGCAGGAAAACCAGGGATCATTTTAGCTGTCTATAAGTTTGTCATCCTGATCACCACTGTAAGGGGGTATTCTTCAATTGCCAACACTGGAATGGGGGCGTTCCTCCACAATCACCACAATAAGTGGATTATTCTTCAATTGCCACCAATATAAGAGGGTTTTTTCCCTGACTCCCTGATGAATGAATTTTAGAAAGGGTTCCATGGGACCTGAAAATTATTTCAAAGGTTCCTCTGGGGTTAAAATGTTGGGAAAGCTTGTACTAAACTAACAATACAAACTAAACACTGCATTTACATCTAACACGGGCAAACTAATGCCTTTGACACAAACAGATTTGATTTTGCCTCTACTTTGCTAACCATGTTCTTGCTTTTATTGTTTTCTATTAGTGGGATGATATATTGCACTAGTAACCCCTACCCCATACTACCTAAATTGGTAACCAAGCCCGATTTGTCACTTATCTCACATGAAGCACAGCAACAAGACACCTTTAGAAATACTAAAGACCGTTTTCAACCACACATCCTAAGGGCTTACTGAATTCAAACAAGTGCCTGGAATATACCATAGTGTGGGGTATCTTTCCAACACTCATTAGAACTGCAGAGGCCATACAGAAGAGTGGTAAAACATCTTCAACATTACTCTTATCTCATATGAAGCACAGCAAGAAGATGTCTAAAAATACTGAAGACCTTTTCACCACTCATGCTAAGGGTTTACCCAATTCAAACCAGTGTATGGAACATACTCCTGTCTGAGTTATGTTCCTAATTAGAAATGAAGGAACGACTCAGAAGAGTGATAAAACATCTTCAAAAATACTCTTATCTCTCATGAACCATAGCAACAAGACGTGCTTAAAAATACTGAAGGCCCATTCAACACTTATCCTAAGAGCTTACTAAATTCAAACTAGTGTCTGGAAGCTACCCCAGTGTGGGGCATGTTCCTAACACTCATTAGATTGGAAGAAGCCACTTGAAAAAATGGTAAAACATCTTCAACATTACTAAACAAGTCAAATTTCCAATGACGAAGTAATACTAGTTATACCTTGACCTGGATAAATGAAAACCTTCAAACATCTGCCAACAAGATTTCATCTCCTGACTCCGCAGGTCTGCCCACCTTCAACTGGACAGAAGATCTCATTTGCAATGTTGGTTTACAAATATTTCATGGAGAAATCAGTTGAAGGAGTGAGACTCCAAGGGAGGAGAAGCAGAGCTGGGAAACACTTAGAGATCTCTCTACCAGAAGCCTTTAGAGATTAAATAATCTGGTGGCTGATTTCATTTACTAGTACTTAGAAAACATGAAATATTGTTTTTCTGTATTAACTCCAAAATGTGATGACTATACCGTTACACCCTGCAGCTATTTGGCACAAATGCTTTTTCTTACCTTATGTTGGAATATTGTCATCCGACATCCCAGAAATACTCTTGCAACCAAACAGTCCCATAGGTTTGAGAAGGGATCCTAAAGGTTCTGAAAAGTGTTCCAGGCACAGTGACACTCCAGCAGACTGTCTGATCTCCGGGAAAGGACTAAGTCTACAACTTGCAGATGATGAAGTTTTCTCTGCTACACTCCACTCCTATTCACTAGCACTTGCCAAGTTCTCTAATTTGAAGCAACTGCATCTTTTTAAAACAAACTTGGTCCCCTGAGGAGACTGGTTCTCTTGTTTGGGAGTGAGCGATGTAGAGGGATCTCTCTTCTCTCTATCCTCTAACAGTGTATCTGTCTTAATGGTGCTGCTCTCTACTTTGATCCATACAGTCATAGTGAATATCTCGCAGAGGGGATCTGCAGCTTTGGCTCCTATTCAGCTGAGGTCAGGAAGTCACCCTAGCAGCTGGGAGGGATTATGCAGTTAGATTTATGCAAGTCTAATATGTGGCCAGAATTATGGTTTCATTTATGTCACTTGTTCCTGTGTAATAAAAACTTTGAATTTCTAATAGAATTATACGCTCCATCATCTATTGAGCTGTTTAAAGTAAACTTTTACTAAGAGAAGTATGAAGGTTGCAATTGCTGGCATTCTGAAAATTGCTTGGCTGCCTCTTGCTTCAGTCATTTGAGTTAGTGACCCAGAACAAGTATGCAGAACATTAAAGGTGAATTCCAGTTAAAAAGCTAAATACAAGGATGAAATACTTAAATAGGAGCTGCTTTACCTGCCAAAGAATTTGTTTTTTTTGTCTATCTGGTCCTGAAATTTAGGAGCTCTACCACACAGCACAACCCTTTGTGGCAGAGCAGAAGACCTGATTTTTCTCTGCTGCAGTTAGGCTGCATTCACAATGTTCCGCAGAAAAAAATGCATATGTGTTTTTGCAGCGTTTCAGATGCACTTCCAGTGCGTTTTCTGGGTGTCTGTTACCCAGCATGCAAACAAAGGGGAACACCCTAGCTATGCAACACATAGCTGGTGCTGCCGTAAGACCATACAAACAGAACAAAAGATTATAGCGCACACATATAAAAATGTAATTGAAATCCTACAAGGCTATTTAAAGCACCTGGACATAATAATCAAATAAGTAGATATGGGGATTTGGTTGCACCATATGGCCATACAGTGCTTAAGCCCACTATTGTGTCAAAGTACCCTATTTTCAGTGGGTCCTACACTACTCATAGAATGAAAGATCCCACTTCTCAACCATGGGAGAAATACACTCCTCTATATGGGAGAACTTAAAGGTGGACTATAACTCAGGTGGACACTGATTAGAAGTACTGGTGGGGGATGATGGGGTGCTCCATCCCAAGGGACAAACAAAGACTTGGGGGGCACACCCTAACTATGCATCACATTAAAGATGGTGCTGCCATAAGACCATACAAACAGAACAAAAGATTATAGTGCACACATACAAAAATGTAATTTAAATCCTTTCATTCTATGAATAATGTAGGACCCTCTGAAAATGGGGTACTTTGAGGCAGTAGTGGGCTTAAACACTGTAAAGCCATATGGTGCGACCAAATCCTCGTATTTGCTTATTTGCTTATTATGTTCAGGTGCTTTAAATAGCCTTGTAGCATTTAAATGACATTTTTGTATGTATGCGCTATAATCTTTTGTCCTATTACCCAGTATGCAACGCAGGTGGGAAACATTTTCCTTTTTTTTTTTTTAGCAAGCTAAAAATGCAGCAAAAATGCACCAGTGTGAAAGGGACCTTAACCACTTACCCACTGGGCACTTAAACCCCCTTCCTAACCAGACCAATTTTCAGCTTTCGGTGCTCTCACATTTTGAATGACAATTACTCAGTCATGCAACACTGTACCCATATGAATTTTGTCCTTTTTTTCCCACAAATATAGCTTTCTTTTGGTGGTATTTAATCACCGCTGGGTTTTTATTTTTTGTGCTATAAAAGAAAAAAGACTGAAAATTCTGTAAAAAAAATGCATTTTTCTTCGTTTCTGTTATAAAATTTTGCAAATTAGTAATTTTTCTTCATAAATTTTGGCCCAAATTTATACTGCTACCTTTGGCAAAAAGACTGCTATCTTTGGCAAAAATAACCCACATTGGTGTATATTATTTGGTCTTTGTAAAAGTTATAGAGTCCACAAGCTATGGTGGAAATCACTGAAAATTGATCACACCTGAAGTACTGACGGCCTATCTAATTTCTTGAGACCCTAACATGCCAGGAAAGTACAAATACCCCCCAAATGACCCCTTTTTGGAAAGTAGACATTCCAAGGTATTTAGAAAGGGGCATGGCGAGTTTTTTGAAGTTGTCATTTTTTCCCACAATTCTTTGTAAAATCAAGATTTTTTTTGTATTTTTATTTTTTCACAAAATTGTCATATTAGAAGGTTATTTCTCACACACAGCATATGCATACCACAAATTACACCCCAAAACACATTCTGCTACTCCTCCTGAGTACGGTGATACCACATGTGTGAGACTTTTACACCTCGTGGCCACATACAGAGGCCCAACATGCATGGAGCGCCATCAGGTGTTCTGGACCATAAATTACACATCTAATTACCTGACTACCTCTTAGACTTTTGAAGACCCTGGAGCACCAGGACAATGGAAACGCCCCAAAAATGACCCCATTTTGGAAAGTAAACACCCCAACGTATAATCTATGAGGCATAATGAGTGTTTTGAACATGTCATTTTTTTCTACAAATTTTTGGAAAATGTGGAAAGAAAATGAAAACGCATTTTTTTTAACACAAAGTTGTCCATTTATACAATAACACATATCATGTACATACCAAAAATGACACCCCAAAATACATTCTCCTACTCCTCCTGAGTATGGCAATACCACGTGTGAGACTTCCACAGCCTGGCCACATACAGAGGCAGAGTATGGCTGGTTATGGCTGAGTATGGCTGGGTATCACTGAGTATGGCTGAGCATGGCTGAGCATGGCTGGGTACAGCTCGGTATGGCTGAGCATGGCTGGGTACAGCTCGGTATGGCTGAGTATGGCTGGGTACAGCTCGGTATGGCTGAGTATGGCTGGGTACAGCTCGGTATGGCTGAGTATGGCTGGGTATCACTTAGTATGGCTGAACATGGCTGGGTACAGCTCGGTATGGCTGAGTACAGCTGAGTATGGCTGGGTATGGCTGGGTATCACCGAGTATGGCTGAGCATGGCTGGGTACAGCTCGGTATGGCTGAGTATGGCTGAGTATGGTTGGGAGTGGATGGGATGGCTGAGCATGGATGGATGGATAAGTATGACAGAGGGATGGCTGAGCATGGATGGATGAGTATGGATGGATGAGTATGAATGGCGGGATGGCTGAGCGTGGATGGCGGGATGGCTGAGCAAGGATGGCGGGATGGCTGAGCGGGCATTTACCGTGATCCGTGATGCAGGACCCGGCGGTCATGGATACTGACGTGTGCATGCCCCAGGGGCGCAGCGGGAGCACGATTCTGGGAGGACGTCATAGTACGCCCTCCCAAAGTTATTAAATATTAAATGATATTAAAGTGTTACTAAACCCAGGACCCTGCATTCACTATATCTGGTCTCTCACAGTACACAGAACACGGAAATTCAATTATTTTAGTAAATATAAACTGCTAAATACCTTTTCTCATCAGCAGTTAGAGTTGTCTTGTGACTTTTATCAGTGTCTGGTTAAAGCTTGTAGGAGGATTTTTTTTATTCTCCCCTGACTGTCCTATGAGGCTGCAGGACACCTGACACTCTGCTTGTCCAGTGATTGGCCCTGTGCTGATCACATGCACTCTCCCAAGAAAAAAAACTCTCTAGCAATACACACCAAACCAAGCATATGCAGAGTTCCCCCAAGGCTCTGTTCTATCAGCAGATGGTCTGGGTACTGTAAAAGAAGGGGAGGATCAGAGAAGACAAGAGCAAACAGCCTTTTTACACAATGCAGAGGATTAACCCCTTAGGTTCCAAAGAATGTATAACACGCATGCTTTACTGCATATACTGTACAGAAGGATTTTACTGTTGTGGGTTTAGTAACACTTTAAAGGTTTGTGTGTGTGTGTTTTTTTTTTTAAATACCAAACATGTCACACTTACCTGCTCTGTGTAATGGTTTTGCACAGAGCAGCCCTGATCCTCTTCTTCTCGGGTTCCCCCGCCAGTGCTCCTCCTTCACCAGTGCCCCAATAGCAAACCCCTTGCTATAGGGGTATTGGTGCATTCTTGCTCCCGAGCCCCAGTCTATGCGTCCATAAGACACAGAGCCGTGGCTCGGCCCCACTCTCTCCTCATTGGCTCACTTGCTGTGATTGACAGCAGAGCCAATGGCTTCTGCTGCTGTCTCAGCCAATGAGGAGAGAGAGACCCGGAACAGCTGAGGCTCACGTGCACATCGCTGGATCAAGAGGGGGCTCAGGTGAGTATTAGGGGGGCTGTGGTGGGGACAGCACATGGAAGGTTTTTTTATCTTCATGCATAGAATGCATGGAGGTAAACAACCTTCAGCCCTTCCAACCACTTTAAGGCATTTTTATATTTGTATTAGAGCCAGCCTACTACTTGCATCAAAGGTGAGAGCTATTGAGAAGACTACTGAGGCTGGATTTTTTCATGGAATTATGTACAGCACCCTGCTGACTCCTCCCACTAACCATAATCTGTCTGCATTGCAGAGAGAAGCACCGAGACCCAGAGATGATGTCACTGGGTCCAAATTATGGTATGTCATGAAAATTTGTTTGTTTTTTTTAAATATGCATTAACATGTTAATGGGGGGAGGACAAACCCAGGATGGCAAAATATGAGCTGATTAAACATCAACATTAAGCAACACTTACAGGTCTTTCCCCATCCTATGACTGGACATTGGAGGGAGAAGCAGCTCATCCCTTTGTCACTCTGCTCTCACCTCCTGTATGTCACTTGTTGGCACATTAGCACTGCAGCACAACTGATTGCCTCTTTTGCCTTCCTCTCCCAGTCTGAGCTCTGCCATACAACATGATGCTGGTTTCATGAAAAGTGCACTTTATGATATATTCTCGATGACAAAGCTCCCTTAATTGTGTCTTTTATGCCTCCTTGAAGTTCAGCTCTAAGTCAGAGTGAAACCAGAACTCCTGATCTGAATACTTGTTCCTGGTCAAGGACTCAAAAAGTATTGAAGTCATTAGAGAATGACAGCCAGGCAATGTAGATGATCAGCAATGACATCTGTACATTTCTCTCAGCACAGGTTTCCCTTTTGGCTTTGTACACAGGAGTCTGCTTTGATTTGTATTGTAAGTGTACTGTCTGCCCTCGTGTTGTAAAGTGCTGTGTAAACTGTTGGCGCTATATAAATCCTGTATAATAATAATAATTGTAAAGCAAGCTTGTAGGCCTCATTCACACTGGTGCTGTCAAATCTGCATTTATATACGTTTAGAGGACCATTCTACATGCAAATAAATGCATGCATTGATTTTTCAATTATGCCATTACATAGCTCCCAACTGTCCCTGATTTCAAGCACTTGTGGGTTTAACCAATCTTATTTTTTTGTACAATTCTCCATTAAGGGGGTGTGGCAAGGGGTGTGTCCTATGCCTGCATACTTTTGCTGATAGGTGTCCCTTATTCCCATCTCAAAAAGTTGGGAGGTATGCATTCACACTGTGTGTTTACCTCAGTGTTACCAATCGTCAGTATTTTTACTGGCAACCAGTAAAAAAGAGGCAAATTTCTCCTGCCAGTAAATGGAAAAGGTTGCCAGTAAAAAAATATAACTGTGACACTCGGCTCCGTCTGGAGCTGGCTGAGACCATCCGAGTGCCTGCTACAGTGTGTTCAGGTGGCTCTGGCGGAGGCGGTGCCTGAGCATGTCGTGTGATGTCATAGTGCAAGGGAGCCAAGCATAGCAGCCAGAGCCTCGTGTGCGGGTCAGCGGGACGGGAGCAAGGCAGGCCTGGAGCGGGACCGTCAGTGCTGTTTAGACTGGAGTGGACTGAAGGGACCAACTGGCTTGGAGAGAGACTATCACTGTGACCCAGGAGGGGACATGTCATTTCAGTGAGGTGTCATCATCATCTGTGCTGCTGAACACTGCTGTCAGTGTCACTTTGAGAGTAAAATTTCATGTGTGCGCATGACCCATTCTAATTTCTTGCCCTCCTGTCCTTGACCTACTTACTTACTATATCGAAAATAAAATAAATATGTTTTTTTGCCTTATTATCTACCTTACATCACATTCCTAACTGCATGTTGTACTTGTTTGTAGCCTAAATACTTACATTTGCATTTAAAACAGTAATTTTTAAACTTTTGGAAATGCCAGTAAATTTTGGGTGTCAAGTCAGTAAATTTCAATCTGGTTGGCAACACTGGTTTATCTGCATTTAGGTGCAGTCAGTTCAGCTGTGTTTAGAGAAAAAAGAATTCTGTGCATCCAAGATCTAATTAGACACTCTAAATGCACTTAAGCCCTGGTTCACATTGGAGTGATTTGGCATGCGATTTGACATGTCAAAACGCATGCCAAATCGACAGCAATTGCTGGCAATGGCACAATCGGTGCAACATTGCATTTGCGGCGCCACACCAATTCCCAAAAGTAGTTTCTTTACTACTTTTCGCAACTTTGGGGTGCGATTTCTATTGATACCTGTGCAGCACAGATGTCTTTGAAATCGCCCCCCGAAGTCAGATTGACATGCGGGAATTCAGCTGAACTCACGCGATTTCATTCCCGCTGTCAGTGTGAACCTGGGCTAAACGCACCTAAATGCAGCTACACCTGCTTAAACCACTTGGCGACCAGCGCCGTCATTATACTGCGGCAGGTCGGCGCGATCCTGCAAACCGTCAAAGCTGTACTTTGTTCTCTTTAAGCGGGATAGCAGGCTGCACAGTGGGGGTGCCGATGCTCGTGACCGGTGGTCGCAATGGCCGCTGGTAACGAGTGATCGCGGGCACGAGAGGCAAAACAGGGACGTGTGTGTGTAAACACACATCCCAGTTCGGAGAGGAGAGAGAGATTGTGAGTTCCTACAAGCTGGGAACCACAATCTGTCATCTCCTATAGTCAGTCCCATCCCCCACAGTTAGAACACACACATAGGGTACACAGTTAACCCCATGATCGCCCCCTAGTGTTAACCCCTTCCCTGCCAGTGACATTTTTTACAGTAATCAGTGCATTTTTATAGCACTGATCGCTGTAAAATTGTCAATTGACCCAAAAATGTGTCAAAAGTGTCTGATGTGTCCGCCATAGTGTCGCAGTCTCTATGAAAATCGCAGATCGCGGCCATTACTAGTAAAAAAAAAAAATAATAAAAATGCCAGAAATCTATCCCCTATTTTGTAGATGCTATAACTTTTGCGCAAACCAATCATTATATGCTTTTTGCGATTTTTATTACCAAAAATATGTAGAAGAATACATATCGGCCTAAACTGAGGAAAAAATTAGCTTTTTTTTTAAAAAAAATGGGGCTATTTATTACAGCAAAAAGTACAAAATATTCATTTTTTTTTCAAACTTGTCCCTCTTTTTTTGTTTATAGCGCAAAAAATAAAAACCGCAGAGATGATCAAATACCACCAAAAGAAAGCTCTATATGTGGGAAAAAAAGGATGTCAATTTTGTTTGGGTATAGCGTCGCACAGCCGCACAATTGTTAGTTAAAGCGACGCAGTGCCGTATCGCAAAAAATGGCCTGGTCATTGAGCAGCCAATTCTTCCAGGGCTGAAGTGGTAATCAGTTTAATCTAAACCCAGGAAAAAGTGATCTGGGAGGCTTAAAAGTTGTTTATCCTTCCCTGAAAACTTCTCTTGTGTTTAGAAAAGCTAAACATAGGAGTGCCAATGTAAATTAAGCCTTGGGAGAGCACCTACTTTATATTTGTTACATGCTCACAATCACATAGCATAACTTAAAAAAATATAAAAACTCTTGCTTACCATTTTACATACTTTTTTCTGAAAAAAATCACTGTGTTCCATAATGAACTCTGTCTTTACTGTGCTGGCAGATCATCATTATCAGTTGTAAACAAGAGTTAAACACTGTCCATCCTAACAAAGAGTTAATGACTAAAGCGAAACTTCACTTTCTCATTCAACATTAACTATGTTTTTTTACAAAGGTAACATTAACCTATGTTTAATCCTTATGCTGTTGGCATTAGTAAATAGATAGGAAGATATATTATATTTACTTGTTTTAAACTTTTTTTTACATTTCTTCAGTTGTTTTCTGGTTTTTGCCATAGGTCAAAATGATTTCAAACACCCCAGGAGTCATCCTGGGCATTTTTTCTTTCATCCCTAAGCCTACCCTGCCTGCATTCCTGAGCTAAGGGCAGATGGATTCCAAAAAATAAATGCTACATGAATCATCTGCCATTACTCAAGATAGGTACATCTAGAAGTGCTAGGGTTGTGTTTTTCAAAGTGACTTCTCCAAAAAAAAGGATGGAGACATGGATGGATTGGTGAGTTTGGTTTGAATATTTAAAATGAATTTGTGATGCTCAGATACAATTAAGTTCCACTTTAAGAAGTTAACCTGCTGCATTTAATGTTATTGAGGGATAGTTTATTGAGAGTCCATAGTGTCAATGTCCAATGCTTGGATTGGACCGGCTGATGAATAAAAACTGTACACACATTTCAACCTGCCTACAAGCATGCCTAAAAATACATTTAACCCCCTGGCTCCCAATTAATTGGTTTAGATAGCAATAAGACTGAGCAACAAATGTTACCAGGTAACAAAAACAACAAAATCAAGAAGTGTTCAAAAGGGTAAAGAAAAAAAATTGCAGTAATTATTATGCAAACCAATAATGAATAAATTGTAGCGCTAAAAAACACATATATACTGTGAACAGAATGTCTCTGTCAACATAAAAATATGTCTCTGTAAACGTAAAAAAAATATATCCCAGTGATGACGTGTTGTCACAAAGAAGTAGTGGTCCACAGCAAATGGGTGCAATCAGTGTGAAAGTTCCTTCCACTTCCCAAATATCAGCTTACCGGAACTGTTGGATTCTACTGCCATTTAGCATAGAATCAATCGAGCTGTGTGCCACCAAGGGCGGATGTATGGAATGGTCGAGGACGAATGGAGCATCTGCGAAGCCAAGATGTCGCCTCTGGATCCACGGGAAACGAGCCAAGAATGGTTCCAAGGTTCAAACTATTTCTCAGTTCCCGGAAGTATGTAGAATAAAGAGAGATGCTTCCACATAGTGTAAATCAGGGTTATTTATTACTAAAAAAAACGCAATACATAAAAGTGATCACAAATAAAACAGGCAGTGTACAAGGTAAGAAACCGCCCTACGCATTTCGATCAAAAGACCTTCAACAGGGGCACGCATTTCGATCAAAAGACCTTCAACACTATGTCCCTGTTGAAGGTCTTTTGATCGAAACGCGTAGGGCGGTTTCTTACCTTGTACACTGCCTGTTTTATTCGTGATCACTTTTATGTATTGCGTTTTTTTTAGTAATAAATAACCCTGATTTACACTATGTGGAAGCATCTCTCTTTTTTCCACATACTTCCGGGAACTGAGAAATAGTTTGAACCTTGGAACCAGTCTTGGCTCGTTTCCCGTGGATCCAGAGGCGACATCTTGGCTTCGCAGATGCTCCATTCGTCCTCGACCATTCCATACATCCGCCCTTGGTGGCACACAGCTCGATTGATTCTATGCTAAATGGCAGTAGAATCCAACAGTTCCGGTAAGCGTACCTTATTCACTTATTACTCTGATGACATCTGAGCTGATATTTGGGAAGTGGAAGGAACTTTCACACTGATTGCACCCATTTGTTGTGGACCACTACTTCTTTGTGACAACATGTCATCACTGGGATATATTTTTACGTTTACAGAGACATTCTGTTCACAGTCACCACTGAGACATATTTTTATGTTGACAGAGACATTTTGTTCACAGTATATATGTGTTTTTTAGCGCTACAATTTATTCATTATTAGTTGGCATTTTTGTCACGTTTTGTAGCAGCTTTTGCTCTTTTTCACTTTTTGGGTAGCGCATTAATCATCCCCCTTTTTACAGTAATTATTATGTCCACGGGGGCGTGGTGGGATGGTGGTCTGAAAAGACATGCATATGAAGAGCTCCTGCCATCCTGTTACCCATCATTGGCTTTTCTGCACCAGCAAACCCACCTAGCAATCTCCAGAGAATCCGTAGATCTCTTGCCTGTCAGCGCACCACCCAAGGCCAGTATTGCGGAGCTCATTACCCTTGCAGCAGCCCGAGGGACGGTCCGAGGCTCTGGTTCCTTCTCGTTGGAGCAGCTGACATCTTGCTACACCCGGCTCCAGTGCCTGCACTGACTCAAGGCCTTCCTGACTCCCCTGCACCCAGTTTACTCCTCATATGGTCACCAAAGCCATCCAGCCTGCTAACCGCCACCTTCATCTCTCATGCTACACGGCTGCACATCGGCCTGGAGGTATAATCACGGATCCAGCAGAGTGACTAGACCCCGGTAACTGCTTATGGCCTCCCTGACTCCTTAATGCCTGATTCATGTCACATCTAACCACCAGATCGCCCTAGCAGGTCAGATTGCAGCCCCCGGCTAGGATAGAAGCAGGCATCCACCTCTGTTTGTCGCACGGCCGCGACCCTGGGCCCAGAGCCACGTGTGGCGGTATCTTGATCCACCCTGCTACAGTGTTAGCACTCGCTCCTGGTCTCCCTGACTCCTCTGCACCCGGCTAACTTCCTGCACTGCCACTGGAGCTACCCAGCTTGTTAATCTGCCACCTGCAGCTTACATTGAAGCACTCCTCTGCTCATGCAGCCGCCTAAGGATCAGTTCACAACAACGGCACCGTGAGTATCGGCCATCTTACTACTCCCTAGCAATTGCTTTTGCCCTCAATGCCACCTCTGTGCCCAAACCTTGCTCTACCTGGCCACTGGACCTTCCCTCATCCAACACTGCTGCCTCCCAATAGTATAGCAGCAAGTTTTCAGCTCAATCTGTGGTTCGGGGGACAAGCCGCAGCCCTGTCTCAGCTACAGCTTTGCGGGTAGAGGCCATTCTGCCTCCTAATAACAGCAACACTTCCCTGACCCTCCTGCTGAGCCTCATTTTTCAAAAGCAACCAAGCTTTCCTGCCAGACAAGGAACTATCTGATGCCATCAAAGAAGCAATCCACAGGTAAACAACAGCCCAGGGCTCAGATTGTGACCCCAACCCCAACCACGAGTGTGGATTCCTCCTTACTCAAAAGACTACAGGGCCTATTGATGGATATGGAGGAACGTTCTTCTGCCAACATCTCTGTACCTCCTCTACCCCAGTCCCCTACAGGTGCCACGAACATGATCTTAGCAGCGATTGAAAGCAGTAGAACATCTCTAACCGTGCGGATCGATCATCTGGCAGAGGAGCGCCTCTCTGAATCCGAAACCTGGATCTCAGAGGTAGAGGATCAAACGGGGCAACATACTGTCCAGCTCACTTATCTGCAAAACACAATAAAATCTCTGGTGGCGAAATCTGAAGATGCAGAAAATTGAATGAGACGTAACAACGTTAGGGTGCTGGGCCTTCCGGAGGGCTCGGAGGGAGATCACCCGGTGGACTTTGCAAAAGCTTTCTTTGAATACTTACTGGGGTTGGCTGATATCTCCCCTACATCTGTAGTGGAACTTGCTCATTGGGTTCCAATGGGTCGACCTATCCCAGGGACCCCTCCTCATCCCTTACTGGTATGTTTACTAAACTACCGTGATCGGGACTGTATACTCTCAGAGGCCAGGAAGCACCAGAATCTACAATATGGTAATGCTCATATCATACTGTTTCCCGATTTCTCTGCAGAACTTCAGAAGAAACCTAAAACCTTCACTGATGTTCGCCGCAGACTACGGGATCGCAACATTAAATATGTAATGCTCTATCCTAGTCACCTGCGAATTCAGCATGACAGCGCTATAAATTTTTTGATACACCAGCTGAGGCGGAGGCCTGGCTCACTCTGCTGCGTTAAGGTCAAGATTTGCTACTCTACCACGTAAGTCTTGAGGGCCACTCTGTGGCTTGTTGTTTCTCCTGAACTATGGAGGTATGGCTATATTCTATACAGTTATATTTTGCCTGGGGTCTGTGCTCCCTTATCTCTCATCATCTTCCTCTGTGGGGCCTGCAACTGTGGCCCTGGTCTTTGGACAGGCCGGAACATGGCTCACTCCCCAAAAGTCATCCCAATAAAATATGTGGGGGAATCATGATTTTTTTGTTCGCTTGGGACTTTGTCTCTGAAAGTGTTCAGCGTCCATCCTTTCATGTCTAGGAGATCCCATGTTCAGAGAGCTGTTCACACGAGACTCTACAAGATAGTTTGCTGCCCTCCCCCACTGGCTTTTCACTGTAATAACTGAAATTTGTGCCTGGGATGTAACTCTTCATCCCTGCTGGAATACACTGTTGAAGCAATTGGAACTGTTTGGGATATTAAACTGACCTATTTCTGAAATGGTTAGACAGATTGTGTTTTGGAAACCCAATCTTAATTTTGTTGAGGTGTATTAGAGCCCGCATGGACAGGAGATCAGGTAGGTGACAAAGGTAGAATCACAAGAGATTAACTTGTCTATATCATATTGTCTCCCAGTGCTCAACCCTCCTTGAGCACTGGGAGACAATATGATATAGACAAGTTCATCTCTTGTGATTCTACCTTTGTCACCTACCAGATCTCCTGTCCATGCGGGCTCCAATATGTGGGGCACATGACTAGGAAGTTGGAAATTAGAATTAGTGAACACCTTAACAAAATTAAGATTGGGTTTCCAAAACACAGTCTGTCTAACCATTTCAGACCCCACCACAATCAGGATCCTAGTGTGGCTTCATTTGCGGGATTGACAGAGTTGTACCGCACTGCTAGGAAAGTAATATGAAACAAAAGATCTCACAAACTAAACAGAATGGTTTTCTAAACTCAATACCTTACATCCTGCTGGTATCAATGTAGACATTGACTTAAATTGCTATATTTCCAATTATTAAGTTGTGTTATGGTGTTTCAATTAATTTCTCCCCTTACTTTATGCTTTTTAATGATAGCAATTTTTTGATAGTCATACTATATATACCCACAAGATGGCATCCCTTATTAATGAGTAATTGCCCCTCCCCTGTTATCACATTTTTAATCAAAGTAATTTCCGATAGTTATAATATGGCCACCCACAAGATGGCATTTTTTACAAATGAGTAATTGCAGCTAGCAATACTTTATGCATCCACAAGATGGTGTCCCTACAATAGGCAAGTTGGTCCTTTTTGATCTAGTAATTGAGTCCACCACTAGATGGTGCACGTGTTACAGCATTTTTTGATGTAGCAATTGAGTCCACCATTAGAGGGTGCACTTGTTGCGATATTTATTTTTTTTACCGATTTCAATACATTTTATATAGATTTTATATTATATACTTTTTCATTTAATATAAGTGCCAAAATTTTGTTCATTTGTTTCTAAAACCGTGTATTAACTTTTTGGTACAATATTTCAAACGATTACTAAGGATGGAAGTGGATTGGATATCCAATTTGCGGCTGTGTATATACAAAGGAAATGACGCATCCGACCAGATGACTCCTGATGACGTCAGACTTTACTGACCAAACGCGTCGGGTTGTAGGGCACGTGATACGTAATTTCCACTAGCTGGAACGCAGGTGGAATGCAAACGACATACCTGCATGTTTTTTGATTCGGGCAAAGTGTTTTTACCATGTTTTATGCCGATGCCTCATGGAATAACGTTTTTTTTTTAGTACTACACAATAAGGAGACCCTTCTTGTTAACTTTTAAACATATGACCAATCGTTGGAGTATATCAGGCCGTGGACCAGTCTCCCCTTAGAAGGCAAACTTCCATTGGTATCTGTGCTTGATCTGACCACCTGTAATGGGTGCCAATCTTCTCTGATCAATCATTGGAGCATATCAGGCTGTGGACCAGTTTCCCTTCATAAGGCATACTTCCATTGGTATCTACGCCTGGTTTGAAAACCTGTAATGGGTGTCAACTCCCTCTGGTGAGTTGAGTGTTTGCCTGGTGTTGGTGGAAGACGTTTCTCACCCAGATCGCAGGGATTCTCATCACTTACATTGATAGAAGATTCATGGTGGTGGTTCACGGACACTTAATTTGATTTCAAATTTCTTTGGAAATTATATGGACATTTATTTTAGTGTTTTATCATATATGTTTCTTATGTATTTCACTTATGATTTTTTTGCATTTTTTGTATGTATATTTGAGTGCTTAGAACATTAATTTGATTTCTTTAACACATTATTAGACTTTTGGTCTCACTATCAGCTGCTCCCAAAAAGTTATTGAATCACACTTATTCACGTTGATTATTGTCCAGCATGCGCGGCTACTAGGTTTTTCCTATTTTTTTTCATTTCTTCACATATCTGCCATTAAAGCAGTTAAATTGGATTTATCCTCACAAATACAACACCTACAGGAATGTGAGGTGAAGGCGGCTGCAACTTTTTCTGGCTTGACTACTGCGGACAACTTCGAGCTACTTGGGCAGACAAAACGTAACTTGTCTTTACATATGGCTTCGGCAACTCATTTGGATCTGCGCTTTGTGGCTGGCAGAGTGTTCGAGTCAGGGGACAAGAATGGGAAGATGCTGGCTAATCTGGTGGCGGAGAATAGGTTCCAAATGGTAGTCTCAAACATATGTTGTGCAGATGATATTGTAACATCTGACCCCGCTATCATCCTACACTAATTCACTAATTATTTTGGTCAGTTTTTTTCAGCAGTCCCGGGTCCATCTGGAGCCGCCACACGGGAGTTACTCAGTACCCCAGACCTCCCCACTCTTTCACCAGACAAAGTAAAGCTTCTTGACAAACCCATTACAGTAGATGAAATTGAAGCAGCTATTCACTCCTTCCCCGGTAAAAAAAACACCAGGTCCAGATGGTATCCCAGGGGAATGGTACAGGATGTATGCCTCTACCCGAGTCTTTGGAAAAGATGACACTACCCCCCTTTATGTATCAGGCCCATATTGTCTTGATTCCCAAACCAGAAAAGGATCACTCCCAATGTGCCTCCTACAGGCCCATTTCTTTGTTAAACTATGATCTTAAGATTTTGACTAAGATTTTGGCCACTAGATTGATAAAAATTATTCCTGACCTACTCAGCATAGATCAAACAGAAAATCCACGGATATCAATATCCGTTGGGTTTTCACACATCTACAGCTACCCCTGACTGCATCCAGTTCTAGAACCATGGCGGCGCTTGACATTGAGAAGGCCTTTGATTCTGTGGCCTGGCCTTATATTTCAAAATGATTAGTAGTCTAACTGCAGTGCTCGAGACTATGGGGTTTGGGCCGGAATTTCTGAAATGGGTGCAGTTGCTTTACTCCTGCCCATCAGCCCAGGTCAAGCTAGGGGGAGAACTCTCAGAACCCTTTCCAGTCAGGAAGGGTACAAGACAACGTTGCCCATTGGCACTGTTTGCTATTGTGATGGAGCCGGTGGCAATAGCCATAAAGAAGGCCTCTACTCTGGTTGGTATGCGTGTGGGAACCTTGGTGGAAAAGATAGCCATGTATGCAGATGACCTCATACTGTTTCTAAATGATCCAACGGCTTCCCTTAAGGAAGCGCTACGTATAATGTCTAATTTTTCCATTCACTCAGGGCCGCAAATTAATTGGGGGAAATCACAAATTCTACCAATAGATAGAGACGCCAGAGATAAAGCTGACCCTACCTACCTCTTCTATGGACATCCACTGTCAAATATTTAGGTATTGAGATTTCCTCAAAAACCTTGGACTATTGTGTTTTAAATTTAGCACCACTTCTGGACCGTATGAAGTCCAAACTAAGAGCATGGGCCAATCTTCCTGTCTTTAATAGGGTGCATAAATCTATTTAAAATTAAATTGTTACCGGGTTTCCTCTAGGTGATTCGACATGCGCCAGTATGGATTCCCAACAAATATTTCAAAATGATTAATTCGAGTCTAACTTCTTTCATTTGGGGCTCACACCAACCGAGGTTCAAGTTGACAACCTTACAACGGCTACAGGGTGGCTTGGCATGCCCGGATCTCCATAAGTATTTCCTGGCCGCCATGCTTACACATGCCCATAACTGGCTCACGCAAAATGATACAAATGCGGCTGTAGTATTAGAAGCTTCCTGTGTAGGCTCCTTTGAGGCCCTTAAAAACCTCATCTACAGAGGTACATCTACTGCCCTCCATTTAACTACAGCCATGAAAGCAGTATTGAAAGTCTGGCTGATGGCCCGAACCTTACGCTCTAACCCCCCTGATCATATCTTGTCACATACTCCCTTATGGATCAATCCATTATTATCAGAATTCCTGATTTAATGCCCTTCACTTGACCTGCAATTCTGGCGGTGAAGGGCATTAAATATTTACAGCAGATATGTTTAGCTGGAGAACTAAAGACCTTTGATAACTTAAAAATGCAATTTGTCCTCCCTAATGTGTATATATTTAGATACCTACAATTGAGACATGCCTTTCCAATACAATTTAAACTTCAACCAGTAGACTTCTAAACCTCGACCCTAGAGGATGTACTTAGAGATGATACCCTCACTAATCCTCTTTCCAATATTTATAAGACCATGTCTTCCTCTGTCCACTCGGGGTTGGAATCTAAATGGGCACTAGATGTCTCTAGCTTAGATGATAAAGATTAGGAGGAGACATGGGAATGTACCTTTCTACAGCTGGTCTGCGCTAGGGACAGATTGATTCAATACAAAATCCTACACAGGATCTACCTCACCCCTACACGTTTACACAGAATATTCCCCTCTGTTCCTACGGAGTGCTGGCGGTGCTCAGCGGACTCAGCAGACTTTATCCACATTTTTTGGCAGTGTCCTCATATCCAAACGTTTTGGGAAGTGGTAGTCTCAGTATACTCTCTGTAACCACTATTCAGGTGCCCCGAACTGTGGGTCTGGTGGATACTCTGGCTCATCTTAGGGCCTCCAGGACTCTGATAGGATTACTATTATTCTATGCAAGGAAAATTATTCTTCTCCAATGGAAATCTCCATCTGCCCCAACTTTAACCTTGTGGAAAAAATTAGTTAATACTAATTTACCACTGTACAAGGCCACCTATTTAGCGAGAGGATGCCCTAAAAAGTTCCACAAGGTTTGGGACATTTGGGTTGAGGACCTGTCTACTAACGCTGACCCTGAACCTCCGAACTAGTAGAGTAACAAAACCAGGTGAACATATGTGTATAGGTGAACCCACACCTAATCTGCATGTCTAGTTGTGACTTCCATCTTGTTACTTTTGCTTAATGCTATCCCTGAGTAGCTGATACTTATAATATACCAACAATTTCACCTGTTATTGGAGCATGTAGTTTTGTCCTAGGGCAAATAGTGGCACTACTGTTAAGGTTGTATTTTTTTTATATAGTTTGTTTTATTGCAATGTTACGTGCTGAGCCTAGGTATGCCCAATAGGCTCTGTTTTGTATCTTCAAATGTAAAACTTAATAAAAAGAATTTAAAAAAAAAAAAACCTTATGTCCACAAGATGGCAAGAAAGTACCAAACTGCCCAAAACAGTATAACAACAGAATATATTTAACCACTTCAGCCCCGGAAGGATTTACCGACTTCCTAACCAGGCCATTTTTTGCAATACGGCACTGCGTCGCTTTAACTGACAACTGCGCAGTCGTGCGACGTTTTACCCAAACTAAATTGATGTTCTTTTTCCCCCACAAATAGAGCTTTCTTTTGGTGATATTTGATCACCTCTGTGATTTTTATTTTTTGTGCTAAACAAAAAAAGCGACAATTTAGAAAAAAAAAGCAATATTTTTTACTTTTTGCTATAATAAATATCCCAAATAAAAATGTAAGAAAACAAATTTTTTCCTCAGTTTAGGCCAATATGTATTCTTCTACATATTTTTGGTAAACAAAAATCGCAATAAGCATATATTGATTGGTTTGTGCAAAAGTTATCACGTCTACAAAATTAGAGATAGATTTATGGCATTTTTATTATTATTTTTTTTTACTAGTAATCGTGGTGACCTGCGATTTTTAGCGTGACTACGGCATTGCGGCAGACAGATCGGAAACTTTTTTAGGACCAGTGACATTTATACAGTGATCAGTGCTATAAAAATGCACTGATTACTGTATAAATGACACTGGCAGGGAAGGGGTTAACACCAGGGGCGATCAGAGGGTTAAGTGTTCCCTAGGGAGGTGTTTCTAACTGTGGGGGGAGGGGACTGACTGGGATTAGAGAGAGATCGCTGTTCCTAATCACTAGGAGCAGACACTCTCACTCTACTCCCCTGACAGAACGCGGATCTGTTTGTTTACACTGCAGATCCCCGTTCTGCCTCTCTGTGGAGTGATCGCGCGTGGCCGGCGGACATTGAGTCCACGGGACCCGCTGATTGGCTCCCCCGCTAGCGAATGAACACGCGCGCCCATTCGCCACAGAACGCCATGTACGCTCCTGATGTACAATGACTGCGATTCGTGCAGGAGAGTAAACCTGCCACAGTACAACTACGGCGGCTGGTCGGGAAGTTGTTAAAGTAGGTTTAAACCCAACCACTGAAATCTCATATAAGCTTCAGCATATCCATGTCATTTCAAAAGTTGTCTTAAAGTGTTACTAAACCCACAACAGTAAAATCAGTCTGTATATGCAGCATAGCATGCTTGTTATACTCACTGTGGAGGGGTTAATCCTCCGCATTGTGTGGTATTGACCCTTCTTTTTCAAGACCTCTGCAATTTGCCCTGGCATGCTGTCAATAAACTTCTGGGTCACATCCTGACTGATGGCAGCCTTTTCTTGCATAATCAGTGTTTGGAGTTTGTCAGAATTTGTGGGGTTTTTTTGTTCACCAGCCTCTTGAGGATTGACCACAAGTTCTCAATGGGATTAATGTTTGGGGAGTTTCCTGGCCATGGGCCCAAAATTTCAATGTTTTGTTTCCCAAGCCACTTAATTATCACTTTTGCCTTATGGCAAGATGCTCCATCATGCTGGAACAGGCATTGTTTGTCACCAAACTGTTCTTGGATGGTTAGGAGAAGTTGCACCCAGAGGATGTTCTTTATTTATGGCTGTGTTCTTTAGCAATATTGTGAGTGAGCCCACTCTCTTGGCTGAGGAGCAACCCCACATATGAATGGTCTCAGGATGCTTTACTGTTGGATTGGTAGAGCTCACAATTTCTTCTCCGGATGCCCCATTTACCCCTTTTTTGCTGCCCTTCTTGACACCAGGCCATCCTCCAAAAGTCTTCGCCTCACTTCGCCTCACTGTGCGTGCAGATGCACTCACACCTACCTACCACCATTCTTAAGCAAGTACTACACTAGTGGTGCTCCGATCCCGCAGCTGAATCAACTGTAGGAGACTGTTCTGGAGCTTGCTGGACTTTCTTGGTTGCCCTGAAGCCTTCTTCACAAATGCAGTGGAAATGTTTTTTTTATGGAATGAAGTTCATTTTCATGGCAATGAGGGGCTTTGCAATTATTTGCAATTCATCTGATCACCCTTCATAACATTCTGGAGTATATGCAAATTGTAATCATAAAAACTGAGGCAGCAGACTTTGTGAAGGTTAATATTTATGTATTTCTCAAAACTTTTGGCCATGGCTGTATAGCCAACATTTTTTTATAGTTTTGAATACATTAAAGAAGTGTTCGAACCCTTGTCAGTTTTTTTTCCTGCCCTTTGCTGTCTGTGTCCTTGCTGGGGAGATTCACTCCTTTTTGTCCAGATGACTATTAATGGGAGATATAAAATTGTATAGCTGTCACAGCTGTCACAAGAACAAGAGGTGAGGAGTAATCTTCCAATGAGTACACCAGTTACATGGCTAAGGAAGTTATCCTCACTTTGGAGAGCATTCCTCCTGTTGCTTTTAGGGTTTTAATCCTTCCCAAATCCTACTTAAAATTAAAAAAAGTTTTTGGCTGTACAGACTGTTAAAGAATATGTAAACCCAACATTTCATATTACTGATATGTGCCAGCTTTACCATGCTTGTATGAAAAAGTCTCCTGTTTTCTTTGTATTGCTTCCTTTGTGTGAAATCCCTGGTGTTCTGCCAGGCTCTCTGCTATCCTATTAAAGACTGACCACACGAGGCAGGAGAGCACACCATGGTCAGTTCAGCTGTCCTGGAAACTCCTCCAATGATCAGGCTTGTCCTGGTACACACCCCCTGCACAGCCATTCAGACCAATTTGCACTTAAATTTCTCTGCACTTCGGTTGAGCCTGTGTTACCTCCAACATAACACAGACACTTTCAGTGGCAGTTTAAAAGCCCTGTGGCCTTTGTTAACTAGTTCTGGTCTTTGCTTCATCAATATATGTACATAGGATGTTTGTCATACACCTAGTCTGATTCTCCCTGCTTCTGTTTCCCCTGCAGTTCCCAGATGTCAAATGACAGCCAGGACTTGCTCTGTATTGCCAAAGTTGCTGCATCCACTGCTATATAAAACAAAGCACATGAACATACCATTGCCAGATTGTGCCAGATTCCTCTCCTGCACACCATAGAAGAAGCACTGTATCCGGTGCCTTGAAAAAGTATTCATACCCCTTAAAATTTTCCACATTTTGTCATGTTACAAAAAATGTAAATGTATTTTATTGGGAACTTATGTGATAGACCAACACAAAGTGGCACATAATTGTGAAGTGGAAGGAAAAAGTTAAATGGTTTTCAATTTTTTTTTTTATCAATAAATATGTGAAAAGTGTGGCGTTCATTTGTATTCAGCCCCCTTTACTCTGATACCCCTAACTACAATCTAGTGGAACCAATTGCCTTCATAAGTCACCTACTTAGTAAATAGAGTCAACCTGTGTGTAATTTAATCTCAGTATAAATACAGCTGTTCTGTGAATTTCTCAGAGGTTTGTTGGAGAACCTAAGTGAACAAACAGCATCATGAAGACCAAGGAACACACAAGACAGGTGAGGGATAAAGTTGTGGAGAAGTTTAATGCAGGGTTAGGTTATAAAAAAAATCCCAAGCGTTGAACATCTCACGGAGCACTGTTCAATCCATCATCCAAAAAAATGGAAGGAGTATAGCTTATCAGCAAACCTACCAAGTCATGGCCGTCCATCTAAAGTGACAGACTGGGCAAGGAGAGCATTAATCAGAGAAACATCCAAGAGGCCCATGGTAACTATGGAGGAGCTGCAGAGATCTACAGCTCAGGTGGAAGAATCAGTCCACAGGTCAACTATTATTCGTGCAAATCTGGCCTTTATGGAAGAGTGGCAAGAAGAAAGCCATAGTTGAAAGATAGCCATAAGAAGTCCCGTTTGCAGTTTGAGAAAAGCCATGTGGGGGACACAGCAAACATGGTAGAAGAAGGTGCTCTGGTCAGATGAGACCAAAATTGAACTTTTTGGCCTAAAAGCAAAACTCTATGTGGCACTGTATATAGACTCTGATATACAGCAAATGTCATACCGCTCACACATTACAAAGTGTTCATATTTCAAGGGCAATTAAAACGTTTCTATTCTCGTACGTTGACTCTCTCTTATTGTGGCCTCATCTAGGAAATGACACAAGCAGACAACAAGCTGTCTTGATGTGTCTCATGAGTGGACAGCAATTAAGCTAGCTGAGCGTTTTTTGGCATCTTATTTTACTGAAGCAAAATGTTTCTGCCTGAATATTCATGATGTAGCGTTGCAATAACACTAACATTGTAATCTGGTATGTTTTACAAAAGAAATCACATCACTTGTTTAGACAAGGGCAGGGAATGCACACAGTCAAGAGTCTGACATTGGCCCATTAGTGTTCATACTGAATCCTCAAGGGACAGAAGCAGGCCAGACTTTCAAAGGAATACAGAGAACAAATCATGAAGATAATGTGTGGTAGACTACGTTAGACTCATATATCTAAAGTGGACCTTCCAGAAACTTTACATGTCTGCATCAATACATTCCTGACATGTCACAATACACAGGAACAGGATATTCTTTCAAAAAGGTGGACATTAAAATGCAATCCTTAACCTCCAGGCAATTGATTTTGCCTAGACTAAGATGATGTAGGTGAGAGGCTGCAGAAGGGGCAGATCTGTGCCAGACCACTTGTGAACGTAGCCAAAACAGGGCCAGGAGCAGGGGAGGACTGACAACACATGGGGCCCCCGGGCACTAGGGAATCATGAGGCCCCCAGGTTTAAAGATGGCCACCACATGGCAGCCATCTTTCTGATGCAACATTAATGTGGCAGGGCCTCGTGGAGGGGCACCTAGCTTGGCGACATGCAAAGTGGCAGGAGACTTTGTTATAGGCTTAACTGTAGGTACAAGTGGTAGTACAGCGTTTACTACCACTTTAAGTCAGATTTTTTACAATAGTTTTTTTAATTCAAATTTTTTTCACAACTCTGTTGGGGGGAGGGGGGGATTGGTGAGATATCAGGGGTCTAAACAGACCCCCCTGAAGTCTCACTTTTGAGACAAAGACAGGTATTGAGGACAGAGATTCCACAGTCCCCTTTCTCTGCAGCCTCAGTTGCACTGAAAATGAATGATCAGGAGACAGAGGCTATTGCCCATTCAAAAACTGAAACATAGTAAACATAGTTTACTATGCTCAGTTATGAATGAATACAGTATCCATCACTCACTGTGTTCACTTAGAAAAGAAAGGGGCTGGTAATTGACATATTTACAGGCCCCTTCCCCAATCTCCATCCTGACAGATTCCCCTATGTGCCCGCAAATGCTGCTGGTGAAGAGAAAAGGAGGGAAGCAGGCAGTGCTGCGGGGGGTGGGGTTCAGGCAGTGAGAGAAATCCAGATTAGTGCAGTGGGTGGGGGAAATAACTGAATCGATCTTTCAGCTGCTGCAGTGAGAGCCACAAAAGATCAGTTTCAGTTATTTCCCCCCACCTGCTGCAGTGATTACCTGCTCTATCCACAAATGATCCCCCTGGTGGGAATAACTGCAGGCGCAGAGGTGCCCCCAAGCACCAGTGGGAGGGGGTTGTGAGACAGTTGGTAGGGGTGAGTTAGTGGTGGAGGGATTTATTTCAGTGGCAGTGTCTGTGGGGTGACCGGGGAGCGATGTTGGGAAGGTAGAGAATGAAAAGTGACCATGGAATAATGTCACTCAGCTGGGGGGTAGGAAGTAGCTCAAAGTGATGTCTGTCGGCTGGATGTATGAAGTGGCCTGGGGGTGATGCAAGCTGGACGGAGACAGGGGCTGAGAAGTACTCAGATAAAGACATCTATAATCCAAAAATGTCTGTGCTCATCTTCTAATAGATAAAACAATAAATAATACAATGATACTGCTCAAAGAGAACAACCTCCTGTTATAAGAGGTATATGCAACCCCAATCACTCTGTGTATGTCTAGATAATGTGTTTTTTTTTTTTTTGACCATTCTATTTAACCCTGTGTTATCCAAACCCTGTACAATCAAAAGTGTAAACTCAACACCAGGGGCGGACTGACCATTCGGGCACTCGGGCACTGCCCGAGGGCCCCATGCCACTAAGGGGCCCCATCAGGGTTGCCAGCCTCAATAAAACCAGGGACAGTATGTAAAAATCTGTATTTTTTAAAAAATCCCAAGATTATAGTTGCCCCGCCTCTCCAGTACCTTTTCAGTGTGTGTATGTGTATTCTGTGTGTGTATTCTGTGTGTGTGTGTATGCTGTGTGGCCCCATAATCTATTGCCTGGGGGCCCCATAATCTCATATTGCCTGGGGGCCCCATAATCTCCTATTGCCCGGGGGCCCCATAATCTTCTCCTATTGCCTGGGGGCCCCATGAGTTGTCAGTCCGCCCCTGCTCAACACAAACTAAACACTCCATGGCATGTGGGGAATGCATGCAAAAGTGTATGCTTCCCCAACATGCACAGATATGAGCTGC
Source organism: Aquarana catesbeiana (assembly GCF_042186555.1). Lineage (NCBI taxonomy): Eukaryota > Metazoa > Chordata > Amphibia > Anura > Ranidae > Aquarana > Aquarana catesbeiana. The sequence goes on from NC_133324.1 coordinate 868,899,902, forward strand.
CCTTTAGCAATTGCACAGCAGTTCTATTAATTGTTAATGGCACCTGCAAATGTGCTCATCAAACTGGACTCTTTCATGACTTTTCCATGTTGCTTGCGTGTAGGGCAGCCCATTGAAATGAATGGGTTGCCATACACGTGATATGTGAAAAACATGCCCATGCTTGGTTGCACCTGCAGGTATGAACCAAACCTAACTGTAAGGTCCCTTTCACACGGGGCACGTTCGTTTTGACGGGCTCCGCTTTGCTCAGCGGGGGATCGATCCACTGATTCCCGCTGAGCAGGTGGATGACAGATCATTCTCCACTCACTGTGCAGAGATAGACCTGTCAGAGCCCCGCTTTCCTCTATGGGGAGATTGGTCGAAAACGGACAGCCTGTCCAATTTCATCTGATCTGCCAGACAGATGGAAAATAGGACCACCGTCGACCATCCATCTGATTTGGCGGACAGGATCAGATTGGATAGCAGCGGGTATAAGCGGACATGTCACCGCTGACATCCGCCATTCAATAGGGGAGACTGGAGGGTCCAATCAGGTCCACCTGAAAAATTGACAGGCGGACCTGATCGGAAAGCCCGTGTGAAAGGGGCCTTAGCGCATAAAAAAAATCAATTCTCCATAAACATAAATGAACCTCTAAATGATCAGTGTTCATACAATTGTCGTATCATGCAAATAGCCATGAACATTGTGCTGATATGTTTATTGAGGAATATTGTTTTCTATATAGAGTGTATAGTTTATGTGGTAAGTGTACACTTCATTGTACAGGGTGTGCATAACACAGGGTTAAATGGAAAGGTAATAAATGAACTTCTCATTATCTGGGACATACACAGAGTGATGGGGGGATATTTATGTAGATAGATAGTGATTAGTGCTGTGTGCCTGCTTAGGAGATATCTGTCCTGTTGTCTCTCAGCTAGGGGGAGGGGGGGGGCTGCAAACTCTGCCAGCTCCAACACACATACAGTTGCCTGCTATTTCAACCCTCCTTGTCACCTTACTTAACCCTTCACATGTTGCCTCAAACATTTCCTCCTGACATGAAACCTTCTATCATGTGCACTGCAGCAGCTTACCTCCATGAAACTTTCCTCACTCACTCAGCTCAGCTCCCTCTCTGCAATAGCTATGCCCCTCCTCCGGGTTCTCCCATCTGACTGCACTGAAGGGGGGATCTGGCTGAGGGGAACACAGAGTGAGTGTGCAGGAGAACACTGAGGGGTGAGACAGAAAGAAGACTCAGAACTTCTAAATACATAAACCGCCAGGCAGTGTATGTATTCAGAAGCAATGACACTGCTAGTGACAAACCCCGGGATTGAGCTGTAATGGAACACCTTCTTAAAGAGTGTGACTATCCCTGCTCACGCGGCCCCCTACTGGCCATGGGGTCCTCGGTCGGTGCCCGAGTGCCCTAATGGTCAGTCCGCCCCTGGCCAGGACAAGGGGTGGGCAGAAGGGATAGCTGCCCTGGGCACTGTGGTATCATGTGAGTTGGGGGTGCACTGCAAAAGGGAACTGAGGGGGCAGCAGGGGGTAAGAATTGATCTAGGAGGGGAAATTTGGGTGTGTATGCTAGGAGTGGTAATTCAGGGGGATTTGTGTTGGGAGGGGGGTGGGAGAAGAGGATTTATGCTAGGAGGGTTGATTTGGGAGGTTTGTGCTAGAAGAGGTGATTAGGGGGTGTTTGTGTTGGAGGGGGGTTTGGAGTAGGGAGGGAGAGAATGTGTACTTGGCTGGGAGATTTGAGGGGTGGAGGATTTGTGCTAGGAGTGTTTTTTTTGGCTGGGGCATTTGTTTTTGGGGGATGGAGGGGGCAGAGATTTGTGCTGGGGGGGGGGGGGGGGATTTATGCCTAGGGGCTAATAATGCAGATTAGTGACCTTTTTTTGGGGGGGGATTTTTGCTGACACATAATTGGGGGGGGGGCAGTTTGGCATGTTTGTCCTGGGGTCTAGGTGGCCTTGTCCCGGCACTGAGCCAAGAATTACACAGGCACCAGGATTTTCTGAAATTGTTTCTTTCTTGATCCAGCATCTTGGTCCAGGAAGTAGATGCTGACCCTGGATGATGCCTGAACAAGGATGGTGCCTTCCTTCTGGAGAGAAAGGCAAATTAAGGCATTCATAAGGTATGTACTGTGATCTCTGAGGTAATCAATACCTATATGTGTCAGCCACTGTGCCATCAAATGCAGCCAATGTACCATCAAACGCAGCCACTGTACCATCAAACGCAGCCACTGTGCCATCAAACGCAGCCACTGTGCCATCAAATGCAGCCACTGTGCCATCAAATGCAGCCACTGTACCATCAATCGCAGCCACTGTGACCATCAATTGCCGCCACTGTGCCATCAAATGCAGCCACTGTACCATCAATCGCACCCACTGTGCCCATCAATTGCCGCCACTGTGCCCAACAAACGAAGCCACTGTGCCATCAAATGCAGCCACTGTGCCCATCAAAGGCCGCCACTGTGCCCATCAAATGCAGCCACTGTGCCCATAAAATGCAGCCACTGTGCCCATCAAATGCAGCCTCTTGGCCATCAAATGCAGCCACTGTGCCCATCAAACGCAGCCACTGTGCCCATCAAATGCTGCCACTGTGCCCATCAAATGCTGCCACTGTGCCCATCACCGCTGCCACTGTGCCGTCAAATGCTCCCACTGTGCCATCAAATGCTTCCACTGTGTCATCAAATGCTCGCACTGTGCCCATTAAATGCTGCCACTGTGCCCCCCCCCCGCCCACTGTATGCCCGACACTTACCCTGTCTTGGTGGGGCAGCGGTGAGCGATGTCCTCGATGTCTTCTTCTCCCGTCCTCTCCTATGATTGGACGCCTGATAGGACGCACCGCCACTGACCCCTTTTTATTTTCATTACATAAATTTTAGGTCCCGGTGACATCTTCACTGGGCCTTTGTGCTACTGTATGCAATTCTGGCAGATCATGGCTGGTGGGTGCTGTATATAGCTTCCTGGAAACATCACAGCACCCTGCCATAGTACTCCTCTCAATAGGCCTCAGCCCTGATACAAGCAGTGGGCTGACTCTCAGGAGGAATTATGCAAATATCAAAATGCCTTGGTGGGTGGATGTCAGTCTGGGTCAGTGGCCATTCCTAGGCAAACTGTATTTGCATGCAGACCACCCTAGGTAGTGCCTATATGTCATATTTAGCCTCTGTGACTGGAAGGACTGAAATCCAATGAATGAAAGCGATGGGCTAGAGGCAGTCAGGCTGGAGAGGAAAGTGCAAGATGATGCTGGATATTCTTCAGCCAGCAGGTGACTTACTGCAGCATCTAATGCACACTACGAGAAGCTCGCAGTGTGCGGTGAAATCAGAGTAAGTAATTTCATAAGAGAGGAACCTGACCAACAGTGCTAGATTGAAGAGAAGGCTGGAGTTCAGCTTTAGCATGCATTAAGATTTCCTTAACTGCTTGCCAGCCCCTGCTGTCGTTTGATGGCAGCACAATGGCACTCCTGCACGAATCGCCATAGGTGTATGGCGGGTGCAGGAGTATAGGTGGCAGGAGTATTAAGGAGTATAGGTGGCACCTGCCGCGTGACGTAGAAGCCAATGTGCGTGGCCAGCGACGGCGATGGCCGATGGCTGCCCGCGATTGCTCCTGAGAAGGACAGAACAGAGATCTGTCAACTGAGATTTGTTGTTCCTAGAGCTTAGGAACAATGATCAGTCTCCTTCCCCAGGCAGTCCCATCCCCCCCACAGTAAGGCTGGCCATACACTATACAATTTTCTTGTTCAACTTTCCTTTAGATTTACCAAAACCACATAATATGAGGTCAAACCTAAACCCTTTCAATTTGTATGTGTCAAGCAGGTCCTTGCACTACATAGTTGAAGGTAAATCTAAAGGAAATTGAATAAGAAAATTTTATGGTGTATGGCCAGCCTTATGCCCTGTACACATGATAGGATTTTCCGACAACAAATGTTCGATGGGAGCTTGTTGTCGGAAATTTCGACCGTGCGTAGGCTCCATCGGGCATTTTCCTTCGGAATTTCCGACAAACAAAATTTAAGATCTGGATCTCAAATTTTCCGACAACAAAATCCGTTGTCGTAAATCCGTTGTCGAAAATTCCGATCGTCGTGTGTACACAATTCCGACGCACAAAATTTAACGCATGCTCGGAATCAAGCAGAAGAGCCGCACTGGCTATTGAACTTCATTTTTCTCGACTCGTCGTACGTTTTGTACGTTACCGCGTTCTTGACGTTCGGAATTTCAACAACATTTGTGTGACCGTGTGTATGCAAGACAAGTTTGAGCCAACATCCGTCGGAAAAAAATCCGCAGTTTTGTTGTCGGAAAATCCTATCGTGTGTACTGGGCATAAGAATCACTCCCTAGGACACATATTTAACCCCTTGATCACCCCCTAGTGTTCCCTGCCAGTGACATTTATACAGTAATCAATGGCAATTTATAGCACTGATCACTGCCTAAATGTCACTGGTCCCAAAATAGTGTAAAAGTTGTTCGATCTGTCTGCCGCAATGTCGCAGTCTCGATAAAAATCATAGAGCGCCACCATTACTAGTAAAAAAATAAAATTATAATAAAAATGCCATAAATCTATCCCCTATTTTGTAGACGCTATAACTTTTTCACAAACCAATCAATATACGCTTATTGCGATTTTTTTTTTTTACCAAAAATATGTAGAAGAATACATATCAGCCTAAACTGAGGAAGAAATTTGTTTTTTTTTTATATTTTTTGGGGATATTTATTACAGCAAAAAGTAAAAAATATTGCAAAGGTGATCAAATACCACCAAAAGAAAGCTCTATTTGTGGGGAAAAAAAAAGACGTCAATTTTGTTTGGGTACAGTGTCACATGACCGCGCAATGGTTAGTTAACCACTTGAGCCCCGGACCATTATGCTGCCTAAGGACCAGAGGTCTTTTTCCAATTTGGCACTGCATCGCTTTAACTGCTAATTGCGCGGTCATGCAATGCTGTACCCAAACGAAATTTGCGTCCTTTTCTTCCCACAAATAGAGCTTTCTTTTGATGGTATTTGATCACCTCTGCAGTTTTTATTTTTTGCGCTATAAACGGAAAAAGACCGAAAATTTTGAAAAAAAATGATATTTTCTACTTTTTGTTATAAAAAAAATCCAATAAACTAAATTTTAGTCATACATTTAGGCCAAAATGTATTCGGCCACATGTCTTTGGTAAAAAAAATGTCAATAAGCATATATTTATTGGTTTGCGCAAAAGTTATAGCGTCTACAAACTAGGGTACATTTTCTGTAATTTACACAGCTTTTAGTTTATGACTGCCTATGTCATTTCTTGAGGTGCTAAAATGGCAGGGCAGTACAAAACCCCCCCAAATGACCCCATTTTGGAAAGTAGACACCCCAAGGAAATTGCTGAGAGGCATGTTGAACCCATTGAATATTTATTTTTTTTGTCCCAAGTGATTGAATAATGACAAAAAAAAAAAAAAAATATTTACAAAAAGTTGTCACTAAATGATATATTGCTCACACAGGCCATGGGCATATGTGGAATTGCACCCCAAAATACATGCAGCTGCTTCTCCTGAGTATGGGGATACCACATGTGTGGGACTTTTTGGGAGCTTAGCCGCGTACGGGGCCCCGAAAACCAAGCACCGCCTTCAGGATTTCTAAGGGTGTAAATTTTTGATTTCACTCTTCACTGCCTATCACAGTTTCGGAGGCCATGGAATGCTAAGGTGGCACAAAACTCCCCCAAATGACCCCATTTTGGAAAGTAGACACCCCAAGCTATTTGCTGAGAGGCATATTGAGTCCATGGAATATTTTATATTTTGACACAAGTTGCGGGAAAGTGACACTTTTTTTTTTTTTTTGCACAAAGTTGTCACTAAATGATATATTGCTCACACAGGCCATGGGCATATGTGGAATTGCACCCCAAAATACATTTAGCTGCTTCTCCTGAGTATGGGGATACCACATGTGTGGGACTTTTTGGGAGCCTAGCCGCGTACGGGGCCCCGAAAACCAAGCACCGCCTTCAGGATTTCTAAGGGTGAAAATTTTTGATTTCACTCCTCACTACCTATCACAGTTTCGGAGGCCATGGAATGCCCAGGTGGCACAAACCCCCCCCAAATGACCCCATTTTGGAAAGTAGACACCCCAAGCTATTTGCTGAGAGGCATGGTGAGTATTTTGCAGCTCTCATTTGTTTTTGAAAATGAAGAAAGACAAGAAAAAACTTTTTTTTTTTTCTTTTTTCAATTTTCAAAACTTTGTGACAAAAAGTGAGGTCTGCAAAATACTCACTATACCTCTCAGCAAATAGCTTTGGGTGTCTACTTTCCAAAATGGGGTCATTTGGGGGGGTTTTGAGCCACCTGGGCTTTCCATGGCCTCCGAAACTGTGATAGGCAGTGAAGAGTGAAATCAAAAATTCACGCCCTTAGAAAGCCTGAAGGCGGTGCTTGGTTTTCGGGGTCCCGTACGTGGCTAGGCTCCCAAAAAGTCTCACACATGTGGTATCCCCATACTCAGGAGAAGCAGCAGAATGTATTTTGGGGTGTAATTTCACATATTCTCATGGCATGTTTGAGCAATATATCATTTAGTGACAACTTTGTGCAAAAAAAAAAAAAAAAAAAAAAATTTGTCTCTTTCCCGCAACTTGTGTCGCAATATAAAATATTCCATGGACTCGACATGCCTCTCAGCAAATAGCTTGGGGTGTCTACTTTCCAAAATGGGGTCATTTGGGGGGGTTTTGAACTGTCCTGGCATTTTATGCACAACATTTAGAAGCTTATGTCACACATCACCAACTCTTCTAACCACTTGAAGACAAAGCCCTTTCTGACACTCATTGTTTACATGAAAAAGTTATTTTTTTTTGCAAAAAAATTACTTTGAACCCCCAAACATTATATATTTTTTTAAAGCAAATGCCCTACAGATTAAAATGGTGGGTGTTTCATTTTTTTTTTTCACACAGTATTTGCGCAGCGATTTTTCAAAAGCATTTTTTGGGGAAAAAACACACTTTTTTAAATTTTAATGCACTAAAACACACTATATTGCCCAAATGTTTGATGAAATAAAAAAGATGATCTTAGGCCGAGTACAAGGATACCAAACATGACATGCTTTAAAATTGCGCACAAACGTGCAGTGGCAACAAAATAAAAACATTTTTAAAAACCTTTAAAAGCCTTTACAGGTTACCACTTTAGATTTACAGAGGAGGTCTACTGCAAAAATTACTGCCCTTGATCTGACCTTCGCGGCGATACCTCACATGCATGGTGCAATTGCTGTTTACGTTTGACGACAGACCGCCGCTTGCGTTCGCCTTAGCGCGAGAGCAGGGGGCGACAGGGGTGCTTTTTTTTTTTTTTTTTTTTTTTCTTTATTATTTTTTTTGCTTTTTTATCTTATTTTTAAACTGTTCCTTTCATTTTTTTTTTTTTTTTTATCATTTTTATTGTTATCTCGGGGAATGTAAATATCCCCTATGATAGCAATAGGTAGTGGCAGGTACTCTTTTTTGAAAAAATTGGGGTCTATTAGACCCTAGATCTCTCCTCTGCCCTCAAAAGCATCTGATGACACCAAGATCGGTGTGATAAAATGCTTCCCCAATTTCCCAATGGCGCTATTTACATCCGGCGAAATCTAAGTCATAAAATGCTCGTAGCTTCCGGTTTCTTAGGCCATAGAGATGTTTGGAGCCACTCTGGTCTCTGATCAGCTCTATGGTCAGCTGGCTGAATCACCGGCTGCATTCTCAGGTTCCCTGTTGAGACAGGAGAGCCAGAGAAAAACACGGAAGACGGTGGGGGGGCTTTCCCTCCCACGGCTTGTAAAAGCAGTCTAGAGGCTAATTAGCCACTAGGATTGCTTTTACATGAAAGCCGACCGCTGGCTGAAAAGAATGATACCAAGATGATACCTAAACCTGCAGGCATCATTCTGGTATAACCATTCAAAGTCGTGAATGGCGTACCTGAAGACAAAAAAATGGTTAACAATAAAGCACAGTAAACGGTAAAGTATAAAAAATTGCATACCTGAAAGCAAACATGATAAAACATAATAACAATAAAACATTGCAGAATAGAATACAGTAAAAAAGAGCAGAACAAGAGAGAGAGAATAGAGAGAGAGAGAACAATAAAACGACAACTATTTTTTTTTATTTTATATATTTTTTTTTTTTTTTACACTTTTTTTGTAACTAACTTTTATAACTGTAACCGGTTCCAGGTTCGGGTCTCTCAAAATGCGATGGCATCTTGGGAGACCCTGTGAAAGTGTGCCTAGTCTGTGCAATGCTGTACCCTACGCTAATACTCAACTAATGAATGGTAGCGTTCAAAACATTCACCAATGCAAAGACCAGGATTGTCAGGACAGGAGGGACAATAATAGCGGGTGTCACGCCTATATCCGCGCTTGCTGCAGACACGACATCTTTTTTGGGGGTTCGTTGGGTAGGGGTACTCGGGAGGACATAAAGAAAATGCCTCTCATGCAGCCGACTGCATTTGGTTGGGGATGTGAATGGGGGAAGTACGGGTGCTGCAGAAGCGGTGGGTTCCCAATTAGGATTGGCGAATGCAGCAGGAAGGGCATTATGGGCACGACGGGCCTGTGTTTGTCTTCTTAGTGGCAGCGGGACACTACTTGTGCTTGCCACCTCACCAGCTTGAACTGCACTTATGGGACTCGCCACGTCACCAAGTGTTACTGCAGTGCTGGTTTGACTACGACCGGGGTGTACTAGGCCGCTGGCGCTTGCCAGTTCAATAAAAAGCTACCAAAAAAACTGTTAGCGATCGCAGGGATCAGGCCTGACTCTGCGAACGCTGCAGTTATGCGTTAAGTGTTTTGTAAGTGACAGTGATCGATCGATACTGCACTTGGGTGGGCTGGGCCGGGCGGAGGGGCAAAATGCAGGTGCTAGCAGGTATCTGGGCTGATCCCGCTAACACTGCGTTTTTGGGAACCCTAAACTGCTGGGGACGCTAATCTGACGCTGCTTGGGGCTGGTGCTTGCCAGTTCACCAAAATACTACCAAAAAAACTGTTAGCGATCGCAGGGATCAGGCCTGACTCTGCGAACGCTGCAGTTATGCATTTAGTGTTTTGTAAGTGTCAGTGATCGATCGATACTGCACTTGGGTGGGCTGGGCTGGGCTGGGCCGGGCGGAGGGGCAAAACGCAGGTGCTAGCAGGTATCTGGGCTGATCCCGCTAACACTGCGTTTTTGGGAACCCTAAACTGCTGGGGACGCCAGTATAGATCTGATCGGATCAGATATTGATCCGATCAGATACTATACCACTAAGGGAGCTGTACGGTGCGTGCGTGGGTGTTAGCGCTACTGGCGCTAACCTGACGCTGCCTGGGGCTGGTGCTTGCCAGTTCACCAAAATGCTACCAAAAAAACTCGCAGGGATCAGGCCTGACTGTGCGAACGCTGCAGTTATGCGTTTAGTGTTTTGTAAGTGACAGTGATCGATCGATACTGCACTTGGGTGGGCTGGGCCGGGCGGAGGGGCAAAACGCAGATGCTAGCAGGTATCTGGGCTGATCCCGCTAACACTGCGTTTTTGGGAACCCTAAACTGCTGGGGACGCTAGTATAGATCTGATCGGATCAGATATTGATCCGTACAGATACTATACCACTAAGGGAGGTGTATGCTGCGTGCGTGGGTGTTAGCGGTACTGGCGCTAATCTGACGCTGCCTGGGGCGACGCATATCACCGCCGGGCGATCAGGGGGCTAAACCTTTATTCGGTAATAAACGGCGGGTGCCCTGACACTATAAAAAATAAACAAACTAACCAGCGTCACCCATAACAGTTATACGGTGATCAGTGGTGAAAGGGTTAACTAGGGGGCAATCAAGGGGTTAAAACATTTATTAGATAGTATATGGGGGTCCCTGTCGCTATAAAACGCTGACGGCGAACCTAAATATTTAGGTCCCTAACTAGCGTCACCAGCGACACTAATACAGCGATCAGAAAAATGATCGCTTAGCGACACTGGTGACAGGGGGTGATCAAGGGGTTAAAACTTTATTAGGGGGGGTTAGGGGGGTATCCTAGACCTAAAGGGGGGTAATACTAACTGTCCCAACACTGTAACTGTCACAAACTGACACCAATGCAGTAATCAGAAAAAAAAAAAAAAAACTGCTGGTGTCAGTTTGTGACAGGGGGGGGGGGGGGTGATTGGGGGGGGATCGGGGGGCGATCGGGGTGTTTAGTGTGCCTGGCATGTTCTACTGTATGTGTGTGTGTTTGTGCACTCACATACCTGTCTTCTCTCCTCGGGCCGGAACGGAAATTACAGAGCCGAGGAGAGATGACATCATTTAATTTGCTGCTGTTTAGCATACAGCAAAGGAATGATGTGATTGGCCGGCGGCGATCGCGAGGGGGGGGCCACGAACGGATGGCCTCCCCCTCACCTCTGATCGCCGCTGGACAAAAGACGACCACCTCGGGCACCGGGGGGGGGGTCCGATCGGACCCCCCACCCGCGGAAGGCAAATCACGTATATGTACGTGATTTTGCCTGTCCGTGACACCTTGCCGACGTAAATCGGCGTGAGGCGGTCGTCAAGTGGTTAAAGCGATGCAGTGCTGTATCGCAAAAAATGGCCTGGTCAGGAAGGAGGTAAATTCTTCCGGGGCTGAAGTGGTTAATGAGGAATCTTCTACCTGCACAGGTTGTTGCTGGATTTAGCTATGACATTTTTATTGACCTTTTATATTCTCTTTTTTTTACCTTACTAAGGACGTGTGGTTAGGGTCTTGTGTGTTAATCCCATGGGTTCCTCTCCACTGTCCGCATTCCTTACAAATGTGATATGTAATGGATATTTGTGTCATCCACACAATGTGGGGAGCTTACTCTCCCCTTTCTTCCTATTCTTCTTGATGTACCATTATCATTCAGTAACTATGCACCATTGCATTCAACATATTACTCTGTCATCTTTTTCCATGAATATGTACGGATGAGCTATAGGTTTGTACCATTCTACCATTTAGACTTTTATGTAATTTTCAATTAGCTACTTACTTTCAATAAAAAAATATTAAACAAGAAATTTTTATTGACCCCTCAAAAGAAAGGTCATAATCAACAGATCAAGCACATACAGGGGTTGGACAAATTTATGGAAACAAGAATGGTAAAAGAACAAAACCGTTACCTAATATGTTGTTGGACCACCTTTGGCATCCAAGACAGCCTGAATTTTCCTGGGAATTGACCAACATAAGCCTTGAATGGTGGATAATGGAATCTGATATCACTCTTCATGCAAAAATCCAGGTCACAATCCTGCGCAATGTCCTTTTTTCTTTCTTTCAGTCAAGTCAGTTAACCATGTTGATCGTGTTTATGCTTATCAGACGATGTTTTCCCGGAAAGTTCATATGCCGTCATAACCTTTGATACCGTACCTCGTGACACTGCAAATAAATTGCCAACTTCAGCCACAGAGGCACCAGCTAAGCGGGCACCAACAATTTGCCTTCTTTGGTAAATAACTACTGTGGTAAAGGTTCGATAATGCGGTATTTACGGCATATTTTCATGTAGTAATTTATCATATTGAGCTGGTTGCTAAGGACTGGGCTGAGAACGCGGCTGCTGTGTTCTTAACAACGGATGACTCATTAACTGTCAGCAGGTTACCTGCTGACAGCTGAATGTAAAGAAAAAATGCCGGCAATTAAAAATTCTGAAAAAAAAACCCAGCATGGGGTCCCCCCCCAATGCATACCAGGCCCTTCAGGTCTGGTATGGATTTTAAGGGGAACCCCACACCAAAATTAGAGAAAAAAAATGGCGCCCCCCCCCCCCCCCCAAAATCCATACCAGACCCCTATCTGAGCATGCAGCCTGGCAGGTCAGGGAAGGGATGAGCAAGCGCCCCCCCAAACCATACCAGTCCACATGCCCTCAACATGTACCCCCACACATCATTTGTACATTCTACCCCCCATTCACCAAAAAAGTGTAAAAAGTAAGTACAGACACAACAGCTTTTGACAAGTCCTTTATTAAAAAATAAAGGAACCCTGCTGATAGCTGTTGACTCATCCGTTGTTAAGGACACAGCAGCCACCCACTCCTTAACAACCATGCTGGCTGTTAAACATGCAGCGCTATTTAATTCCTTGAATAACGTGTGGCTAAACCACGACTTATTCAATGAATGTATTTATTTATTTAGCTTTGTAAATTGACTTTAGAGTCAGTTTATACAGTCTTTATGGTGCATATTCCAACTGCGCTGTAAATACTGCATAAACTGACTGTGAAGTGACATTTTGAATATCGCATGCGATAAATGGAAAACATGTGTCACATGTTAGAACATGCTTGTTATTTAAAAAAATAAAAAATAAAAGGTAATTGTAAATGATCACCTTGTAAAACAACCCTTTGAGTTTAAAGTCGAAATTAAAGGCAAAACATTTTTGTATAGATATAAAAATACATTATAAATACCTTTTTTTAAGTGATCACATTTCCTCTGTTCTCAGCTGCATAAGAGCTGGGGGGAGGAGAAGCAGCAGCACACTGAGATTCCCAGTGAATGGCTGTGCAGCAGAGGCGTGTCAGGACAAGTCTGATCATTGGAGGAGAGCAGGCTGAGCTCTCAGCACAGCTAGAGACCTGACCACGGTGTGCTCTCATGCTTAGTGTGGTCGGTTTTTAATAGGAAAGCAGAGGGATTGGCAGGAACACAAGGGATTACACATAAAGGAAGCAATAAAAAGAGAACAGGATCATTTCTCATACAATTACATAGTACAGCAGGCGCATATGGGGAATATGAAGTCTTGGGGTAACAGACGCTTTAACACTTCAATAAGACACAAAAGTTGAATCCAATGCAATTTTACTTCAGCTAATTCTGGTACAGAGAATGTTTTTCCAGTCCTCACAATGACTTCCTAAACCCTGATCTTTGCAAAATACTAACACTGACTGAGGGAACATAAAAGAAACAGAGAGAGCATCTTGCTAGAACTCAACTAACTAGCACTAAAGTAGGAGGACAGAAGGCGATGCCAAATAATAGGTAAACAAACTGTAGCGGCTCAAAACCACCACTATATGTCAGCACACTACTGAACAATAGTAAAGTAATGCAAGTCAATATAACACTGAAAATATACATATATGTGGGACAGAACAGTCTTAGTGGCAATAGTCTTCAGGCCAGAGTTGTAAATCTCCCCAATGAGGATACAGACGGGAATAAAAAATGACAGATGGTTTTAAGCTGGTCACTTTTCAGTGGGCAGAATGAAAAAAAAAAAGGGAACAGATTCCTCTATGCTCACAAACAAAGTGGATGGAGGTTCCTCCCCTCCGCTGGGACATTGTATTCGAATTGTGGCCCCCACCACTGTCAGAATACACTGATTGGCTGCAGTCGCTTATCAATAGAAAATGTTTCTAAAGAATCCCTTCAACAGAAGTTAACCAATCTACTTCTTTTGATGGAAGAAGCCCACACACTGATCAAAATTCATCCACTCCCTACTGGACAGTTTATGATCAGTTTATGGCCAGCATTACCTTCCACCATACCTCCATAACTAGAAAAAAGGTTTTGCCTAGAGATACACTTCAACCCTGTTTCTTTGCTGGAACCAGGATCAGGCGGATCGCAGCTTGTCATAACTATGTTTGATCACGTCACAGCAACTCAACTTAAGCTTTGGCTGAGTTCATTGAAAACACTTTTGGATGTTTACAGACTGAAATGCTGAAAATTTCAGGAGCGATTTGGTGATTTCAGATCATAGGAAACAGATTTGCTTTCTTCTCATTTCATTTTCCTGTGATGTGGAAAATTAAAGCGGGGTTCCACCCAAATTTTGAACAATATCTGTATGTATTCTCTTCCTTGCCTAGAAGCTGACATGCCATTTAAAAAAATTTAAATCGCCGTAATTACCTTTTATTTTTCTATTCTTCTTTGCACTTCCTGGTTTTCCTCCCATGGGAGTAGGCGTGTTTCTAGCCTCTCCCAGACTCCGCACAGACTCCTGGGAGCTAGTCTCAGGCTTCCCAGGATGCCACTGAGCATGTGCGGGAACGAGCAGTGAATGCTGGGAGCACAGCATTCACCACATCCAGGAAATAAATCAAATGCCCACAATAAAGATGGAAACCGCCTGCAGTGAGTAATATAAGTTTTTCTTTCCGACGAAATCTGACACAGGCGGACATATTACACACAATATGTGAGTATGTAATGCTGAGAAGAAAAGTTTGTGAATGAACTAAAAAAAAAAAAAAACGATAGATAGGTGGACCCCCGCTTTAAATACATTTTACACATGGAGCTCATTGAGCGTTGGTTTTAAACCAGCTTTTCTCAAACTTTTTAACTCGGCGGAACCCTTGAAATAACTTTCCCGTCTTGGAGAACCCCTACTAATAATTATTAGATATACAGCGCCTCATCCTAGATATGAAATGTATGTTGGAGCTCTCTGTCTCTCTACAGGTGAAAGAAGGGGCCTCCTTCCCTCGTCACTAGGGGGGAAAACCAGGAGCCCAGTAGCTTGATGTTGATTGTTCCTCTTCCTCCCCACTCGGACCCTCCTCCTTTCTCCATCCCCGGTCCTACCTGAACTCCCCACCTTTTCTCAGAGGGAGGGAACCTACTCTACCCACCTGCTTACACAAGAGTGTAATGAGGTGACCATGTGGACCCTCAGCTGCATTTGAGTTTGACACAAATGGCAGCTGTATGATGTGCAGGGGTGTAATGACTTTGTCATAAGAGAAGTAAGGAGGCTGCAGGTCTCTTTGTGATTTTGCTAGATACTTGACTGTGTCTGAATTGATCGTGTTTCAGTAACACTCTCAATAAAAACCACCTGTGAATGTGGAAATAAGTGTCAGAACTACTATAATAGAAAAATAATTTCCCCTCGTTAAAATTGGACTTTAAAGGCTCAAAGAGTAAACATATAATTGTATTAAAAAGCTATAATTGTATTCGTAGAAAAGGTTGTTATCATGGATCCGCAGTAATATTTGTCTGCCTGCTCTCCTGAATCACCTAGATTCCCCACAGCAGTCAGCCGTAGGGTCCACTACCTTGCGGTGCACTCCTGACCCCAACGGGGTGCATCTGTCACCTGGACTCAGGTGACCTGACAGTTGTTTTTGCATATACAAAAAATAAAATCATAGAATTATAAAAGTGGGGTACAGTGTTGCTCATAGTAAAATCACAGTATTACTGTTAAAGTCAGCATGCAGAGGTTGCATAAGCAAATCCTACGCGTTTCAGAGTTCTAAGACTCCTTCCTGGGGGAAATCTCTGCAATGTGATGTTGGTATGGTCTGAGAATAAAAAATCATGTCACATTAACCAGAACACATAGTTTATACACATAGGCATTATGTAACAATGTATATAGCAAGGAGTGGGTCCAAAATATGATACGCACAGGATATCCCCACGTTGTGGCGTGATCAATCGCATCATAAAAGCTAAAATTGATAAATGAACTGCCAACACATCCAAAAAACCTCCTGAGATGATAAAGGAGGGGTGGGTAGGAATCGTGGACCGGGCGGAGACCGCTCGGTATGCACTGAGACCACCTGACACTGGACATAAAGGGGAAGGTGTAAATAGGTGTAAAAGGGGTATCAGCATAAACAAAGTATAGTTTATGTGAAGACATAAGGTGCTACATTGTAAATCACTGATCCAGTGTGTTTGTATCCAAGGTAGGCTCGCATGAAAGTGTTTAGAAAAATGCAAAAGTGCATAAGTTTCCCCTCAGATAAGCAGGAGTGTAAAGATAGTCCACAGATGGATCTATAAATAAAGTATAAATGTACTAAGCTGGCTGCACGGAGTATATACATATACTGATGGGAGACAATTGCCCCCATATAGTAGTCAGCATTCAGGCAAAGTATATATATGTACAGTGCTTTGAAAAAGTATTCATACCCCTTGAAAGTTTCCACATTTTGTCATGTTACACCAAAAATGTAAATGTATTTTATTGGGATTTTATGTGATAGACGAACACAAAGTGGCACATAATTGTGAAGTGGAAGGAAAATGATAAATGTTTTTCAAAATTTTTACAAATAAATATCTGAAAAGTGTAGCGTCCATTTGTATTCAGCCCCCTTTACTCTGATACCCCTAACTAAAATCTAGAGTCCACCTGTGTGTAATTTAATCTCAATATAAATACAGCTGTTCTGTGAAGCCCTCAGAGGTTTGCTAGAGAACCTTAGTGAACAAACATCATCATGAAGACCAAGGAACACACCAGACAGGTCAGGGATAAAGTTGTGGAGAAGTTTAAAGCAGGGTTAAGTTATAGAAAAATACCCCAAGCTTTTAACATCTCATGGAGTGGTGTTCAATCCATTATCCGAAAATGGAAAGAGTATGGCACAACTGCAAACCTACCAAGACATGGCCGTCCACCTAAACTGACAGGATGGGCAAAGAGAGCATAAATCAGAGATGCAGCCCAGAGGCCCATGGTAACTCTGGATAAGCTTCAGAGGTCCACAGCTCAGGTGGGAGAATCTGTCCACAGGATAACTATTAGTCGTGCACTCCACTAATCTGGCCTTTATGGAAGAGTGGCAAGAAGAAAGACATTGTTAGAAGAAAGCCATAAGAAGTCTTGTTTACAGTTTGTGAGAACTTCCAAGAGGCCATGTAGGGGACAGAGCAAATATGTGGAAGAAGGTGCTCTGGTCAAATGAGACCAAAATTGAACTTTTTGATCTAAAAGCAAAACACTATGTGTGGCGTAAAACTAACACTGCACATCACCGTGAACACACCATCCTCACCATGAAACATGGTGGTGACAGAATCATGTTGTGGGGATGCTTTTCTTCAGCAAGGACAGGGAAGCTGGTCAGAGTTGATGGGAAGATGGATGGAGCCAAATACAGGGCAATCTTAGAAGAAAACCTGTTAGTGTCTGCAAAAGACTTGAGAATGGGGCAGAGGTTCACCTTCCAGCAGGACAACGACCCTAAAAATACAGCCAGAGCTACAATGGAATGGTTTAGATCAAAGCATATTTGTGTGTTAGAATGGCCCAGTCAAAGTCCAGACCTAAATCCAAATGAGAATCTGTGGCAAGACTTGAAAATTGCTCTCCATCCAATCTGACAGAGCTTGAGCTATTTTGCAAAGAAGAATGGGCAGAAATGTCACTCTCTAGATGTGCAAAGCTGGTAGAGACATCCCCAAAAAGACTTGCAGCTGTTATTGCAGTAAAGGTGGTTCTACAAATTATTGACTCAGGGAGGCTGAATACAAATGCACGTCACACTTTTCAGATATTTATGTGTAAAAAAAATTTAAAACCATTAATCATTTTCCTTCCCCTTCACAATTATGTGCCATTTTGTGTTTGACAATCACATAAAAAATAAATAAATAATAAAACACATTTACATTTTTGGTTGTAATATGACAACACGTGGAAGTTTTCAAGAATACTTTTTCAAGGCACTGTATATAGACCTCTTGCCAGATCTGTCTCTATCTGCGTCTCTGTATGGAATAGTGGATCGGTCTTGCTATGCCTGCCCTGGAGCTTTAAATAGGGCAGTGCAGATTGCTAATCTCTTAGACCCCTTTCACACTGAAGGCGCTTTTCAGGCAGTTTTAGCACTAAAAATAGTGCCTCAAAAGCACCTCTCATGCCTCCCCAGTGTGAAAGCTTGAGTGCTTTCACACTGGGGTTGTGCTCTTGTGGGATGGGAAAAAAAGTCCTGCAAGCAGCATCTTTGGGGCGGTTTGGGAGCAGTATATACATCGCTCCCAAAACACCCTGCCTAGTGAAATGAATGGGCAGCACTGCCAAAGGGCCTGCAAAGCACTTCAGCACTGCCGCAACATGGCCACTTTTAACCCTTTGTTTGGCCATTAGCAGGGGTTAAAAGCGCCCCACTAGCGTCCGAAAAGCGCTGCTAAAACCAGTGGCACTTTACTGCTAACGCGGCGCGACCCCGGTGTGAAGGGGGTCTTATAATCTACTATAATAGTACTTGGTCAGCAAATCAGACAGAATTTAAGTTAAGGTATCAGAATGACAGCCAGGAACCAAAATTCTCAAAGGAGAGTTCAGGAATGGCAGCCTCCATTAATCTCTCATGAGAGTGTCCCTTTAATAGACAGTACAGGTCAAATATATATATATATATATATATATATATATATATATATATATATACATATATATATATATATGTCCAATCTTGTGGATAGTAATTAACAAAAAAAAACAATGTAGTGAAAAATTTTGATTTAAATGCACAGCCCCATGATAGGATAAGTAATATAAACTTAATGGTGAAAACACAATAGTTCAGTGCAAATATGTGCACAAAAATTTGGTGGTGACTTGAAAAGTCAAGAGGTGATCCAGTACAGTGCTCCAGAATCATCCACCGCACCCCTGTGAGATGGACACTCACCAGAAAAGATGGCTGCCATTACAGCAGCAAACACACACTCCGTGTAGATCCGCTATGTGTTGTGGGGAAGGCTGTTCAGCAACTCGCACCATCCACATGTAACTATAGTAAATATAGCTCACCGGCAGCCAAATTAAGTATCCATAGTGAAGTATTTATTGGAATTGTATTTTAAAAGACAAAATAAAATGAATCATAAAAACATATGACAATGGGTCCGACCCTGTATTGGACAGTGGCCTGAGGTCAATACTAGTGTCGCCTCCCCTCGCCGGGAACTCAGGGTGCTCTTGCAAAGAAAATTCTTTGTTGGCTACATGTATAAAGGCATGATACAAAAGATGTTAACACGTTTTGGCTTTTGCATCCTTCCTCATAGCATACAGAAATGCTTTAAATGCTGAAATATATATGATATCCAACATACATCCCCAAAAGGGGAGGCGGTATTTCATTAATTAAAAATAATCAAGGTATTTACTAGCACATGAAACAAAAAAACAAACAGAAAAAGAAATCAAGCGCAAGAAGTCTCCATAAAGAAAGCAGCATAAATCATATAAAGGAGAAAAGGGGGTGGATACATAAGTGGAATCTGTTCAGTTCACTATCATTAATTATATAAATTAATTTCAAAAAGAGATTCATGTCCATTCTATTATTCACGCCCTGCTGCGCCCTTGTAATGGTTAAGAGGCTTTAGAAAGGAGGTGGCTGCATGTAGCTGTCATCACCCGAAGTTGGATTTAAGGAAAACAAGGAAAGTGAGGTCTAAATGTAAATAATCTACTAGCCTAAAATTCTGATAACATTCTTAAGGGTCTTTGAGGGCCTATTATTATTTGTGACCTAAGGCAATCGCCTAAAGATGCCAATTAGAGAACCTGCTGTATCTCTAATAACATTGAATTGAGGAATGTTGTAGCCCCTGATGCTTAAAGCAGAACTAAGAGCAAAACATCTTTATTTCATTTTGGAGAGAATAAAGGAGGGTTCTTTTTTAGCCATCTGTGTCTCATTGGGGAGATTTCCATTTCCTTCCTTTCCCATAACCAAAACAGGAAGTGAGAGGAAATCCCTCCAAATGTAGGGAATGCCTGGTTGTTACCAGGATCATCAGAAATAGTGTCACCATTGGAAGAGTTCCTCTCTGTTCCTGTTCACAATTTGGGATATTCCCTCACTTTCACTTTTGGTGATAATGGTAAACAGAACAAATAGAGAGGTAAATCTCCATAAAGAAACAATGACAGCAATAAAACCCTGATAGGGGTTGTAATCCCTCTCCACTCAATCCCAAACTAAAAAAAAAAAAACCTTTGACTTTAGTTATATATGAGCAAACATGCTTAGGGTAAATTAAAAAAATGGATTTAACAGGGTGGCTCCTACAGTGCTCCTCTTGTCCTCTTCGTAGACACAAATATTTAAGTATACACGATGTAAACATGCATGTTTACACAACATTCATTCTCAATAACAATCACTTGACAGCCAGATCATGCGTGTACAGCTGGCCACTGTCTTGTGTCTGTAGCCTTTATTCTGGCCACACACAACAAATTAATAGAGCAATCACACTTTTAATTGAAAACACAAAACAATTGAAGACATAAAATGGTCATTTTGATCAACTGAGAGGAGATAAGTTCTAAATTGCCCCAACATTGATTTCTATTCAATTTGATCAATTTGATCTTTCAACAAATCTGCAAATTAATTGCCCAGTTTTAAATTCACGATTATTAAATTGGTATTATATTGGTTGATCGAGCTCGTGGGTGCTAGACTGCTTAGTTTGGCAAAAACTCTGCCACTTTTTCCTATCTGTATTTCTGATTCAAGGTGACTCGAACGTGGTTCAAATTTTCTTAAAAATTGTCATGTATGGCTAGCAAAAGCAAAAAGTTGTGGTTCGGTGGGGCTCTTGCTTCTCCAAACACACATGCGTGTATATCAGCAGAGCAGTGGACGTTGTCCGTAGAGCAAAGATTGGTGTCAGTAGGGCAGTGGACGGCGCCAGTAGTTTTTTATTTTTTACTTTTTACATTTTTTTTTTTTTTAATATTTTTTAATGATTCTTTACAATATTATTTTTTTACAATGTTTTTTCTGAGCCTCGTTATGGGGCTTTGGTGAAATATCAAGGGTCTAAACAGACACTGATGTCTAACTTTTGAGTGCAGTAAACATAGTTTACTATGCTTCAGTTAAGAATGATGACAAGAACGATCGATACAGATCACTCACTGTGTTCCTTCAGAAAAGGAAGGGGTTGGTCAATGAAATATTTACCAGCCCCTTCCCCACTCCTAAGAGGAGAGGAGGGAAGCTGGCAGCACTGCAAGTGGGAGACAGGAATCAGGGGGAATTGGGGCCGCACCGGATGATTAGGGTGTACCCAGGAACACCTGGCATACCCTGTGTGCACACCTATGAGTGTCGCCTACCATACATATAACACCAGTATTGTACTAACTAACAAATATTTAACCAGCTTTTTAAGATCCATCTAATGTTTTCCATGTATAAGCCTAAAATCTGACACTGACATCACCATGTCATCATGTTAATAAAATTCTCCACAAAGAAATTCCTCTGAAACTATAAAATGTGTATGCTATCCATAGCTATGTAACATGATTCCCATTAGTCATTCCCACCCCACACCCCTACCCTACAGATGTAATTAGCTATGCCAGAAGAAGTTACTAGATGTAGTGTCTGGAATATCCCGTGGAGTAAGAACTAAAATAACTTGCGGTCTAGCTGCAGCCTGCAGGGGATTGCTTGTGCTTCATATGAACATCACTGCCAATGTTTTCTCTACTACCAGCGGCTAGCCACACCCTTCTGTAATATTTTTCTTTTTGTAGCATTAAATTGTTTATAACCCTAAAAAAAAAAAAAAAAAAAAAGAAGAAAAAAAAAGAGATCCTGCTCCCTTATAGCAGGTTATAAAACACAGTGCTTGTGCTGTCTAACTTGTCCCTCTGGAAGCTGTAAAAAACCTGGCTGATCCTGCCTGTTTCTGCCCTCCCCCTGTAAACTGACCACGGTTTATCATAGCTGCTGAGCCCTGACATCGTGGTCACTTTACATGCCTCCGTCATCCGCAGCTCTCCTCTCTGCTCTCCCCTGTCCTCTCTCCCCTCCCCTCCCTGCCTGTCAGCTCGGGAGTCTGTGTCTCTGTCTCCCCCCCCCCCCCCCCCCGCTGCTGTTAGTAGAAATTTTAAATTTGCTGCCAGCCCCTCTCTTTTAAGCTGTGATCCTGCACTGTGTAATTGTTTGTTAGAAACAAAGTAAAATACCTTTTTGTGATGTATCTTCAGAACGGTCATGTGACTCCTAGCCACTCTTCTACTCCGATTCAGTGATAAAGCGCCAGGGGCCGAGCGAAAAGCTCGGCGGCCACGTGATCTCCCGGCTGACGTCAGAGGGAGAGCTCCGCCCTTCCCGCAATCCACCAGAATGAACTTCAGACAACATAAACAGGTCATGAAACTATAATGCCCCGTACACACGGTTGGACTTTGTTCAGACATTCCGACAACAAAATCATAGGATTTTTTCCGACGGATGTTGGCTCAAACTTGTTTTGCGTACACACGGTCGCACAAAGTTGTCGGAATTTCCGATCGCCAACAACGCGGTGACGTCAAGCACGTACGACGAGACTAGAAAAGGCCAGTTCAGAACCAAGCGCGGCACCCTATGGGCTCCTTTTGCTAATCTTGTGTTAGTAAAAGTTTGGTGAGAGACGATTCGCACTTTTTCAGACTCGTGGCTTTCAGATCGTTTTCTGCGGTTCAGTTTGTGCTTGTGGGTTTGTATGTGCTCTTCAGTGCGTGCAAGCAAGTTCCACGTGACTTTAATTAGTCATTGTGTTCTTGTTCATTTCGTTATTGTTTTTCAGGTCGCTCTTCACAGGCCTTGCTGTTCTTCAGTACGTTCTGTTACTTCGTTCTGAGCAGCCGACCGTTTTCTACCCATGTTGCGTATACGTACTCCTCGTAGAGTTCGTGCTGTGCGGGGGCTTGGTGTTGGGGTCCTGACCTTGACACAAGTCCAGTCCATGAACAGGGTGGGGAGGAGTTCATGGACCAAGAATTGGTTGCTTCAGCGTGACCAGTTCTCTCATATGCCTTTGCTCCGTGAGATCCGTGAGAATAATCCTGATGATTTCAGGAACTTTCTCAGGATGACGGACCCCGTGTTTCACCGTTTGTTGGCTTCGCTGACCCCTTATATTAGCAGGCAGGATACCTGCATGAGGCAAGCCATCACTCCGGAGCAGAGGCTCGTCGCTACCCTGCGGTACTTGGCGACAGGAAGAAGCCTGCAGGACCTCAAGTTCTCGACAGGCATCTCCCCCCAGGCTCTGGGGATCATTATCCCAGAGACCTGTTCTGCCATCATCCAGGTCCTGCAGAAGGAGTATATTAAGGTAAGATTTTTATCCTTTTATATCACATTTTATTGTATTGAATGTTTGATAATATATTGTATTTCTTTCCTCATTCCCTAATTACCATGATTGGAATATGCTGTGAATGTCCCCTTTGTTCTCATGCATGCTGGATTTTTAGGTAATTATTTTTTTAGTCCTTCATACATATTTGCCTTCAATAACCTCCCCAGCATGTTCTCCTGGCCCTATATTCACCTCATGTAGTCACTTAACAATGTTTTTTATCAGCTCCATAGTAGTGCTTACCCCAAACACCCCCTAAAATGTTTAGAAATGTGATTTGTGCTTTAAATTCAGGCAGAGTGCCAGAGGCTTTTTTTTTTGTGGTGTCCCCAAATCATTTTTATTAACCCTCCCTCCCCCCAACTGCTAAGACAGCTGATCCCAATTCTCTATCTATCCTCAATCATCTATCTGCTGACTTTGCCAAACCCATACACACTATACCCATCTCTTTTGTGCTCAGATTTATGGATGAATTACCCAAAGCATGTAGTGCAAGGGCCTACCTGTATACTTTCAAATGGTACTGTTTAAAGTTTTTGTATCCTATTATTATCTTGACAGGTAATAGCAGAATGTCCAAATGTCCTCAAATGTGTACAGTGTGTATTTATATCTTTGTATTATGATACTTCTTACCTGTCCAGTGGGCTGCCAATAACTAAGTAACTAAGGAGGGGCTGTTCCAAGTAATACCCTGTATTTAGGCATTCATCTCTCAATGAAGTGGGGAGGGTTACCCCCCCCCCCATAATGTTAGAAATGGCCCATGAGAGGGGGGGGATGGGGAATCTGATAGGTGTACCTTATACTTTGGTGTTGTTAAATTCCCCTTAATAAATGCTATCTGGAGGTTGGCCAAGAATGTTTGTGTCTAATCTGCTTGCCATGTTTATGTGCAAAAATAGTAATTTTTTTTTTTTCCTCAACAGTTTCCTTCCACGCCACAGGAATGGCAGACTGTGGCCTCCCACTTTGCCCAGCGGTGGGACTTTCCTAACTGCGGTGGGGCAATTGATGGGAAACACATCCACATCGTCCCACCACCCAACTCGGGGTTGTACTATTTCAACTATAAGGGGTTCAATAGTATTGTGATGTTGGCGGTGGTGTCGGATAATTACGACTTCTTGTATGTGGACGTGGGGAAGAATGGCCGGATGTCCGATGGTGGAGTCATCACCCAGACGGAGTTTTACAGGCGTCTCCAGAATGGCAGCTTGGACTTGCCACCTCCAGAGGACAATGTGGAAGGACTCCCATTCGTCCTCATTGCTGATGAAGCGTTTGCACTGGGGGACCATCTTATGCGCCCATTCCCTATAAGGACCCTCACCCCGGAACAGAGGGTTTTTAATTACCGGCTGGCCAGAGCCAGAAGAGTGGTGGAGAACACATTTGGAATCCTGGCCAGCCGGTTCCGCCTATTTCTGACACCCATCCATATGGCGGAGTATAAACGTAATCATATAATCCTGGCATGCTGTATTCTCCATAACTTTTTACGCAAACATTCGGCCAACTATGCTGGCTCAGTTGGGCCTGAGGCCGGAATGATACATGAAACAACACTGACGGCGCTTGAAAGTGGCCGTCCTGGCTTGCCCTCCCTGAGTGCCTGTGATTTCCGGTTACGATACCTGGAGTTCTTTGCGGGTAGGGGGGCCATCAATATGCCAGCAAATTTGTGAAGCCTTTATCAAATAAAAAAACAAAAAAAAGAAAATCTTTGTTGATATTTACTGCTTGTGTTTGTTTTAGCTGACCCTGACAGAAATGTGTTGAGTCCAGAAAATGGCGTGATTGTGTAACCTTATACAAAGCACTGTTGGGTGTTATTTACTAAAGGCAAAGACATTTTGCACTACAAGTGCACTTGAAACTGCACTGAAACTGCACTTGTAGTGCAAAGAGGATTTGCCCTTAGGAAATAACCCCCATTTTCACAGAAAACACCAATTACATCACCACCAAAGTGTTTTAGCGTTGACACTATAATCCACACATTCTTGATTAATAATCTTTTTAATACCTGCACAATCACATGTGCATTTAGAAAAGGTTTTTCAAACAAACCAACATGTTTATTGTATAACAATTTTTGGGGTAGCATTATAAAAAATAGAAATGTCCATTTAAGATAAAACAGGCATGTGTAAATCCAACAAGAAAGACACAAATCTTGAACTTACAAAGTTCACATTTGGTAGAATATGAAGGCAATATCAGACATGAGTATTTAGGAACTGTGTTTGATATTGCGTTCAGATGGGGTGAAGTCACCCCAGGAAAAGCCAAATTTCCCAATGTCAACATGTGCTAGCTGCCATCACGGGGGATCAAGGGACGTGTTTTGGGGGAGAAACCCCTTCCTCTCAGCTACTTTATTATTGAGGAAGGGGTTGCACCCCCAAAACACGTCCATTGATCTCCCGTGATGGCAGATAGCACATGTTGGCACATTGTGTGCATCCTCTAAATTAGGCTTTTCTAAAAATCGCTAAAACATTTTTAACATTGTTGCACACAAAAAACCAAAGGGATTGGGAGGGGTTTTAAACTCGCCCCAAAACATCAATGATGTTTTTATTTTTTTGAATAACATCATTGATGTTTTTCTTGAGGTTTTCCAATTGTAAATTACACCCCATGATCTCCCCGATCAGGATCTGGGCACTTTCTAATGTGAAAGGATCTGGATCCACAACATCACAATCACCTAAAAAGAGAGAAACCCCCCAAAAAGAGGTATCAAAAATATGCTGGCATCCATCTCTTACCTGAGCCTGTGGTCGCAGACACTCACCTGTTGTGGTGACTAGTTTTACCACGTCTTCTTCCTCCTGCTCTTCTTGGGTTGGTGGGATTTCCCCTTCTTCCAGAGGTGGGGGGTCTGTGGTCTCCTCGGATGAGGGGTGTCCTCCGAGTCTTTTCTCCCCTATGTAAAACAAAAATGCTATACTTAGCACACAGAGATTTTATGGCAGAACTATAAATAGGAAACATTGCTTGGAAGTGGGGTACAATTGTTTGTTTTGGCAGAGTTAAAAAATGGAGCATTTTCAGTGCCCTTTGTCAAGCTTCAATACTTTACCTGTTTGGTACAAGCTTCACAGATGTAGCCCCCCCCCCCTATAGTATACACTGGAGCACCTGTGTGGCCCCCTAATAAAAATGGTGTTCTTGTGTCCCACACTAGTGCTCCAGTGTCCAGATGTGAAAACAGCTGCTGAGTGTCCTCTCCTTACACAGAATCTAGTTTGCATTTCATTCTAGTAACAAAGCCATCTACACAACCAAATTAGTTTCAGACAAGTAGGGCATAAAAATTGTGGCCAAATGCATATGGCCTAAACAATGGTGTTTTATAGGCCAAACGAAAAATGTTTGATACGAACGAATAATGTGCCCATGAACATGAAAGTTGCCATTTAAAAATGTACACTTGTAAGAAAAGCACATGGAGTAGCACGAACGTAAGAAACATAAAGAATAGGAACACAGGACAACTACTTACTTTTTTGCTGCACTCTCCGGATCTTTCTGTACTGCTCATGTTCTCGTAATTTCAGGTCCGACCACCGTTTCCTGAGCTGATCTTTCGATCGCCGTACCCCGAATTTCCGGTGCAGACTCCTGACCACTTTCGCAATTATCTTGGCCTTTCTGACATTGGGGTTGGGGTAAGGTCCATACTTTCCATCATAGTCGGCCTTCTTCAGGATGTCCACCATCTCCAACATCTCTCTCCAACATCTCCCCAAAGGACATATTTGATGCCTTAAATCGTCTCCTTCTGGATCGTGACGTTTCAGGCTCCAGACTTTCCTCCTCCTCCTCCTCGTTGCTAGAATTAGCACGCACCTGCTGTGTATCCGCCATGTGCTCTTCCCCCACTGCGCAGAACGAAAAGGGGCGGGGAATAGACTAGAAAGAACGTCAGGGGCGGGCGGAGTTACACGCATGCGCAGTGTGTATAAAGCGTAACACGCGTGCGTATTACGTACGATCTGTGAGCGGAGGAAGGAGCATCGAAAGCGCCGATCGTGATAACGAAGGTAGGATCTAAACTTGGGCCTATACTGCTTCGAAATGGAAGCCTATATTGTAACCAGATTAGGAGAGTTTGGCCTGACCTTAGGGTTTGTCTTGTGTTGTGTCTTGCAGAGAAAATGGATGGCTTCAATGACCACAACTTCCTCCCCCTGTTCATAGACAAATACAGGGAGCTGCCCTGTCTGTGGCAGGTGAGACATCCCCATTATAATAATAAACAAAAGAGGCAGGCAGCGCTGGAGAAACTGCTGGAGTTGGTGAAGCCGGTGGTCCCCACAGCAACCACCCCCTATTTAAAAAACAAAATTGGTGGCCTGAGGAGCACTTATCTTAGGGAGCGTAAGAAGGTCACAAATTCCCAGAGATCCGGAGTTGCAGCAGATGACGTTTATGTCCCCAGGCTCTGGTACTATGAGAGACTGCAATTTCTGTCAGACCAGACTGAAGTCAGGGAATCACTCTCCACTCTTCCTTCCACTCTTCCTTCCACCCCAGCTGAGGCTTCCGATGTCCAACCTGGGCCTTCCAGCCAGGAAGAAGTGGAGGAGCCCAGATGGAGTCAGGTATAGCTTTCTTCTACAGATTTCTGGTCAATAAATAAATGATATTTATTAGATGTTATTATTGATCACTAATTGCTGATTGAAAAAAGTGTTTTACATATCAATAGACAGTAGTGGGAACCCAAAATTGGGACAAGAATGAAAAATGCTGGGCTCAGAATGATAGTCTGTTATATTTGTTAACATTCAGTTTGCAACAGTCATGAGGTGAAAATTGTGTGTAATTGATGAATAAAAAACTCAAACTATGTCCCTTTTTCATACACAGGAAGACCTCAGCCAGGAGGAGGCTGTGGAATGTGGCAGTCAGGAGGAGGCGGGGATTAGTGGCAGCCAGGAGGAGGCGGGGCTAAGTGGCAGCCAGGAGAAGCCTGGGACCAGTCGCAGCCTGACTGAATCGCAGGTTCCTCCCCTCCGCCTTCCATATAAAAGAGCGAGGAAGGCGACTCCCATGCAGGATTCAGTGCTCAGGCTAATTCAGGAGGCTTCGGCGTCCCTCCGAGCCTTACCCACTCCTGAAGAGGCCTTTGGCTGCCACCAAACTGCAGGGCATGCAGGAGGGTCAACGCCTCCTGTGTGAGCAACTTATTTATAAAGTCCTAACTAAGGGGGTGAGTGGGGAACTAACACCCAAGACCGACGTGATTGAGTTGACCCCTCCTCCTCCTGCTGCCACAACTCCACCACCAGAGCCACAGCATGGAAGGAAGCGTGGAAGGAAGACCAGAGAGTGATGACCTGGTTTCAGTCTGGTCTGACAAAAGCTGCAGTCTCTCGTATGACCACAGCCTGGGGACACAGATGTCATCTGCTGCTTTCCGGATCTCTGGGACTTCTGGACCAGACTGCACTCCAGTGGTGTATTTAGGTTTTGTGCTGCCCTAGGCCTGACTAAACTCATGCACCCCCCTAATTTAAATACGACCCACCCCATCCTGCCGAGGCCACACCCCTTCCTGTTTAAGACCCACCCTATCATCTGTAAACAACACCCCTTCCTCTTTAGGCTCATTTGGCACCTTTCAGGGGGGAACGGGTACCTGTTTCTGACAGGTACCCTTCCCCACTTCCGGGAGACTGCGCTGTCCCCTCTGAAGTTTGCCCCCCTCCTCCTTCCTCCGCTGGGCCATTCAGAAAGTGCAACGCGCTTCGCACATGTGCAGTAGGAAACCGGTCGGTTTCCCTTACCATGAATGATAGTGGCAAAACCCGAGAGCCAATCCGAAAATCGGCTGAGGTGTCGACATCGCTGGATCCCTTGACAGGTAAGTGTCCTAATATTAAAAGTCAGCAGCTACAGTATTTTTAGCTGCTGAGTTTTAATGCTATCACGGGGGGGGTCTCACTGTGCCCCATCAAACGCAGTCACTGTGCCCATCAAACGCAGTCACTGTGCCCATCAAATGCAGCCACTGTGCCCATCAAATGCAGCCACTGTGCCCATCAAACGCAGCCACTGTGCCCATCAAACGCAGCCACTGTGCCCTCAAACGCAGCCACTGTGCCATCAAATGCAGCCACTGTGCCCCATCAAATGCAGCCACTGTGCCCATCAAATGCAGCCACTGTGCCCATCAAACGCAGCCACTGTGCCCATCAAACGCAGCCACTGTGCCCATCAAACGCAGTCACTGTGCCCATCAAACGCAGCCACTGTGCCCATCAAACGCAGCCACTGTGCCCATCAAACGCAGCCACTGTGCCCATCAAATGCAGCCACTGTGCCCCATCAAACGCAGCCACTGTGCCCCATCAAACGCAGCCACTGTGCCCCATCAAACGCAGCCACTGTGCCCCATCAAACGCAGCCACTGTGCCCCATCAAACGTAGCCATTGTGCCATCAAACATAGCCATTGTGCCATCAAACGCAGCCACTGTGCCATCAAACGTAGCCACTGTGCCATCAAACGCAGCCACTGTGCCCATCAAACGCAGCCACTGTGCCCATCAAACGCAGCCACTGTGCCCCATCAAACGTAGCCATTGTGCCATCAAACATAGCCATTGTGCCATCAAACGCAGCCACTGTGCCATCAAACGTAGCCACTGTGCCATCAAACGCAGCCACTGTGCCATCAAACGCAGCCACTGTGCCCATCAAACGCAGCCACTGTGCCCATCAAACGCAGCCACTGTGCCCGCAAACGCAGCCACTGTGCCCTCAAACGCAGCCACTGTGCCCATCGAACGCTGCCACTGTGCCCATCGAACGCTGCCACTGTGCCCATCAAATTCTGCCAGTGCCCATAACACTGATATACTTTATTAAATCACTGTACCTGCTGTCCTGGGGGTTTCCCTCGTGCTCCTCTCTCTCCTCCTGACGTCACAGCCCCAGGGCCGAGGAGAAGATTCACTGCAGGAAAGCAGTGCAGGGGAGGGTAGGTGGAGCTTAAGGCTCCACCTGTCACCTGTTGCATATGGGGGGCGCGAGTGACACACGCCGCCCCCCCGCATGAGAGAAAGCCCCCCCACCCGTCTGACTGATTCCCGGCTCCCGCTGCCGCCTCCCGCACACTTGCAGCCCACGGCGGCCGGCTTTCTGTAGCGGCGCCGCGGTGTATGGGCGTGCTTGTCAGAGAGTAGGGGGCGTGAGATACACGCCCCCACCCTCTGCCAAGCACGCCTATACACCGCGGCGCCGCTACAGAAAGCCGGCCGCCGTGGGCTGCAAGTGTGCGGGAGGCGGCAGCGGGAACCGGCAGCGGGAGCCGGGAATCAGTCAGACGGGTGGGGGGACTTTCTCTCATGCGGGGGGGCGGCCTATTTTGCCGCCCCCCGCAAAGTGCCGCCCTAGGCCTAGGCCTTGTCGGCCTAGGCCAAAACACAGCCCTGCTGCACTCCCTTAGATAAGGACTCCTCAGGCCACCAATTTTGCTTGAAAATAATTGATGTGTGCCCTGGGGGTCCAAGGCTTCGACAATTTCTGCAGTTTCTCCAGTGTTGCCTCCCTCTTTGTTTAGTTGTGAGCCCTTAATAAAAGTTTTTTTGTGGGAAATTATACTCTCCTGTGTGTTCTCATCCAAAAAGGACAGTTTGTTGGTGACGATTCAGGTACATTTCTAACATAAAATGTGAAATTAACAAGGGACAACAACACCAAACAATCTCCTACAGATTAAATAGAACAACATATCAATGGTGTTGTGGTAACTTGACTCAAAAAACACACACACAAATTTTCTGGAGTACAAATAAAAATCCCCCCAAAAAAAATCAGCCTTGAAAAAAATACAAACCAAAAAAAAATAATCGGCCTTAAAAACAAAAAAAAACAAAAAAAAAAAACCCACCAAAATAATGTTGTCAGATGTGACAAATGAAAATATATTGAGGGAATCCCGATAAATAGTAAAGAAATAAGTTTGTGAGAAGTCTGTGTGAATATGAGCAGCAAAAATACTTAATTCTTGTCACATTATAAAGAAGAAGAGAGTACGCTGTATTAAACCATTTTTAACATTGCAGCGTGACGAAAGTGCTGTATCCATTGCGAACGCTAATTTTACCAGACCGAGCTGTTCCGTGTCGGAATTTCTTCTGAGCATGCGTGGCACTTTGTCAGTCGGAACAGGCCACACACGGTCGGAATTGACGCGATCGGATTTTTTGTCGGAAAATTTTATAGCCTGCTCTCAAACTTTGTGTGTCGGAAAATCCGATGGAAAATGTCCGATGGAGCCCACACACGGTCGGAATGTCCGACAACACGCTCCGATCGGACATTTTCCATCGGAAAATCCGACCGTGTGCACGGGGCAAAGGCTTCATGTACATGGGGCATTTTAAAACCTCTCCTGAAGGATGGAACTTGACAGCTAGTAACCGACGTTTAAAAGTGTCCATTGTTCCGTGTTTACATGCCGCGTTTGCGCTTAGTTTTTTGTATTGCAAATGGTCAGAAAGATATCTCCATTAAAAACGCCTATAAACGAAACGCGGCTAAATGCGAGTTACTGCGTTTACAAGAGGTTGCAGGCATTTAGCGTTTCAAATGCCTCTGAACATCCATCCTGAACGCATTTTTTTGCTTTCCAAAAAATGCTTCTAACCTCAACTGCCTGGAAACTACTATAAACCACCCTGTGTACATGTACTGATAAGATAACAAAGAGGGGAGTTTAGGGGCAGCTGAAAAAACTGCCCAACTGCTCCTAAACGTCCATGTACATAAAGCCTTTAAGTGGATGTAAACCCACACTAATCATTTATAAAACAATGGCATACTATTAACCACTTCCATACAGGGCCATTGTCGTATGATGTCCGCAGGAACACTCTGTGCCTCCTGCGGGCCCCCAGGGGCGATCAGGGATGAGGTGTGTCCCTCGGGACACAGCCCATCCCAGATCAGTTTAAAGAGCCAATAAAAATCGTCTCTTTACCACATGACCGGCTGTCCAATCACAGCCGGTCACATGCATTGTCCTCATGCACGGCGCTCGTGCACGCCCCTAGGGGAGTGCAGAGCGGCGATCGGGGACAAGGCTTATCACACTGACACAGCCCATCCCTGATCTCAGTAAAGAGCCAATGAAATTGGCTCTTTACCACGTGACTGGCTGTGCCCAATCAGAGCCGGTCACAGAATGTCAACGAACCACAGTAACGAGCTGTTACCAGGCTCTCCTCCTCACACACTGATCGTGTATGAAGAGGAGATTGTGGTAACAGCTCATTACCGCCTACAGTATACACCAAACACACTGATTGCCCCCCCAATAAAGACGACCTGTCACCGCCCATCAAAGCACCTGTCACCACCCCATCAAAGTACCTGTCACAGCCCATCTGAGTACCCGAGTACCTGTCATCAGCCCATCTGAATACTCAAATACCTGTCACCAGCCCATCAGAGTACCCGAGTACCTGTCTCCAGCCCATCATAGCACCCGAGTACCTGTCACAAGTCCATCAGAGTACCCGAGTACCTGCCACCAGCCCATCAGAGTACCTGAGTATCTGTCACCAGCCCATCTGAGTACTCGAGTACCTGTCACCAGCCCATCAGATTACCAGAGTACCTGTCACCAGCCCATCAGAGTACCCGAGTACCTTTCATCAGCCCATCCAAGTACCCGAGTACCTATCACTAGCCCATCAGAGTACCCGAGTTCTTATCTGCAGCCCATGCCTCATAGAATATATGTCGGGGGGGTTTGCTTTCCAAAATGGAGTGATTTTGTGGGTAATTCCACTGTCCTGGTGCTCCAGGACCTTCAAAAGTGTGATAGGAAGGAATGAAATTATATGTGTAATTTATGCTCCTAGAATGCCTGAAGGTACTACTTCAATGGTGGACCTCTCTATGTGGCCAGGCTGTGTAAAAGTCTCACACATGTGGTATCGCCATACTCAGGAGGAGTAGCAGAATGTATTTTGGGGTGTCATTTTTGCTATGTACATGCTGTGTGTTAGAAATACCTTATAAATGGACAATTTTGTGTAAAAATAAAAATACGTTTTAATTTTCTTTCCACGTTTTCCAATGACTTGTGGAAAAAAATGAACAGTTCAAAAGACTCAATAGGCCTCATAGAATATACGTTGGGGTGTTTGCTTTCAAAAATTTGGTCATTTTGAGGGTAATTCAATTGTCCTGGTGCTCCAGGGCCTTCAAAAGTGTAATAGGTTGTTAGGAAATTTTATGCGTAATTTAGGCTCCTAGAATGCCTGACGGTGCTCCCTGCATGTTGTGCCTCTCTATGTAGCTGTGCTGTGTAAAAGTCCCACACATGTGTTATTGCCATACTCGGGACGAGTAGTAGAATGTATTTTGGGGTGTCATTTTTGCTGTGTACATGCTGTGTGTTAGAAATATCTTATAAATTGAGCACTGTAAAAAAAAATACGTTTTCATTTCCTTTCCACAAGTCTAGGAGCATAAATGTGCAATTTATGCTCCTAAAACGCCTGATGGTGCTCCCTACGTGTTGGACCTCACTGTGTGGCCAGGCTGTGTAAAAGTCATACACATGTGGTATCGCCATACTTGGGAGGAGTAGCTGAATGTATTTTGGGATGTAATTGAAAGTATGCATATGCTGTGTGTGAGAAATAACTTGTTATTATGAAAATGTTGTGTAAAAAAAAAAAAAAATAATAATAATTTCTTCATTTTCCCAAGAATTGTGGGAAAAAATTACAACTTCAAAAAACTCAGTATGCCTCTTACTAAATACCTTGGACTGTCTACTTTCCAAAAAGGGGTTATTTGGGGGGTATTTGTACTTTCCTGACATTTCAGGGCCTCAAGAGATGAGATAAGCCATCAGTACATCAGGTGTGATCAATTTTCAATAATTTGCACCATAGCTTGTAGACTCTATAACTTTCACACAGACTAAATAATATACACTTGTCTGGGTTATTTTTACCAAAGATATGTAGAAGTATAAAATGTATAAACAAAAATTACTTATTTGCAAAATTTTATTATAGAAACTAAAAAAAAGTGTTTTTTTTTCAAAATGTTTACACTTTTTTCACTTATGTTGCAAAAATAAAAAACCCATTGGTGATTAACCACCAAAAGAAAGCTCTGTTTGTGTGAAAAAAATGATAAAAATTTTGTTTGGGTACAGTGTTGCATGACTGAGTAATTGGCATTCAAAGTGCGAGAGTGCTGAAAGCTGAAAATTGGTCTGGGCAGGAAGGGTATATAAGTGCCCTGTAATGAAGTGGTTAATCTATATGTATATACATGCCTCCTGCATGTCGGGGATGATCGGTGCGGCAGGGGACAGATGTAAGCACCGATCTCCCTGCATGGCTTTTTAGCTGACAGAGCTAAAAAGCCATAGAGGTAGAGAAGGAGAAGCGGCTGATGAAAAGCCATGCAGGGAGATTGGGGCGAGCAACTCTGCACCGTTCATCCCCGACTGTCCCCCGTGTCTTCCTCCTCCTCCAGCCTCTGTGTTCTCCTCCACCCCCCTTCTTCTCTTGCCCCCCACTGTGTCCTCCTCATCTGGCCCGCTGTGTCTTCCTTCTCCGCTGTCCCCCCCCCTCGTCCCCTGCAGCCGACTTCTCTCCTCTCTCCTCCTGTGGGCTGCGGTGGGAGGGATACGTCAGGATGGAGAGCAGAGAAAGGGACTGTTAAATATGTCATTTACTGGCCCCTTCCTTTTCTGAATGGGACATAGAGAGTGTTCGCTACAGATCGCTCCTGTGTCCTGTGATTGTGATAACAGAGCAGAGTAAACTGTGTGTTTCTCTGCTTCCGTTTATGAATGAACGGGAGCCTCTGTCTCCTGTCCTTTCATCTTCAATGCTGAGGCTGCAGAGAAAGGGATTGGGGAATCTGTGGGGAATTGTAAAAAAAATATAAAATAAAAAAAAAACACTGACACCCCCCACACCCTACTGACATGGTCCAGAGCCCCAAGCCCCCCCCCCCCCCAAAAAGGATTGGGAACGAAAATGAAGAACAAATTAAATTGTAAAAAAAAAATACATAAAAATTTTTAAAAATATTGACACCGTCCACTGCCCTACTGAAAACGGCCACTGCCCTACTGAAAATGGCCACTGCCCTACTGACACTGTCCACTGCTTTACTGATACCATCCACTGCCCTTCTGACACCATCCACTGCCCTACTGACACTGTCCACTGCTTTACTGACACCGTTCACTGCCCTACTGACACCCTCCACTGCTCTACTGACACCGTCCACTGCTTTTCTAACACCGTCCACTGCTCTACTGACATCGTCCACTGTCCTACTGACACCGTCCACTGCCCTACGATACCGTCCACTGACCTACTGACACCGTCCACTCCCTACTGACACCGTCCACTGTCCTACTGACAACATCCACTGCCCTACTGACATTGTCCACTGCTCTACTGACACCATCCACTCCCCTTCTGATACAGTCCACTGCTTTACTGACACCATCCACTGCTTTACTGACACTGTCCACTGAGCTACTGACACCGTACACTGCCCTACTGACACTGTCCACTGCCCTACTGACACCGTCCACTGCTCTACTGACACCGTTCACTGTCCTACTGACACCGTCCACTGCCCTACTGACACCGTCCACTGTCCTACTGACAACGTCCACTGCCCTACTGACATCGTCCACTGCCCTACTGACACCATCCACTCCCCTTCTGATACAGTCCACTGCTTTACTGACACTGTCCACTGAGCTACTGACACCGTACACTGCCCTACTGACACTGTCCACTGCCCTACTGACACCGTCCACTGCTCTACTGACACCGTTCACTGTCCTACTGACACCGTCCACTGCCCTACTGACACTGTCCACTGCCCTACTGATACCATCCACTGCCCTACTGACACTGTCCACTGCCCTACTGATACCATCCACTGCCCTACTGACACCGTCCACTGCCCTACTGACACCATCCACTGCTTTGACACCATACACTGCCCTACTGATACCAATAGCGTCCTGAGCCAGCCACTCCCACCCCCTCCACAGCCCAGTGTTTTAGTGAGCACAGGCGGGTGGGCAAAGCAGAGCCAGAGACTGACAGCCACCAGCTCTCCGCTTAGGGAGCACTGAGAATTGAGTGATCGGCTGTTTGATTACTCGGTTCTCAGCCTGGGGACAAATGCAGCATCTACCTAGGTAAGTATGATTCATAAATAAAATTCCCATACTTCTCTTTTAATTACCAGACATCTCCTCTTTCCTGCTATCTGGCCCACATAACAATTATAAAATAGATCTTGCGAGCCAACAACGGAACAATACTATAAAAGTGAGCGCGTATCGTAACCAAGCTGCAAATGCTAAACACGTTTCATATTCGTGTAGGTACACTCATGAATTAAAATAAAATTGCATTTGCGCTAGGAAAAAAAAAAATATATAAAAATATAAAAATTATTTATGTGTATATATATATTAATATAAAGTGCTTAACTATCAAAAGGGAATATATTCAGAAATCTATTATAATACGTGTAACATTAATGTTGTGATACAACTCATAAGGTGCAACATGTGAAAAATATTAAAATACAGGTGCAAATTTAGGATAAAATGTCCACTCCTTCACCAGATTGATTAATAAAAACCATAAACGTTCATCAAAATTAAAATCTCTAGTGCATAAATCCAGTGTTCATATAAAGTGCTTTTCATCATGCTCCTTAAAACCAGTGCAGAACTTATAGCATGCTTCAGTGCTCTTCCAGTGTTCCCTAAAAGCCTATGCGCTCACCTCAGAGCGTGTGACACAGTACTTAAACTATGCCAAAACACGCTTGGGAGCCACTCCTGGGCTCTAACGATATACAGGTGATGAAATCCAACTCCCTCAATCAGTAGTATTCCAGATCATGGATAAAAGAGAAAAAGCTCCATAGGGTAATATTGTAAGGACTTTATTAAAAATAAATATCCCCTTCATAGGGGTACTCACATAATATAGGTGCGTGAGTGCACCATCCTATTTTGGGCTCTGTATAATGAACCAAATCGTTGGTATGGCGTGCGGTGCGGTGTGTCTATCTCGTCTCACTACCTCTGCTGACAGCTCCGTCCTGGCCCCTCCCCTGACGCCTCTTCGGCACAGGGATCACTTGCCTTCTTCAGGGGGATCCAACATCCAACCTGACCGGAAATCCTCACACCTCCCAGGGATATAGCGCATTCGCAGTATCTGCCACTGTGCAGCAATATGAAGATCCACGGCTTGCTTTATTCCTAGTATACGATCCTTCATGCTTCCCACATATAGAAGAATGCTCCCATAAGTTCTCCGTTCATGCTCCCTTCCGAGTCAAGGAATGTAAATAATGTCGGAATGTCCCTGGGAGGTGTGAGGATTTCCGGTCCAGGTTGGATGTTGGATCCCCTTGAAGAAGGCACGTGATCCCTGTGCCGAAGACGCGTCAGGGGAGGGGCCAGGACGGAGCTGTCAGCAGAGGTAGTGAGACGAGATAGACACACCGCACCGCACGCCGTACCAACGATTTGGTTCATTATACAGAGCCCTAAATAGGATGGTGCACTCACGCACCTATATTATGTGAGTACCCCTATGAAGGGGATATTTATTTTTAATAAAGTCCTTACAATATTACCCTATGGAGCTTTTTCTCTTTTATCCATGATCTGGAATACTACTGATTGAGGGAGTTGGATTTCATCACCTGTATATCGTTAGAGCCCAGGAGTGGCTCCCAAGCGTGTTTTGGCATAGTTTAAGTACTGTGTCACACGCTCTGAGGTGAGTGCATAGGCTTTTGGGGAACACTGGAAGAGCACTGAAGCATGCTATAAGTTCTGCACTGGTTTTAAGGAGCATGATGAAAAGCACTTTATATGAACACTGGATTTATGCACTAGAGATTTTAATTTTGATGAACGTTTATGGTTTTTATTAATCAATCTGGTGAAGGAGTGGACATTTTATCCTAAATTTGCACCTGTATTTTAATATTTTTCACATGTTCCACATAACAATTAGGCCTCATTCACATGGAGCATATGGAGCATATGCGTCTATGCCCAGTGTGATGGCCGTGTACCATGTGGGGGATGCATGGTGTTCTGTGCATCCCTGTGCAGGCAGTCCAGTCAAAGTCAATTGGGACCCAGCAGCTGTATGGACAGTCGAATGTCAAAATTTGTCATGCGGAGCAGGAAGGAACGCATGTATCCAAATCCACAGTGTCTGCATTCGGATCTGTGCACCCACTTCTATAGGTGAAGCTCTCTGGTAGATGCAGATGAAGCAAAAAGTGGCTTAGCATACAGGACCTGTCTGCTTAGCCCTTATGGGAATTTATCAAAACTAGAGCAGACAGAATTTGTAACTGCTGTGCATGGCAACCAATCAGCTCATAGCTTAAATTTTTAAAGCTGAACAAACTGAAGATAGAAGCTGATTGGTTGCTATGCACAGCTGTTCCAAATTCTGACTGCACCAGTTTTGATAAATTCCCCTCACTGTGTTTTACATTTCTTACTCTTGTCTACTGCATTCTAAGTACAGCACATTCTTTGTTAAAGTGATTGTAAAGGCACAACATTCTATGCATGAAGGTAAACCCCCCCCCCCAGCCCCACCTAATTCTTACCTGAGCTACCTCTCAATCCAGCAATGTCCACGAAAGCCTTGGCTGCCTGGGGACTCGCACTCCTGATTGGCTGTTGGCAGCAGCAGGAGCCATTGGCTCATACTGCTGTCAATCACAGCCGTTGAGCCAATCAGAAGACGGAGGGAGCAGAGTCAAGCCATGTCTCCATGTGTGGATGGACACAAGCTGCTTGCTGTGGAGAAGAGGGAGGGGCCAGGAAGAGGAGGAACCAGGCTGCTCTGTGCAAAACCATTACACAGAGCAGGTAAGTATAACATGTTTATTATTTAGAACAAAAAACAAGACAAATATCACTTTAAGGTTAGCCGTGTGTAGTAAAGGATATGCAATAGAACAGTTTTATTTGATTAAATTGAGTATACTGAGGTTTGTGCTGTCTGCTACATACTCGCTTGTGGCAGTCATTAAAGCATATGGCCCTTTAAGCCCTTCCCACTGTTGATGCAATCTGACCACACCCACAGTTGTGGCGTGGTGCTGCTATATTGCCACATACCATTTTTCTTGGGGGGGGGGGCGAAAAATGTCCAGCCCCGGGTCCCAGATGTGCTAGCCACTGCCGTCCACTGCCCTACTGACACCATCCATTGTCCTACTGACACCGTCCACTGCCGTACTAACACACCATCCTCTGTCCTACTAACACCATCCACTGTCCTACTGACACCATCCACTGTCCTACTGACACCATCCACTGCTGTACTAACACCATCCACTGTCCTACTGACACCATCCACTGCTCTACTGACACCGTCCACTGCCCTACGATACCGTCCACTGACCTACTGACACCATCCATTGCTCTACTTACACCGTCCACTGCCCTGCTGACACCGTCCACTGCCTTGCTG
The DNA here is from genome assembly GCF_042186555.1 of Aquarana catesbeiana. Classification (NCBI taxonomy): domain Eukaryota; kingdom Metazoa; phylum Chordata; class Amphibia; order Anura; family Ranidae; genus Aquarana; species Aquarana catesbeiana. The sequence goes on from NC_133324.1 coordinate 868,939,512, forward strand.
ACACCGTCCACTGTCATACTGACACCATTCACTGCTCTACTGACACCGTCCACTGTCCTACTGATGCCATCCACTGCCCTACTGACACCGTCCACTGTCCTACTGACGCCGTCCACTGTCCTCCTGACACTGTCTACTGCTCTACTGACACCGTCCACTGCTCTACTGACACCGTCTACTGTCCTACTGACGCCGTCCACTGTCCTACTGACACCGTCTGCTGTCCTACTGACTCTGTCCACTATCCTCCTGACACCGTCCACTGCTCTACTGACACCGTCTACTGTCCTACTGACGCCGTCCACTGTCCTACTGACACCGTCTGCTGTCCTACTGACTCTGTCCACTATCCTCCTGACACCGTCCACTGTCCTACTGACACCATCCACTGTCCTACTGACGCCATCCACTGTCCTACTGACGCCATCCACTGTCCTACTGTAGGGACTTGGTGGGAGCAGTCAGGTGACCCGGGTAAAGACTTGGTGGGAACAGTCAGGTGACCCAGGTAGGGACTTGGTGGGAGCAGTCAGGTGTCCCGGGTAGGGACTTGGTGGGAGCAGTCAGGTGACCCGGGTAGGGACTTGGTGGGAGCAGTCGGGTGACCCGGGTAGGGACTTGGTGGGAGCAGTCAGGTGACCTGGGTAGGGACTCGGTGGGAGCAGTCAGGTGACCCAGGTACAGACTTGGTGGGAGCAGTCAGGTGACCCCTGTAGGGACTTGGTGGAAGCAGTCAGATGACCCATTTAGGGACTTGGTGGGAGCAGTCAGGTGACCTGGGTACGGACTCAGTGGGAGCAGTCAGGTCACTTAGTAAGGCTGTAAGCTTTGAGCCCACCCAGCCTTACTGGGTCTAATCTATGAAAAGTGAGACATCCACCCCACCCCCACATAACACAACCTTGTGATCAAAATGAATGCTGCAACTGTGAGCAGGTTAGCTCAGACAAGCACACTGCACCATGGCAATAATCAAATCACTGCAGCTTCTCCTCTGCTCAGCTCTGACTAGATGCACCTCCCGTGGATCAGCTGTCTGTGTGCCTGCTTTCTGCTGGCTCTGGGAGTTGCACTGTGTTTTTCCTCCTTTTCCTCCTCTGGTGAATAACACCCAGTTAAAACTCAGGAAAGGCACCACATGACTTCTGCATGCCCAATCATGCTGAGGTGTGGAGCAGCCAATCCTGGGAGAGCTGGATAAGAAAGGAGGAGGGCTGTGAAACTGAAATTGCTGAGACTCTGTCTGCTCTCTGCTTGTGTATGAGATAAGGAAATGAGATGTCACTCACAGCACAGGGTAAGAAACCAGCACACATTTATCTCTGTGTTGTTTTTTATCTTACTGAAAAAAGATAAGAGGATTGCTCAGAGCTGGATTAACTCTTTGTGGCAAGACTGGGCACAGGTGATTTGACATCCTCTACTGTACCAGGTAGAAGTCTTCATTTAAAAAAAAGGGGGGTTTACATCCACTTTAAGAAATACAATTTAACATTATCAAGGAATAAAAAGTCTTACAATATATTATCCATTAAAATGTTACCAAGTAAACTACCTTCTGTGCCTCAGCAATAAAGTAAATGTGATTCATGTGTGAGCGTACTATGTCAGCAATGAAGACATTATAATTCAATTTTAATTATTAACATTGTTTGAAATGCTCCATGTGGTCATGGTGTGTATGTTGTTTATTAAATTTTATTCATTCCAGCTGCAGTTGCTAATCGCTGACAAAATACCTCCCTACAGTGAACCTCTTCTAATAGTTTCAATCATAAATTGTAATATTCCAACTTTAAGCATGATTCCAGAATAAATATAGCATAACCAAAATATCCTTTTCAGCTACCGTGTGTATTTGCTTTACATGTTTTCACACATCATAACTATATAGATAGATTTCCCTAGTTTGCCTTCTTTTGTCTACAACATGTCTGGATGCTGTCTGCAGATTTTAATTTAAATAATAATATACCGTTACCATACTGATTCCAAACTATTTAAAATAGCAGACAAGATCACTTTGTAATGTAAATGTTAAGCAAATTACGCTGCAATGACCAAAGAGTGTTTCTATCAGTAGTCTTGAACCTGCCCATTGGTCATGCCTTACCACAAGCCTTTTAAACACTATAAAGCCTCATGCACACAGGACTATTTTTTTCCTCCCCTGGATACCTTTGGGGGGGGGGGGGTGCAGCTGAGAAAACACAGCTAAAGCTACAGGCTGGATTATTTTTGCTATGTTAAAGCGGTCAAATGGTTACCAATCCGGCACTTACCCCATCTATGGCGCGGGCAGCGCTTCCCTCTGGGCGGCAGACAGCGGCTTCCCCTGCATCTCCTCCTTGACATCACGGAGGCTTCCGCTGTGCGTCTCTTCCCTCCTCCTCCTATGCCAATTGGAACGCTTCTCCTTTCAGGCCAATCAGGAAACGGGTCTCACGATCCTCTTACTGATTGGCCAGGAGGAGAATCAGGAAGACAATAGTGAAAATGAATTAGCTATTGTCGCACACCCTTTTTTGAAGCCTATTAGACCCTCTGACCCTAATCACGTACTTAAAAAAAAAAAAAAAAAAAAACCCCAATTGGAATCCATGCGTCCAGCACCCTGAATGTAGATTAGGGGGTCGGACGCATGAATAAGGGGGGTGGCGCCTGTGTGCCCTGCATTACAGGCCGCCACTTTCTAAGCCACAGGCTGGAAGGGCCGAGGCACAACATGTGACCCACCCCATGTTATTGCCAAAAAATAATAAAGATTTGATTTTAAATATATATTTGTATGATAATTTAAACAGTTAATTGATATTAATTATTTTTACTCTTTATTCCAAAGGCAGTTTTTTTAATTCCTTTTTTTTTTAACATGTGACCACCAGCAAAGGACTAGAAGCTCCTCCTGCTCATGTTTTCCTGCAGGCAGGTTGGGAAAGATCATGTGACAGCTGTATATCCATTAGGAAAAAGCTACTTAGATGTTTTTTTCATTATTAAAATAATGACAGTGCCATCGTCCATATACAGAAATAGAGGAGACAATGTAAATTAAACTGTGTTTTGCATCAATTTAATTCAAATTAATATAACACTTAAAAAGCAAGAGGAATAGTAACAAATCTAAGAAAAGAATAGACCTTACAGGCAGTAATAGAGGTTTTAGCTTTTTAAAGTGGATGTAAACCCAATGTCATTCTTTCTAAACCACTGCCATAGGGGTTATCTATAGGGATATACATGTCTCCTGCATGTATCTTTACCTGTCAAATGTCTCCCCTCTGTCTGTTATGAGACCTGAAAAACTGCAGATTCTGTGGGCGGGTCTGTTGTCTGGAGCTCGGCGGGTGGAGTCGTGATGTCAGTAGACTCCCCGCCCACCTCTACACTCCCCTTGTCAATATTCATTTTCTCCTGTGTATTTCTTACACTGAACTTCTGCTATGATCTCTAACATCCAGTGAAAAGACAGGAAAGTAACCACATGACTTCAGCATGCCAAATCATGCTGAGGTGTGGAACAGCCAATCCTTGCAGAGCTGCTGAAGAAAGGAGTGGGGGAGGGAATTAAAAAATAATGCATGTCTTAGGCTAGTGCACAATATGTAAATCACCTGTCACTCACAGCAAGGGGGAGGATTTGACAAAGTTTTTCTCAGTTTATCAAGATTTCTCTCACTGAACAATAAAAGAGGATTGCTCAGAGATGGATTAACTCTGTGTGGCACGACTGGGCTCAAATGATAGGAAATCTTATACTCTACAGTATGATATAAAAAACAAAAAATTGGGGTTTACATCCACTTTAATGTCAAAAAAGCAATTCCAGAGAGAAATAGTCACTACAAGTCAGGAACAATATACTAGTAGGGGCTTGCAGGAGCTGATAAGAAAACAAGATATCGGAGAGATAGTTGTTTGGAATAGCAGGAAAATGTTTCTCATGGATTATCAGAATAGGGCGGTGTATGGAGGAATCTACCGACAATATCTGATTATTTATTTTAAAATGCTGGTCCTCAGGGACATACAGGGAGGCAGCTGTTAACACCTTGCTGTTTGTGTGTACAAAAGATAATGAATGGCCATTGGTTACTGTCCTGTATGGCGGTATATAGTTCAGAAGACTAGTTGCCTGACATATATTTTCCTTTAAGTTTTGGTAACTTCCAAGGCTGTGAAAATTGTGTTTCTTCTTAGAAAAAAATCCAATGATGAACAGTAATTGTTAGGTTCTTCTGCCACCTAGTGGCTAATTATATTATTGCAGTATACATTCAGGGCAAGAAGCAGAAAATTTAGATATTCAAAATAAATATGAGGCCAGTAAGATTATCAGCTGATAGTATAATGAAAAATTATTTCCAGAAATTTATTGTAATGTTTTCCCTCTAAAAATTCTATCCTTAGTAGTATGCTTATAGGTTTCTCCTTTAAGCCATTAGATAATCATTGAGAACCGAGTGATCGAACACCCCTGATCGCTCGCTTCTCACAGCTCACTGAGCAGAGATCTACTGACTGTCCATCAGCAGCTCTCTGCCCTGCCCCCCCCCCATGCTCACTGGAGTGCTGGGCTGTGGAGGGGGCAGGAGCAGCCGGCTCAGGCTCTCAGCAGCTCGCTGAGAGGCTGAACCAGGTGCCGATCCAGGCTTGTGGACGAGTCCTGACTTCACTGTCACAATCTTGCCTGAGTCGACTGTGTGGCATCAGCAGGTAGCGGACTACAGCTTTGGTTGCACTTTAGTAAGTTTTAGGCTGAACTTCTACTTTAAATTCTTGGAAATGCCATATTCCTGTAAGTGACTTGAATCCACTTCTCGAGCAACCAAGAAAAAATCTTTAAAATGCTGGCTGCCTATTCAATATTTTGTTTTCTAAGTTCTTTGGTGTTTTCTACATGAAGTGTCAAGGCTCTGACCACATCTAAGGAATGTATGACATACAGAGTTAAAACCCAGGCTTTGAATAAATTAGTGTGAAGATACCACCTATAATATTTTTATATATATATAAAAAATCTCTATAGCACCCTCTACCAATAAGTAGGTGCTAGTAAGGTAATTTTACTAGGTTTATCCAGCCCAGGCAAATTTAGGCAGGCCTATGCTGCAAGCTAGGCCTGTCTGTTTTGATCTGGGGGCTGGGAGTGGTCAGAGTAGCTGTGGGCGTTACCACCTGTGCTCTAGCTCTGAGGTGCCTCCCCTGTTTTCAGAGAGAAGGTTCTGAAAAAGGGGCTGGGCCCAGAACTGGAGTGGCAGGCAGCTTGTGTGTGAGCCCATCGAGATTGGCAGGGGGCGGGCCTCATATATAAGCTGAGGTGATTCTCCACAGGGGTCAGAATCGGCCGGGTGAAGTGAGGAATGGCATGTTAGTAAGTCTCAGGAGGCCATCCTCATCTGTGGGGGGGGGTGCGCCAATCGCAGGAGAGGCCCAGAGAAAGCTGTGAGGGAACATTGCCTTCTACACGGTCATTGGCAATGTCACGGCCACCACACGGTTGGATGGCAGGGAACTCCTGGAGCAGAGGGGGCAGGTGAAACTGTCGGTACGCATGGTCCAGTCAAAGTTCCTCATCAAGGACTCAGGGCTGTTGGAAGTTCGGTGAGTGTTACCACAGTGGGGCTGGAGGTGCCAAAGAGTCTGTGAAGGTAACTCTGCTATTACATGGTCACTAGTGGAGTTTCATCAATACACACGGTGGATGATGGGGAGTTCTGGATCAGAAAAGAGACTGTGGGGATGTGTGTCAAGTCGATGCTGCCTGCGGGCACATGGTTTGCAAGTTGGGCTGGCTGGGAACAGTAGTCCATATTTCCTAGAAGATATGCTTTTAGCCCACTGGGCCTCCAGGGAGAGGTTCTGCATGCCTCAGACCTAGTGGGAGCGAGCAACAAGAGCCATAGGAGGGAGGCTTATTCAGAGGGGGCCCCTACTATTCAAAAGAAGAGGATGTGTCATATTGCAATACAGTAACTACAAGTTTGTGCAGGAGGAACCAAGTGTACAGGAGTTAACAAGTTATGGTGTAGAAGAAGGTGGATGGAGAGCGCGTGATCAACCGCTTACATCAAAACATGTTTGGTTTATTCATGTATAATGGAATACAAACATATAAATAATTCAAATACTACGTTTCATAAAAACAGTTGACACAATATGCACTAAAAAGTTAAAAATGGGATATGCCCATGTTGAGGCAAGTATTTAAAATACGCTGGCACGTTTCGAGGGTAACCTCTTCATCAGAGCCTGGAGAACAAGAGCACAGTCTGTATTAGCCAGTAGGCCGACATGTGTACATGGGGAGGAATGGCTAGTTGGAAGGTATGTCCTGTGATGGATAATTAATTATTCTAAGCTCCATACCAGTCCACATCCAAGCATTCTACGTAATATAGTAAAAATGTATATATGTATTTTCCTTTTCCGGTGGTACGGGACTGTCGGGTGTACCTGTCTCCAAAGCTGTGTGGGGGAGAGACTGCAGCCTGCGTACGTCCTTGAGGGTGGGGAATCGTGTGATCCGTAGAGATAGAAGGGGGGAGGATGTCTCCTCAGATGGTGCTGGAGCCGTAGATGCCTGAAAACTGTCTCTCCGCCTGGGACATAGGCAAGTGTAGGAAACAAGTTATGGGCAGGAGGTGAAAGAGATCTAAGAACATTGCTTTTACACGCTCATTAGTGATGTCTCTGCCACCACACGGTCGGATGGCTAGAGAACTCTTAGATGGAATAGTCTGCGGGGGTTGAGCAGCAGGAGGAGCAACAGTCTGCAGGTAGATGCAGGAGGAAACTAATACTGAATCCTATATGCACATTATATCTTCTGGCTTTACTTTTATTCAGAGTGTACTGAAATCCTTAAATATGATGGCAAAGACTTATCCTATGGGTATCCGATATTCCTATCCCTATCCAAGTTGTACCCACCAATAGATCAACAACAATAAAGCTCGCAAAAGACTGTTCATTGTCTCTGGAAAGGATGTATGAAGTCTGGAAGTGGGGTGATTTGGCGGATTGTTTGTTATCAGCTGCAACACCATGGCTACATATATATATAATACAAAATATATTTTGGTCAGCACCGTGCTTTTTGGAAAGAAACAAAGAATAGGGTTCATGCATCTTATTGCTTGGATTCCTGACACCTTCCAACTGAATGGATCGTATTGGGGAAGATAATTTTAACATAAAATACTAAAGAAAACTTCTTTTAGTTTGTACAATAGGTGCAAAACAGAGGATAAGTCCCTTAGAAGGAACTAGCTTACTGTAGCCTTCACAAATTGAACTGCCATAGGATGCACAGTCCAGGAAAGGTTGGTTAGGGCCTAAGATGCTAACTTTGATAGAGCTGTGACCTAGACCTTGCTCAACATCTGTGTAAAGAACTGTAAAAAAGGAGAGGTATTTAGGATAAGATTTCACTTTTCCAGTCCCTGCAATGGACAAAAATGTGTCCCAGATTCTAGAGGTAGTGTTTGTGGCTCTAAAGCCTTTTACAAAGTAAAAATGATCTAACCTATATTGGTCAATGTTTATATAATACACTAGTCAGGACTTTTTTTCAGCGGGAACGCAGTTCCATCACCTCCAGGACTGAATGTATGTACTAGAAAGGGGTGCTGGAGGGTCTGTTGATGTTTGCTGCTGGGGTATCTATTATCGCTGGTGGGGATCTGTTTTGGAGTGGGTGTCTATTGTTGCTGGGTAAGTCTACTGTTGCTGGTGGGGGGGGGGTCTTATCTTGTTGGGGGGTCAATTGTTGCTGGGTGAGATCTACTGTTGAGGGAGAGGTCTATTGTTGCTGGCTGCTGGAGAGTCTATTGATGCTGGCTGCTGAGAAATCTGTTATTTCTGCTAGGGGTTTATTGTTGCTGGGGTGGTATTTTGTTGTGGGGGGTCCATTGTTGCTGGGGGAAAGTATTTTGTTATGTGGGGGGTCCATTGTTGCTGGGTGGAAAGTCTTTTGTTGTGTAGGGGATCTATTGTTTCTGGGGATCTATTGTTGCTGCGGACGGTCTATTGTTTCTGGGGTGGAGTCTATTGTTGCTGGGGTGGGGTCTATTGTTGCTCATTGCAAGGAATGTTTTAATATCTTTCTTGTTTTCATTACCAAATTTCATAGAAATTACTGAGTAGCACAAAATACTCGGTTCTGTATTCTCTGAAAGGTGCCGGGAAGGGGTGAAACCAAGGGATGGTGCTCAGAGACGGGTAGGGGGCATAGATGAAGTGTGATTCAGAAGGGTGGAGTTCCTGCACCTATTCTCTGAGAAAAAAAGCCCTGACACTAGTAGATTCATTCGAAAATTCTCAGGACATTTGATGACTTGACAACCACTTGCCGACCGCCTCCTGTAAATATATGTTGGCACTTTGAAGATGGATATCTCGGTAACGGCAGCAGCTGCTGCCACAACCGAGGTATCCATCTCTTCAGAAGCCGGTCATGTTTATGATAATGGTGGTCTCTGTGGCGGATTCACCACAAGATCACCGTTATCGGCAGCGGGAGAGATGCCACCCCCCTCCCGCCGCTCTCCCGCGCCCTCCGCCGCTTACCGGAGCCACCGGCAGCGGCGGAGGCGATCGGACCTGTCCATGGCCGGGTATGGAGACGGGTGAGGGGAAGATGGCCTCCACCCGTCTCCATACCATAGCAGGGCAGAAGCGATGTAATAACGTCATTTCTGCCCATACGTCTTAAAGGGCCATTTTTTCAAAGTGATTTTTTCAAATGACAAAATTTTTCTTTTTTTTATCGCATTTTAGTCCAAATATGAGATCTGAGGACTTTTTGACCCCAGATGTCATATTTAAGAGGACCTGTCATGCTTTATTTCTATTACAAGGGATGTTTACATTCCTTGTAATAGGAATAAAAGTGACCCAATTTAAAAAAAAAAAAAAAAAACAGTGAAAAAATAAATAAAATCAAGTAAAATAAATAAGAAAAACATTTTTTTTTTAAAGCGCCCCGTCCCGACGAGCTCCTGCGCAGAAGTGAATGCGTGAGTAGCGCCCACGTATGAAAACGGTGGTCAAACCACACATGTGAGGTATCGCCACAATTGTTAGAGCGAGAGCAATAATTCTAGCCCTAGACCTCCTCTGTAACTCAAAACATGCAACCTGTATAATTTTTAAACATTGCCTATGAAGATTTTTAAGGGTAAAAGTTTGACGCCATTCCACGAGCGGGCGCAATTTTGAAGCGTGACATGTTGGGTATCAATTTACTTGGCGTAACATTATCTTTCACAATATAAAAAAATTGGTTTAACTTTACTGTTGTGTTAAAGTGAATTTCTTCCAAAAAAGTGCGCAAATATGGTGTGAAAAAAAGTATTGCAATGACCGCCATTTTATTCTCTAGGGTGTTAGAAAAAAAAACAATATATAATGTTTGGGGGTTCTAAGTAATTTTCTAGCAAAAAAAACCTGTTTTAAACTTGTAAACGCCAAAATCTTAAAACTAGGCAAGTCCTTAAGTGGTTATACAATACACTAGTAGATTCATTCAAAAATTCTCAGGACATTTGATGACTTGATAAAGGTTATTCAAAAGAACTTCAAAATTTTGTTTGCACTCAAATGTTTTTATAAAAAAGGAAAACTTTTGAACAAAATTCTACTAGTGTATGGTAAGCTTAAAGTGGTTGTAAAGGCGCAAGGTTTTTTACCTTCTGTGTGCAGCACCCCCTCTAATACTCACCTGAGCCATTGGCTCCCTCTGCTGTCAATCACAGCCCGTGAGCCAATCGGGGGACAGAGGGGGCTAGGCCGACCCGCAGCTCCGTGTGTGAATGAAAATACGGAGCTGCGGCCCAGGAGTGTGCCTGCTTGGGTGCACCCGGCAGGAGGGAGGAGCCAGAAGCGCTTCCGTGGGACCCGAGAAAAGGAGGATCGGGGCTGCTTTGTGCAAACTACTGCACAGAGCAGGTAAGTATAACATGTTTGTTATTTAAAATATATATATATATTTCCTTCAACCCTTATGCCGCGTACACACAACCAGTTTTGCCGTCGGAATAAAGTCCGAAGGTTTCTCTGACGGAACTCCAACGGAATGCCATTCAAGTGGTCTTGCCTACACAGGGTCAACCCAAAGTCCAACCGTCCAGAATGCGGTGACGTACAGCACCTACGACGGGACTAGAAAAAGGATGTTCAATAGCCAGTAGCCAATAGCTTCCGTCTTGTACTTGCTTCAGAGCTTGCGTCGTTTTTGGTCTGTTGGAACAGCATACAGACAAGCGGTTTTCCCAATAGGAATTTGTTCCGTCGGAAATATTTAGAACATGTTCTATTTCTAGGTCCGTCAGAATTTTCGAAAAAAGAAGTCCGATGAGGCACACACACGATCGGAATTGATGATGAAAAGATTTTTCTGGGGGACATTCCGCTCGTGTGTTTGACTTTTTCTGGCGGACATTCCGCTTGTGTGTACACGGCTTTAGGCTGAAAAAATGAAATCTAGTAGATCCCTCCATCAACCTTGCTGGCTATTGTACTGGAACAGCGACTGCATCAGTGAACTGGCTTCTTTGATGTTTCCGTCTAAACTTGGTGAGCTGGGTGGTGCCAACAGGACTAAAAGCATAGAATCCGCACATGGACAATGTCTTTTTCATACATTTGCCTGATTTTCAATTAAACATTTTGGAAAGGCGCACCATGTGTGGGTTCTATGCTCTTACTTCTGGATATAGACAGGTGGAGGTCCTTCCATGCACCATCATCCCCCCGTAAAGTCCATTCAACAGTCAGATTAAACATGTATGCTGTTTTTCTTTGTGGCAACATGAGCACCAACGACTTGAATTTTAAACTGCATATTGCTAGTATAAGAGCACCTAGAGACAATTTGAGATAATCTGTTTGTAAAAGTCTCAAAATGCAAAATACATTTTTAAAATTTATTTAACTCTTTTAGACTGTCTTATGGCACAAGAACCTAACAATTACATTTTTTGCATGTTATGGTGTTTTGCAGATTTCTCAGAATTTAAACAAGGACAACCAGTGGGAGAGAGGGCCCGGGTGTATGACACCATGGATAGGTGATGTAGCATACCCAATTATATTCAGGGCTTTTTTTCAGCTGGAACTTTTTTGAACTCAGTTCCACCACCTTTGGCTTAGGCCTTCTGCTCCCTGCTCATCACTATCATTTGTAAACACAAGTCCGACTCCTGTGTTTACAATGGACAGCTTGTCTCTCAACGATCTGTTCCCACTCTACTGAGTGCAGGATGGGAACAAGGGAGATGCAGGTGCCCAGGGTGCAATGCCAATGCCAACAACCCTGCTGGATGATCTCCCTGCAAGTGAGAGAGGCGGAGCCACCTACAGTGTGCAAGATGTACTAGGGTTGGCTGGGTGCTTCAGCTTAATAAAGCAACAAAAGTAAGACATGTGGAAGTTAGTGGAGTTTTAAGGGGGAGAAGATGGGGGCAGTGGAGGAGGGTTGCATGCAGATGTCAGAGCTGAAGAGGAATGATAGCGAGATGTGGAAGAAGGCTGAACTCTGCACTCTATGCAGCGCACCCCAGAACTCTACACTATGTACATAGCACACCCCCAGCTCTGCACTTGGCACTTAATGCACTCCTGGTATTTAGTGCCCCTTTAAGATCCTCCCACTGTTAGTGAAATTTGACCACACCCACTATTTGATGCGGTTTGGAGGTTGTGTGCGGGGGGAGGGGCAGTTTTGGAGATCATGGTTGAGTTCCTATACCTATTTTCTGAGAGAAAAAAACTGATTATACTACTAATCCCAGTAGCCTTTGCAACCTAATGCAGTAGCCGCTTGTGTAGACAGAAGGTTTTTCAACACTTTATCTGGAGCAAAACTAAAGAGGGCAGTGCAGATAATGATCCTGATGTCCTTCAAGAGACACATAATGTATCTGATGTATTGGGGTGCACAATAAAAGTCCTAGGGTACAGAATGGCCAAAAAGGTAACACCAGAAGTCTAATTAGTCAATCTTTGTTGGAGTCACACAGAGGATAAAATAAATAGTAACTGGCTTTTTATGGGGCAAAATAAGGTGAATATGGACAGATGGTAGCAGAATAATAGTAAGAAAACAGTTCGTGGATACCTAAAACAAACATGGGATTTTACTTATGCCTGGAGGTCCATTATCATACAGAAATGGCAGGGTGGGTCTATACAGTGAAATGCTGTTATTTTATTGTGAGGAGTTGACTATTAGTGCCATTAATCTGCTGTAACATCTCTGATAGACTGAATGGGATGGATTTTCTAAAAGCAAAAAGTCTGTTGGACTGATCCACTGCAGCTCCAAGCCATCGTTGCACACTTGCCCCCCCTGCACTGTATGTGATGGTGGCAAGGAACCACAGGCCAGAGCCTCAGGGAGAGTAAGGCAGTGCTTGAGCCTGCTCGAAAGGGAAATAGGGTAAGTAATGCAGCCTCTTCCTCAATGTTCTAGAAATAATGAGGATATAACCCTTGCACTGCTATCATACCTTTTTGTTCCAGCCCAAAGTTCAAGTTGAAGCTCTACTAACTTCCATCATCCAATCATGTGCAAGGACAAATTCAGTTTTTTTCTATCTTCTACATAATTGGGTATTCTTTGCAAAATTAATTTTCACCACATTCACTAACCTAAGGGAAATTTTCAAAGTGAACAACCTATATGCCTTAGTAAATCAACCCCGATGCGTTTATCACCAATGTGGGTCATGTAGGACAAAATATTATCATTCAAATTACATCCCCAGTTCCATCTGGCTCTCATTTTTCTTACTTAAACATGAAATATGGACAATTTTTTTCTGCAAATCAGAATCATTAATTATTCTGAAAAGATACATGAGAAACCTTGGGGGAATTATAGAGAAGGAGGGAAAGCTAATGAATAAACCTGGAGACAATTGCTCAACCTGTTCCCTTCTAACTGATGTGACAAAAAATCATTTAGATGCCAGCATCACAGAATGCTTAAAAAAGTTCTTAAATGTATTTCCGCAAAGTCAACTCCAGTAGCGGCTCAGGGATGATACCATCTTAATTTTAAAAACTAACAAGGGATAATGCATAATCATCATTGTTAATAACATTTTCCTAATAATATTCTCTTCTTCTTGATTTTTGTACATTTTTATAGACCGAGACAATGTACAGTTATTGTGAATCCTACACTCCATTCCATCTTTATTATGATTATTTGAAATAAATTCCTACTGTATATACTTCTATCCACCCCATATGTTATACATCTTGGGAAGGGACCATTCCAATCCATTAAGGTCCAGCACTGTTCCATCTATTTTATTATTGCCAGAACTAGGACCAACTATAGCTCCTAACATTATTGTGCTGGTACGTAAAACCAATACCATGGTTTTTAATATCCTTTATAAAATGTAAAGTTTATTTTCTATAATCAAATGGATTATATACTGTATACTCACATATACAGTGCCTTGCAAAAGTATTCACCCTCCTTGGCATTTTTCGTGTTTTGTTGCCTCACAACCTGGAATTAACATGGATTGTTTGAGGATTTGCATCATTTAATTTACAGAACATGCTCACAACTTTGAAGATGTTTTTTTTTTTATTGTGAAGCAAACAACAAATAGGACAAAATAACAGAAAAAGTCAGTGTGCATAACTATTCACCCCCCTAAAGTCAATACTTTGTAGAGCCACCTTTTGTGGCTATCACTGCTCGAAGTCACTTTGGATAAGTCTCTATGAGCTTGCCACATCTTACCACTGGAATTTTTGCCCATTTCTCCTTGCAAAACTGCTCTAGCTCCTTCAAGCCTTCAAGTTGGATGGTTTGTGCTTGTGAACAGCAATCTTTAAGTCTGACCACAGATTTTCTATTGGATTGAGGTCTGGGCTTTGACATTTACATATTTCCCCTTAAACCACTTAAGTGTTGCTTTAGCAGTGTGTTTAAGGTCATTGTCCTGCTGGAAGGTGAACCTCCATCCTAGCCTCAAACCACACACAGAATGGTACAGGTTTTGCTCAAGAATATCCCTGTATTTAGCACATCCATCTTTCCCTCAACGCTAACCAGTTTCCCAGTTCCGACTGCTGAAAAACATCCCCACAGCATGATGCTGCCACCACCATGTTTTACTGTGGGGATGGTGTTCTTTGGGTGATGTGTTGGGTATGCGCCAGACATAGCGTTTTCTTTGATGGCCAAAAAAGTTCAATTTTAGTCTCATCAGACCAGAGCACCTTCCTCCATACATTTTGTGAGTCTCCCACATGCCTTTTCGCAAACTCAAAATGTGCCATTTTGTTTTTTGCTGAAAGTAATGGCTTTCTTCTGACCACTCTGCCATAAAGCCCAACTCTATGGAGCGTACAGCTTATTGTCGCCTTTGTACAGATACTCCAGTCTCTGCTGTGGAACTCTGCAGCTCCTCCAGGGTTACCTTAGGTCTCTGTGCTGCCTCTCTGATTAATGCCCTCCTTGCCCGGTCCGTGAGTTGTGTTGTGCAGCTGTCTCTTGGCAGGTTTGCTGTTGTGCCATATTCTTTCCATTTGGTTATGATAGATTTAATGGTGCTCCTAGGGATCATCAAAGATTTGGATATTTTTTTATAACCTAACCCTGACTTGTACTTCTCAACAACATTGTCCCTTACTTGTTTGGAGAGTTCCTTGGTCTTCATGGCAGTGTTTGGTTAGTGATGCCTCTTGCTTAGATGTTGCAGCCTCTGGGCCCTTTCAAAAAGGTGTGTATATGTAATGACAGATCATGTGACACTTAGCTTGCACACAGGTGGACATCATTTTGCTAATTATGTGACTTCTGAAGGTAATTGGTTGCTTTTTATGGGCTTCATAACAAAGTGGGTGAATACATATGCACATGCCAATTATCAGTTTTTTATTTCTGAAAAATAGTTTTATGTATATATTTTTCTAATTTTACTTCACCAACTTAGACTATTGTGTTCTGATCCATCACATATAATTCAGATTAAAAATACACTGAACTAAAGGCTGTAATGTAACAAAACAGGAAAAAAACCAAGGGGGTGAATACTTTTGCAAGGCACTGTACATATATATTAAGAACAGAGAAGTTCCAGTGGCTCTGGTATATCTGCTGCCATGCTCGCCTGGGGTCCTCTTCCTTGATGCCCCCCTTTGTGGTTGTTTGTCAGCTAGGTTTGGATCTTTGGGTGTGTGTTCCCGCATTACTCTGATCTTTAAAATGTTCTTTAAGAACTGTATGGCATGTATTTGTCATGATGAACTTGTATATATATTTATTTTTCTATTTGTAATCCAGTACCCGCTCTAAATTCTCCAGAAGAAGCGGGTAACCGCGAAACATGTTGAGATCCTGATGACCTAGAAAAAAAACCCCAGGAGTAATGTCTCTGGCAGAGGTGACTCCCTTGGTGGGGGTGTAAGAACCGTCAAGAGGGAATTGCTTGTACTCTTTTGTCCTGATTTTATATATTGTATTTGTATGCAAATAAAATGTATTGATTTTAACAAACCTTGTAATGTCCTTCGACGGTAACCAAGAAAATCCTCACTCTATTCAATTTTTCTCCTGATCTTCATGATTATGATCCATCCATACATAAAATGAGTCAAAATTGGGTACATACATTTGTTTAGCAAAACATCAATAACAAACTAGAGGCAGTGGAAGCACTGCCCGATCAAGGACTGAAGAGAACAATTTAGCTCATATTGTATGCTTATCTAAATTGCAGAGTTTACAGTGTTGGAGAACGGGGACCAGTATGTGAGAGAGAGTCCAAGAGAAGGGTAAAAACCAGTGAGAAGTCCCGGATGAAGGAATGTCAGAAAGTGACCAGAATAGAGAAGAAGGAAAGCTCAGACTGAAAGATGGTATCTTGAGAATTATCAAGGAAATGTATAGAGGGGCTAGGCAATAGGGAGATTGGCAAAGCAAATTACACATATTGACTTAAAGCTTTAGGAAGCTAAAAATAATATTTCCAACAAATCTGAGAAATACTATTTTAGTTGCTTGAAACATAAAGCATTGCTATGGAAATCAATTGTAGAGTATTAGGGGTACATGCAACAAATGTGCATATGTCAGTGTTAAACTGATCTACTAGAGCAGTGATGGCAAACCTTGGCACCCCAGATGTTTTGGAACTACATTTCCCATGATGCTCCACTACACTGCAGAGTGCCAGAGCATCATGGGAAATGTAGTTCCAAAACATCTGGGGTGCCAAGGTTCAACATCACTGTACTAGAGCATGACTGTTAAACACAGCCTATTTTAATAGGGGGACACATTTAATACATTTGAGCCACATTGATTTACATCACAATCATGAACATATCTCCTCATATCAATCATAGTGCTACCTAAATAAAAAGTATTCATACCCCTTGAAATTTTCCACGTTACAACCAAAAACATAAACGTATTTTATTGGGATTTTATAGAAATGAGGGGGAGGAAAGAGGGCGAGGGCAGTTGCTGAGGCTGTCCTCTCACACACTCTAACCAAAGAAAAATTTGTTGTGGACTATCCCGGTACTGATAGACAATAATCAACTCGAGTAAAAAATATATCATTTATTACATATAAAAAAACATACTATTGAACAATATCAATATACAAGTGAAAGGGACAATTTTATATTACAATATAAAAATACTGGTAGGTTTTCCGAAAAAGTATCTGGTAGTGGAGTTTTCCTCACAGATTAAAGATCCTCTACTAGTTACGTGGTCCTAAGGCCGCTTCGTCTGGAGGAATAATCTATAAGACAGGTAATGTATTTAGAAAAGACAAGGACTAGAATTTACAAACATAAAATATATATGGATCAGCAGTAACACTGAGTATTTGCTTACCCAAAAGCCCAAGGCCAGTAAAGGTCCCTAATCACCCAAAGGTTCCCCCCGCGGCGGACATGGGGGAATGTTAGCGAATGGTATATCTAAATAAGAATTAGGATGTATGTGTATAGTGTAATGGGTAATTATTAGGACAAAGTCCATTAAAGTAATGCAATTACACTAGGGTAGGGGACTGGAGGGGGGGGGGAATTGGAGGGGAGTGGAGGGGAAAGACAGGAAGGGGGGAGGGGAAAAAGGGGGAGAAGGGGCGGGTGGGGGGAGGGAAAAAAGGAAGAGAGAGGGAAGGGTGGCAAGGAAGGGGGGGAGAGGGGAAAAAAAGGGTTGAAAAAAGGGGTTGGGGGAGGCCTAACTATGGCGGCCTAACTACTGTAGGCCACCATATTGGATTGTATCACCGTTTTGACATAACGGCGGTCAAATTTTTGATCCTTGAGGTTGTCAAACAGAGCCCAAGAGGGGGGATTGGGATAGGGTTAATTTGCAACGAGAAACAATGTGGATGGAACGTTTAAATGTCACTACCCCTCGGCCTTAACGAAATGATCTCTTATAACCCCTTTTTATAGGGATGTATCTGTGCATTTCAGACCTTCCTCCTCATCTTTTCTCTTTCCCCCCCCCCCTTCCTTTTCCCTCCCCCCCCCCCCCCCTTCCCACTCTTTCTTTGCTTCCTTTGTACAGTCCCTATTGACCGAATGTTGGAAATTCCATATTGGTTCATTACATCCTCAGTCCACTGTCCATTATAGCTATCCCCTTATTGGGTCAGAATTCTGTCATTTTTTTTTTTTTTTTTATGATTTGTCTTGTTTTTGTTCTTGTTTTTATGTAAATGGGAGAGATTTAGTCTCCGGTTACTATACTGTATCATTAAATTGTTACCCTTTTTGTATGTGACTGTTTAAAAATGATGTTGTATTGAACTGTTGCTTGCTCTGTGTCCTTGGTCATATGGCCCTTGATTACCCCTTCTTTCCCTTTAATGGCGGCCATGTGACTTCCCTGGTGGGAGCGGCTCACCCTCGGGAGCGCTGCCTCCCACTTGTACTGCTTTTGTTCTGGTATCAAAAATTAGGGTGGGGGATGGGATAGGGAATAGGGGAAGGGAAAGGGGAATGGTTGGTACGAGTAACCACCAGTACTTGGTCAAAGAAATGCTATGGCCCGTACTAAATCCTTAACCCATTTGGGTACTGTTGCTTTAACCGTAGGTAATTGGCATAAAAAAGAGGGGAAGGGGGAAGGGGAGTAAGCCCAAAAGACGAGCTTAATTCAAGGGGTTACCCTAAGCAACAGAGTAGTCATAGGATATACCACTTAAAAAATCAACTTTATTATGGATAATATCCAACAATAAAAATCACATGGTATTTGTGAAATGTAGTGATCATAGTACAGGAAAAAATTTGACCGCGGACAAATACTAGACAAACAAGACAGACAATTTAAAAGAAGTGGAGCTTGCCCAGTCCGGGCATATTGCTTTGTACCTCAGGGACCTTGGGGGGCCGCCAATAAACCAAATGGTAACTATCTCAATGGATAAACCATTTAAAATTAATTTCAGTTAGTAATGGTATATAAATAGGATTTATATACCATTTATACCAAAGCAATAAAGGGGTGGATGCGCTTGGTGAGAAGATTTTTGAGATACGTGATCTCATCAACTGCTCAATATCATGAGTGATCTACTTAATAACTTGCCCTTGCCCCAAGATATATATAGGCAAAACAAAAAGATCATTAAAAATACACATTGGCGAAAATCTACGTGAGATTAATTCCAAAGGAAAGATACCAGAAAAACCCCTGGCCAAACACTTTGCCTTGTGCCATGGTGGCTCCTCTGAGGGATTAACAGTTAAAGGAATTTATGCCCTGAAGCTACTCACCAGACAAGGTGACTTTGACCGCATACTTCTCCAAAAGGAGAAGTGGTGGGTCTATAAGTTAAAGTCCCTCGTGCTGGTGGGGTTGAACACAGAGTTGAACTTGCAAGTGTTCTTGGACACTTAAATATGATGCACCTACTTTTAGATACAACTTTTACAACTCTATTACCAAAGCATCATTGCTATTCCTGGTTTACTGGTAAAAAAAGTTCCTGGTAAATTTACCTCTACAATAAGTTCACTTTGTTGATACGTCTGTATCTAAATAAACCTGTATACGTTGATGTGTATGATTAGGAACGGCACCAGTAAAGATATGACGATGCCTCTTGGATAAACATCTCATAGACTATGGGTGAATCTGCCAGGTATCACAAAGTTAGGAGAGAATCAGAGCCACACTGATTCTCTCCTAACTTTGTGATACCTGGCTATGCAATCACCGATCTGAAAGATTGAACCCTGGACATATTGATCCAACCACTCCTGTTCTCTCGATTGGTACCACCGCTACTTTACCTGGGTGCAGTTCGGGCCACCCGCTGTCCCTTTCCTTCCCCCCCCCTGTGTGGGGGGCAATGCAGGCGTGATCCCTCGTAAGGCATATCTGGCCTATCACCCGTGCTCTGGGGAGTTGGCCCGACACGGGGGAGACAAAGGACATAGGAGGAACCATACTATCTTAAATATTTTGAATTGTCGGGAACTCGGGAACTCTGTCCTCTGAAGAAGACCCAGTGAGGGTCGAAACGCATCAGGATTTAACACCCATAATTCTTGTTGTCCGATATACACTGTATTGTACATTGTTCCCAATCACGGGCACTGTCCGTTGTAATTTCTAAGGATTCAATACTCAAAATTCTTGTTGTCTTAAAACACACTGTATTGTACATTGTTCCCAATCACGGGCATTGTCCGTTGCAATTTTTATGCTGTACTCAGTTCATGTCCTGACTTTAATAGTCAGAATCTATTTATTTTATAGTTTTTTATATCATATTTTTTGTACCAATAAAATTAACTTTTTGACTATCTATATTGTATCTCATTGGCTGCTTTAAAGCCCCGGTAGGGGGTTCTTGTAGTATTTTCATGCACTCTATGGGGTGTGCAGCCCATTTGTCTACACTCATGTGAGTGTCTTCTGTTGGTCAAATTTAAGGTAAAAATTAAATATTTTATTACATATAAAAAACATACATAGATCTCAATAAAAATTCAAAAACAGTATACAAATACTCAAAGGTTTCCCCAAGAAGAATCTGATGATGGAGTTTTTTCATAGATTAACCAGTCCTCTACTAGTTTCACGGTACACAGACCGCTTTGTCAGGAGGAATAATCTATAAAACAAATAATGTAATAAGGTACAAGGCAAAAGACAAAACATACAAAAGCATATTAGTACATAAAACTCAGCAGTATCACTGTGAAGTTGCTTACCCAACAGGCCCAACACCAGGTACAGGACCACTCAAAGGTTTCCCCCCTGCGGTGGACACGGGGGATTGTGCGGATAATAAATCTAGATAGGAATATATATACACAATGGTTGGTGGAATGATAACAATAAAAATTGAATAGTGCACCAGGGAGGGGAAGGATAATGTGGAGGGAAGAGGGGGTGAGGAAGGGGGAGGGGAAAAAGACCGATGGGAAAAAAAGGGGCGGGGAAGGGGAGAGGGAAGAGAAGGGAGGAACGAGGGGGTGGGAATAGGGAAAAAGGAACGGGGGACCGGGACTAGGGAGGGAAGGGGGGCTGAGAAGGAAAAGTGGGGAAGATAAAGGGGAAAAAAGGGGGGTGAAGGAGAAAAAAGGGGGGAGTTGTGGAGAAGTTTAAAGCAGGGTTAGGTTATAAAAAAATATCCCAACCTTTGAACATCTCATGGAGCACTGTTCAATCCATCATCCTAAAATGGAAAGAGTATAGCACAACTGCAAACCTACAAAGAGATGGCTGTCCACCTAAACTGATAGACCGGGCAGGGAGAGCATTCATCAGAGGAGCAGTAAAGAGGCCCATGGTAACTCTGGAGGAGCTGCAGAGATTCACAGCTCAGGTGTGAGAATCTGTTCACAGGACATGATAAAATAATAATTATTTATGTGGGCTTAGTAAGCGCCACATAAATAATTATTATTTTACCATATGCTTTTACATTGGTGTGTGAACACCCTTATGTTGGCAGCTATGGTGTTAGGTCTTTGATATTAATTGTTTCTCCCCTTGTGGTTTGCGCATTAGTTTCTTGTCCACAGGACAACTATTAGTCGGGTACTCAACAAATCTGGCCTTTATGAAAGAGTGGCAAGAAGAAAGCCATTGTTGAAAGAAAGCCATAAGAAGTCCCATTTGCAGAAGCCATGTGGGGGGACACAGAATACATGTGAAAGAAGATGCTCTGGTCAGATGAGACCAAAATTGAACTTTTTGGCCTAAAAGCAAAACGTTATGTGTGGTGAAAAACTAACACTGCACATCACCCTGAACACACTATCCCCACCGTGAAACATGGTGGTGGCAGCATCGTGTTGAGGAGATACTTTTCTTCAGCAGGAACAGGAAAACTAGTCAGAGTTGATGGGAGGATGGTTGAAGCCAAATACTGGGCAATCTTAGAAAAAAAACTGTTATGCCCTGTACACATGACCGGTTTTCCCATCGGAATAAACTCTGAAGGTTTTTCCGACAGAGTTCCAACGGAATTCCTCTCAAGCTATCTTGCATACACATGGTCACACCAAATTCCAACCGTCTAGAACGTGGTGACGTACAACACGTAGGACGGGACTAGAAAACAGAAGTTTAATAGGCAGTATCCAATAGCTTCCGTCTCGTACTTGCTTCAGAGCATGCATTGTTTTTGGTACATCAGAACAGCATACAGACGAGCGGTTTTCCCGATAGGAATTGATTCCATCGGAAAAATTTAGAACATGTTCTCTTTCTAGGTTCGTCAGAATTTTCGACGTAAAAAATCCGGGCATACACACGATCGGAATATACGATGAAAAGCTCCCGTCGGACTTTTTCTGTCGGACATTCCGCTCGTATGTACACGGCATTAGAGTCTGCAAAAGACTTGAGACTGGGGTGGAGGTTCACCTTCCAGCAGGACAAGGAGCCTAAACATACAGCCAGAGCTACAATGGAATGGGTTAGATTAAAGCATATTCATGTGTTAGAATGGCCCAGTCAAAGTCCAGACCTAAATCCAATTGAGAATCTGTGGCAAGACTTGAAAATTGCTGTTCACAGACGCTCTCCAGCTGACAGAGCTTGAGCTATTTTGCAAAGAAGAATGGCAAAAATTTCACTCTCTAGATGTGCAAAGCTGGTAGAGACATCCCCAAAAAGACTTGCAGCTGCAATTGCAGCGAAAGGTGGTTCTGAAAAGTATTGACTCAGGGGAGCTGAATACAAATGCACGCCACACTTTTCTCATATTTATTTGTAAAAAATTTTGAAAACCATTTATCATTTTCAATTCCACTTCACAATTATGTGCCACTTTGTGTTTGTCTATCACATAAAATCCCAATGAAATACATTTACATTTTTTGTTGTAACATAATAAAATGTGGAAAATTTCAAGGGGTATGAATGCTTTTTTAAGGCACTGTATACTGAATAGTAAATATTATATAGGTTCAAGCAGGATCAGTTAGGGAGATACTGTCACCCGTCTGAATGAAAATGACCTTGAAATAGAAATACAATCAATATTCTAACTGATATTCTAAAGAACCATATACAGTATTGATATGGCAGTAGAAGATGGTGATAATACATAAATATACTCTTAAGAAGATTGTGAGTACAGTCACAAAAATGACTAGGGAATGCCTGTATGTACATGTACAATATTACAGTTGATTTAAAGCCTAAATTTAGCTAAATCTAAAAGCATAAAAATCAGCACAAGGGACATAACTTACAGTTATTACAATGTGTCCCTTGTCCAGATTCTTCTACTTCCAGTAGAAATCTTCATCTATGGCTCCTTAGGCTCTAAAATCATATAGTACAGTTGAAATAATGTATTTAAAATGGTCCCCGCAATAGTTTTTTTCCTTTTTCCAGCTCATCTAACAATACCTGCAGATTGAGAATGTTGTAAGTGCTTTTTAGCTCCCCCTCTCACGTCAATTCCCTTTAGCAATCCCTACACAGCAGCTGTGAAAAGCCTGTGTAAAAATCAGCATTACGTTTGTAAGTCTTGTTCAAAGTGTTTTATTGAAAAGCAGACATGAAATTCACAGGCAATATTTATGCGACATGTGACAATAAGGTTTATACAGGTTTTTTCTGCGACATATGTATTACACCAAACAACAGGAACATATCAAAAACAGAATGTCCAGAAGATATTCCTCGCAGAGATATTTGTGGACATAGTATAACTGTTTCGATTTATAACTAAAGAGAAATTAAAACAAAAACTAAAGTTTTATTCGTTTGCTCGAAAAGTAAATCTGCGAGCATGTGCAGAGTCAGAATCTGGCAATCGTTTTGTAAATTGTAAAAAACATTACCAGTGATATATCTGGAGGAGAAACATTAAGTAGAAAAGGTAGAGTAAGGAGAGTGGTAGGAAAAGAAGAGGTAGAAAGAGACTAGAGGTAAGGAGTGGAGAGGGAAGGGATGGTCGGGGGGGGACGCACAAACCAAAGAAGTACCATTAAGTCTGTCTAATGTTGTTGTGACCAGATTAGGGTTTTAGAAGTTGTTTATCGAAGTCCGGGGGTAAAAAGTGTTCAGCCCAAGAATTCCAGATTTTAAGGTGCTGGGGAATTCTATCAAGGATTGTTGCTTCAATTTTACTGTGGATCATAGCTTGAGTGACCCTGTTTTTGACTTCAGCTAGAGCGAGGTTTGGGGTTTTCCAGGCCCTGGCTATCGTCTGTTTGGCTGCTGTCGTGAGCTGAAGGAGAAGGCGGGTCTGGGATCTGGTGAAATCCGAGGGGGTAAGATTCAACAATGCAACAGCTGGGTCAGGATCAATGGGATGTTGAAATAAGGTGGAGGCCATACGGAATATTGCAGCCCAGAATTCCTGTACTATTGAGCATGTCCACCATATATGTATATGGGTACCCCGTTCGTTACAGCCACGGAAACAAGTAGCAGGATAATTTGGGAGAAATTTGGAGATCCTGGCAGGAACCAGGTACCATCTCATGAGTACTTTGTAATTCGCTTCTTGAGCTGTTACATTGTGGGATGATATTTTCGTATTGGACCAGATATCAGACCAGCTCTCTGCATCAAGATCTAATGAGAGATCTTTGGACCACTGCACAGCATAAGAGGGAAGGTTGTTTGGGGGAGAGGTCAGATGAGTATATAAGAGGGAAATTAGTCCCGGGGCATGAGGGTCAGAGTTGCAAATCCCTTCAAAAATGGATAGATCATCTAGTGAGGTGTGTGTGCCTATAGTTGTACGGATAAAGTGGGCTATCTGTAAATATCTAAAAACTTCTGTAGGGGGAATGTCAGCATGGTTTTGTAGCGAAGAGAACGTCTTAATAGTAGATCCAGAAGCAAAATCGCATATGCGATATAGTCCCGCCCTAAGCCAGATTTGAAATGATCTTGGGTTGATTTGGGCCGGATAAAATTTCGGATGATCCAGGAACGAGAGTAACGGGGAATGAGCAGATTGTAATTTAAATGGGCCTCGGAGTTTATCCCACAACTTAAGAGAATGTCCTGTAATGGGGTTACTGATTGAACCACGTGTTGAGGGGGGCAACCATAATATGTTAAACACTTTGAGGGGGTGAAGGTCTATGGCTTCCAAACTAACCCAAAGTGGAGTTTCATTTTTTGCATGGTATAGAGTTATCTGGGCTAGCTGAGCGGCGTAATAATATCCCAAAAAGTTAGGCAGACCCAACCCCCCCTTGAGTTTACTACGAAGTAATATAGCTTTAGATACCCTAGGTCTAGTGGAGTCCCATATATATTTGGACACTCTTGTCTGAATAATGCGGTGGTAGTATGAGGGAATAGGGATCGGAAGGACTCTATATAAATAAAGCAGTTTTGGCAGCATAGACATCTTTACAGCCGCTATCCGGCCTAGCCATGAGATACTTATCGGGCGCCAGGATTCTAATAGGGTTGTTAGGTGTTTTAACATAGGGAGGTAGTTGGCTCTGAATAGATGGGCCGGGTCGCTAGTTAGCTTGATACCAAGGTAGGCTATTGAGGTTGTAGACCAGGCGAAGGGGAAAAATTCTCGTAAATGTTCTAGTTCTGAGTGTGGTAGGGACATGTTGAGGGCCTTAGATTTGGATTGGTTGACTTCCAATCCTGATATTAGAGCAAATTTGTCTAGAAGGTAAATTAGGTTCGGGAGTGTGGTTCGTGGCGAGGTGACGAATAGTAGTGCATCATCGGCAAATAGGCATAATTTATGTGATGTAGAGGCTATATCTAAGCCTTTAATATTTGGATTCGCCCTAAGTAGAGCTGCTAGTGGTTCAATCGCTAATGCGAACACTAGGGGGGAGAGGGGGCACCCTTGTCTTGTACCCCGTTGTATCTGAAAACAGTCCGATCGGTATCCTGAATATTTAACATATGCTTGCGGTTGGTTGTAAAGGGAGTCTACCCATTGTAGAAAGTTAGGGCCAAATCCCCATCTTTGAAGTATATAGCGGAGGTAAGGCCAAGAGACTGTGTCAAACGCCTTACGAATATCAAGAGAGAGAAGATGCATAGGGATTTGGCGTGTTCAAGCTAGGTGTTGGAGCAGAATGACACGACGGATGTTATCACTGGCCTGACGTTTTGGGATGAAGCCTACTTGGTCTTTGTGTATAAGGCCACCTATGATTGGGTTGAGGCGTAAGGTCATAATTTTGGCTAGGATCTTTATATCCAGGTTGAGTAAGGATATGGGCCTGTAATTGGACCACAGAGAATTGTCTGTGTTAGGCTTGGGTATCATGGAGATGATGGCTGTCAACGTGTCTCGACCAAAAGAGTGTTGTTTAAGGAGGGCGTTAAAGGTGTTGGTGAGAAGGGGGGCTAGGATGGGAGCAAATTTTTTGAAGTAGGAACTAGAGAGACCGTCGGGGCCTGGTCTTTTGTATGGTTTCAGAGACTTTATAGCAATAAGAACTTCCTCGGACGTAACGGGGCATTCCATAGACTCTCTATTGGCCTCTGATAATTTCGGAAGTGTGATATTTTGAAATAATGCCTCAGCTTGTGTCGCCGAGAAGGTACGTGTTGGGGTATATAATTCAGCTAGCTTTCTGCGGAATTCAGAAAGCACCTTCACCGGGTTACTCGTGAAATTATCCTTGGCCAGTTTGAGTCTGATGGGATTGTGTACCCTTTCCGGTCGACGAAGTCTCAATGCAAGGAAGGTATCTGGCTTATTAGCTTTAGTATAAATTGTGTGGTTGGATCTGCGAATGGCTTTGTCGGCTGATTCTGCCAAGAGCAGGTCCAACTCTGTTTTCGTCTTTTCTAGCAAAATTCTGTGAGGTTCAGTTGGGGTGGATTGGAATTGGAGGAAGAGGCGGTGAAAATCTGCCTCCAATTGCTGGGTTCTGAGTTTTTTATCTCTTTTGAGGTGAGTAGATACGGATATACAGGTCCCTCGAATTACGGGTTTGTGCGCCTCCCATAATAGGACAGGTGAGATATCAGGTGTGGAATTATGTTGTATGTATTCTTTAAGGGCTAGTTCTATATCAAAACAATAGGATTGGTTAGTTAAGTATGCCTCATTTACACACCATGTGCGGTCTCTAGACTGAGGAATCAGGGTAGAGACAGTTGTGATCACTGCACAGTGGTCTGACCAGGTAATTGGAATAATGTTTGAGTGGAGTAGGGTTGGTGAGGACGCAACAGGTATAAAGATGTGATCGATCCTTGAAAAGGATTTGTGTGGGTATGAATAAAAAGTAAAGTTTTTCTTGGCAGGATTACATTCTCTCCACGTGTCTAGTAAAGAGGCCTGCTGGAAAAGTTTGCGAAATAATATAGAGGGGGAGTATTGTTCAGGGGCATAAGCAGTAGTGTATTTAGGTTTTGTGCTGCCCTAGGCCTGACTAAACTCATGCACCCCCTAATTTAAATATGACCCACCCCTTCCTGTCAGGGCCACACCCCTTGCTGTTTAAGACCCGCCCTGAAATTTTCGAGTGGTGACAGTAGTTCTGAGGGCCTGGGGGGGGGCAATGGATTTCCTTAATTTGCATAGATTTCCTCTCACTTCCTGTTTGGCTATGGGGCAGGAAGAAAAGGAAAATCTCTGCAATGGGACAGGGATGGTAAAAAATAAACTGACAGGAGTTGTAACCCTCCCTTACTCTATCCAAAATGAAAAAAAAAAAGTGTTGCCTATAGTTCTACTTTAGGCACAAATTTCTGATAATTTTATGGAGAGGACTAAGAAGATATAACCATGCCAATGGTGCAGCAGAAAACATATAGCACAGTGAGGAAGGTTTGTGGTCTAGGATGAGAGAGCAGTCAAAATTAGAAGCGGCGCCCCCCCACAGTTGCAGAATGCCAGCCGCCCGCATACCGTAAGCAGTGCGGTCGCTTTATGGGGGTGCTAGACTAATGTGCCTCTCAGCCCAGTCCGCCCCATAAGACTGGTGCTACACTAACAATGTAGCGCAAGCCGGCAGGGACTCTTTCCGTGCTGCCCCCCTGCAAGGTGCTGCCCTAGGCCTGGGCCTTGTCGGCCTAGGCCAGGATACAGCGTTGGGCATAAGGAGATTTATCAAGGTGCGGGTGTAGTACTTGATTGGAATCGCCGCACATAAAAAGGGAGCCCTTACAGTGTGATCGTATTACTTGTAAGAGGTGATTAAAAAAGGGGTTGGGATTATTATTGAGGGCATAATAGGAGACTACAGTGGCCATTACGTCTTGCAAGTGCCCAACTAAAATAATGTAACAACCTTCAGGGTCTTTAATTTCATTTGTTAGGGTGAATGGAAGGGTGTGGTGAAATGCGATGAGGACGCCACGTTGCTTAGTGGCAGCCGAGGCGGTGAACACTTGGGGGTATTTAGAACTGAAGTATTTAGGAGTTGCCTGGGTTGAAAAGTGTGTTTCTTGTAGGGCCACTATACTGGCCTTCAGGTGTGCGAAGGTACGAAAGGCCTTAACCCTTTTGTTTGGGGAGTTGAGTCCCTTAACATTGAGGGAGAGTATGTTCAGAGGGGCCATTTATGTGGGCTGGGGGAGGTACTATTGGGTAGTTGTTTGAGGATCATGCGACCCACCCGACCTAGTGGAAAATGAGGAAGGAGGTGAAAAGAGAGGTGAGAGGAAAAGGAGGAGGAGACAGAGGATATAGCATGGGTTTTGTAGAGAAAATAAGAAAGTGTAATAACACTTGGTGCGTTGGACATTTTAGCCCAACAGTTAGATGCCCATACTTCCAAACCAGCCAGCTGGCGAGGAAGCATGTGCATCCTATAGGAGGGAGCAGTGACATTTCCCCGCCGCAGGTTGGGAAAAGTTAAGAAACTGTAGTGCTCAAACAATATAAACAGTACGCACTAAGACCGTATCACTATATTCAATTGTAAAATACCGGTAGTAGCCCCACCTTGGTGGGAAAAGTTTAGTGCCAAAAAAAAAAAAATGAGGAACAAGTGGGAACATAAATAGGTTGTTAGGGAAGGGCGGGGAGGAAGAGTGGAAAGGGGAAGAGAGAGGTTGGGGTGGGTGAGGAGGTTCTAGGGGGGTAGGGAGGGAAAGAGAGAGAAGGGGGGTAGGGGGGGAAGAGGGAGGAAAAAAGGGGGGGGGGATGGGGATGGGAAGAAGGCACCAATTGGCACAACTGAGATCAAAATCACCAGGGGGGATGTGGAAGTCTAAAAATAAAGGGTATCAACTTAACTATACTCTTATGAGTATTATAATTAACATTTTTGAAATCCTAACTTAAAGAAATAAGGTTAAACCGAACAAAGCAAGAGGAAAGTATCCAAGACATATGCACCCTAAAATAAAATCAAGGGGGTCACATGTGTTGAGTCCCACAACAATGGGAAATCTTACCAGAACACAAACTTCTGTGTCTCGGTGACGAAAGATAAAAAAAAAAAAAAAAAAAAAATCACAACTATCACAGTTCAGTGTGATATTAACCGTATAACCAGGAGTTCTCCTGAGGTGTTGAATAAGAGCAATAGAGGATAGATTTTTCAGCGAGATGTGTGTGCTTTAGGATCAAAAAGGTTTGCTTGACGGGACAGTGTTCCTTTCTGGATCGAGGAAGGGCCAGATTGATTCCGCTTAGGAGTGGTGGTGTATGGATAGGCTGCAGAGCGGGCTGGAGTACGTGGCAGCGAAGTCTCGGATTGATGTACAGGGGGCGACAGGTGAAGTGATTCAAGAAGACGCTGTAGTGATTCTGGAGAAGTGGAGGAGTGTTGCTGCCCCTGGAACGTAAACTGAAGAGAGAAGGGGAATCGCCAGGTATATTTTATCTGATGCTGTATCAGGATTTGTAATTGCGGTTTCATGGCTCGCCGTTTAGCAATGGTAAGGGGTGCCAGGTCAGAGAAAAGTTGGTAGTTGTGGTCTTGAAACTGGAGAGCGTCCTTATTACGGGCAGCTGCGAGTAGTTGCTCTTTTGTACGGAAAAAGTGTAGTTTAATTATTATGTCCCGTGGAGGGCCGTCTTGTTGGCGGCGAGTAAGCGCCCTGTGAATCCTGTCAAATTCCAGGCGTTCAATGGGTATGGAGGGACAGAGTTCTTGGAAAAGGGCTGTTGTGAAGGATTGTATATCCTCAACCACTTCAGGGATACCCCGGAGGCGTAAATTGGACCTGCGTGAGCGGTTTTCGGCGTCCTCCAAACGTGAGAGTAATGTGGCATTTTCCTCACGGAGGGCCGCCTGTTCCTGAGCATGTTCTTGTATAGTAAGCTCTATATCATCCACCCTGGTTTCCAAATCTGCTGTTCCCTTATCTCCCGTGACAGTCTGTTAGTAATTTGGTCAGATGTAGCTTTCAGGGCCTTGTTTAACATCTTCTCCATGTCTTTCAAGAAATCAGGCTGAGACATACCTTGTTGTGCAGGGATGGGAGAACCGCTGTATACAGGGTCTGTGGCATCATCCTCCTCACTGTCTGCCTGCTCCGTTCTAGCTGGAGATGCAGCGTGCTGTTTGGCGAGGGCTTTCGCCGCCATCTTGGATGAGGCGCGGACCAGGGCCTCTTTGATCGGTTTGGTCTTATTCTTGCCTCTGTGGCCCGTCAGAACCATTCCGGTTGTGGCTCGGGTGACGCTGGGGATGATCGCCGTTATTTTAATTCGGCTAGGCGGTCAGAGTGCGCTATGCGATCCCGAATCTGCGGCGGGGAATACGGAGCTCTAAGAGGTAGTGTCCTCCATGCTGAGCCTCGCGCCTGCGCCCCACGTTTGTAAGTCTGATCTGTAGAGTCTATATATATTAAATCTGCCTGGATACAATGATATCATCCTCTCTTTCAAGATTGGCAATTATTGGAGTTTTTTTTCTATTGGCAGAGGTCCAGCAATACCTTGCAGTGTCTTTGTACTGTCCATCTCAGAACATGTGTGACAAGAGGGAGAAGCTGGAAGAAAAGAGAGCAAGCATGGTGCCTCTTACCAGTTAATTGGCAGCTGAGCCAGATTGAGCTCCCAGTGGCATTGAGACCTGGTAATCAAACTGATTATCTTAAGTACCTAGTTGGATGCCAGAGAGCTACCAGATATGCATTTTTTCAAGTAGTAAATGGTTATTAAGGTTAAGGGTTTTGCTGCCCTCTTTGCTCTTATTGAGGCAATTTTTGGGGGAGGGTTTATTTAACAAATTTTCTCAAAGTGGGGTACAGAAAGGTGTTAAAAAGAGAGAGGTTCAAAGCCTTAGGCTGGCCATAGATGGATTGAAATGAATTTCAATCCATCTATGGCGATTCTGGTTCAAGAGCACTTAATCTAATGACCAACTGCTCTCTAACGGGCATGGCTGATCAAAAAAATTGATACATGCATGGCCAGCTTTACTCATTCTATATAAAAAAAACAATGCTTGGCTTGCAACAGTTCCAGTACATGTGCATAGATGTCAATTAATATATAGGACTAGGGCTTTTTTTTTCATCCAGAACATGTCGGAACTCCTCTACCTCTGGGACTAGCCCTGTGCTCACTATTATTTACTGCCACTTGTAAACATTGAACCACGGCTTCTGTGTTTACAACTGACAGTGCACCTCTGCCAGCAGCTCCCACTCAGGGCCAGAACTGCCCTACCCAGAATTGCACTTAGGTTTTCAACAAAGAAGGGGCGGGTGTGGGGGCGAAGTTTGTTCATGGGAAGGAGGGGGCATCATGTACTGAGTTGCAGTCCGGTACCTGGATGCTGACACCGCCACCTGATTATCCAGCTGCTGCTGCTTAGTAATGAGTGGGGGGGGGGGGGCAGAGCCACAAGTGAGAGTGTATGCAAGCTGCGGGAGGTACTAGAGATAAGCGGCTGCAGGGTGGTGGTTTTTGCAGAGGAGGGGGGGAAGTGTGCAAAGGTGAGGGCTGTGGGGGTGCAGAGATCAGAGGTGAGGAGGGATAGAGCAGTGAGATATGGATGGAGGATGCAGTGGTGAGGAGATGTGAAAGAGGGCTGCAGAGCGTAGCTGTTGGGGAAGGGGTGGGGGGGACAGAGATAAGCTGTTGAAGAAAGAGAGGTGAGCTTTGGACAGGGATTAGCTATGGCCAGAAGTGAGCTATAGAAGGGGAGAAGTATGTGGAGGTGAGCTGCGGTCAGACAGCACAGAGGTGAGCTGTAGATGGAGGGGGTGCAGATGTGAGTTGCAGATAGGGGGAGGCAGAGGTGAATTTGGACAAGGGGTGCAGAGGGGAGTTGCGGACAGGGTTGTAAAGATGAGTTGTGGAGGGGGTGCATAGGTGAACTGCAGACAGTTGTGGATGGGGGTGCAAAAGTAAGCTGCAGACCGGGGTGCAGAGGTGAGCTGTAGATGGGGGTGCAGAAGTGATTTGTTTATGGGAGGTGTAGACGTGAACAGTGGCTGGGGATGCAGAAGTGAGTTATGGACAATGGAGTGCTGAGGTTAATGATGCCCCTTTAAGACCCGCTCCACAGTTAGTGCAGTTAGGCCACACCCATCCTATGACACGGAGAGCACAATGCGCCACCTCTCTATGCTCCCCTTCCCCCCGGGCGGTGTGTTCCTGCACCTATTTTCTAACAAAATACACCCTGCATAGAACACACTAAGCTCTAGGCTGTAACTAGGACTGTGAGGAAGGAGACAATGCATGACTGCACACATCATGTGACAAACTGGCATACCAGAAAGAATGTAGGATTGTTTCCTCAGTAAAACAGAAAGAAATTAGAAATTGCAGTAAGAAAGATAGGGCTTTCTTCACCTCAAAAAAACACACACAAAGTTTTTGCATAGATTGTGAAGAGAGGTCACTGGATTTGTAAGTGTCAATAGGACATCATCAACAAACTGTTTATTACTGATCTTGACAACCTTTATGCATGTGTTGTTATGAACTGAGGCTGCCAGTGGTTCAAAAAACAGGGCAAACAGCAACACAGAAGCGGACACCCTGTTTGAGTCCATTCAAAATATCCAACTCCTAAGAAACCAACTGAGGAAGCCTAAACACCACCATCGAGGTCAAATTTGCTGGCTTGTGCTCCTTAGGCATGAAGTTAAGCAACTCAATCATATGCTGGGTTCAGCTTGCTCTAGCAGGGTGTGTCATAGATAACTCTTTGTGTTAAATCTATCTGGCCAATTGGCAGGCTTAGGGGAGACTGCTGTGCATGCTGGGAGAGATATTAACTATCGGAGGCACTTCCTGGCATAGGATCTTCCCCGATCATCCCTCCAGAGTTTTACCCTGGGAGGATGCGGCTGTGCCAGTCTTGTTCATAGGTCTTGGGCCTAAGGGTGTGGAGTGCTGCAGGGATTTTGGCTCCTGAGAGGCCTCTTTATATAAAATATAGGCTACAATGGCGTGCTTAGAGAACTGCCTAGAGAACTCAGACCAAAGAGATGGAGAACTGGAGGTA
Source organism: Aquarana catesbeiana (assembly GCF_042186555.1). NCBI lineage: Eukaryota > Metazoa > Chordata > Amphibia > Anura > Ranidae > Aquarana > Aquarana catesbeiana. The sequence goes on from NC_133324.1 coordinate 868,972,365, forward strand.
GTGAGAGACTTCTGAGTAGAAAAGGAACACAAGAACCTTCCCATTGCTGTCCTGCCTTGAATTTAAAACTCTTTAGTTACCACATAAACCTCAGATGCCATCTTTAAGTTTTATTGTTCAGTCAGTATAGTGTAGTGAAATATGGACCTAGAAAGTTAGAGGGACAAAAAAAAGATCAGAGACTGAGTTTTGTGAAGAGACTGGCAGGTATCCTGTGCTCCCGTCATCCTCCTTCCAAAATTTTCATGTATATGTGACTAGCACCCATTATTCTAACCAACTGAATACAAGACCTTCACTCTGAAAGGAATGTGTCATGGTTGATTTTCACAATAAAATAGGTTTGGGACATTTGTCATGTAGCTATTGGGTATCTAAAAATTAATTAAAAGGGGGCATGGCCGGGATGTGAGACAGAGAGGACGTGCAGAGACTGAGCTCTGCTCCCATGGTGATCCTGTCAACTATTGCTGGGCTAAAAATCCCATATATCTACCTTCCCACAGTCACCCTGGGGTCTAGAAGGACACACAGCACTCCGCGGGCTCCTCTGCTGTCTCTGGGTAAGCTGAGGTCTTCCTCCACTAACACCACTTGCTCCGCAGCAGCCATTTTGCCCACGAGGCTACCCTCTTCCACGATGTTGGTCGGCACTCAAACTGCCCAGGAGATGGAGACCTCCTCCCATGCAGAAATTCTGGCTGCAATAAAAGCGGGCAACGACTCCATGATGCCGCCATGTTATGGACAAATTTGTCCATAACAGATCCAGGTCAAGGCCCTACAAGACAAAGCTATAGATACCGAAAATCAGCTCAGAAGGCACAACGTCCGCATCCTGGGCCTGCTAGAACAGATGGAGGGGTCTAGGCCTGCTAAATTCGCAGAATCCATCCTTACCACGCTGCTAAACTTGCCTGACATGCCGCCCACCTTCGTGGTGGAGAGGGTACATAGAGTTCCTTCTACCCCTCCGATCCTCGGGAACCTGCCTTTCCTACTGAAGTTACTAAACTACAGAGACCGGGATCGTGTTCTGGCGGCCTAAACAGGACCTTCATTTCAACAATGCAAAGATTCTGCTCTTCCCCGACTACTCCCCGGAGGTACAACAGCGACGCCGCTCCTTCACCGAGGTGAGACGTCGCCTCAGAGAAAAAGGCCTCAAGTTTAGCCTACTCTACGCTAGCAAGCTCTGAGTGATAGATGGAGATCGGGCAAGATTTTTTGAAGATCCGGAGGCTGCATTATCCTGGCTGGCGAGTATGAGAGCTGATCTTCCCCATTATTCTTTGCCTCCCAGCTGGCCCTGACCAGGGATCCGCAGTTGACATTCGCTAACCCCGTCCCCGCACATGTTAATGTATTTTGGCCAAACATTTCTGTGAGCACAATATTGGAGCAGGTTTGCTCAGTCCTAGGCTGTGAAGATACAACAACCAACTCTGAGGGACTGTCTCTGTGAGCTGGAATTGACTTGATCCCCCTTTCTTGAGACTGCTGCCCCCATCCCCCCCCCCCAATATTTCCCAGTCTCACACCGTAGTGGATTTCCAGGCACATAGCCTTAGGACCACTGAAAGACACATCCACATTGTGGACTTCTTGATATCCACACCCCACACTCCCTCAAGAAATCAGGAGCTGTAGCGATGTATGACAACATCATGCCTCACAGTATGTAGGCTTGTTCAGACCTTGTAGAGACCCGAGTTGTAGGGTTCCCCTACGAGTTCCAGGCTTTTTGTTTTTGGGTGAAAACTATTCCCATTCCCTTCCTCTGTTTTGCGAAGGCGATGGGTACTAGTAGGATAAGCACATTGTGCTTGAGCTGTTCAAATCAAGTTTCTTTGTTTAGTTTGTTTTTATTTTTAAAGTTATTAATGTGTTTAAGTGCTAACAATTACTGGTGTGACATAGCTGTGATTTTGCTGCTCATAACTTGTCTTCGGATACGCCCTCCCCGTTAATCTGTCCTACTGATGAGGTTTATACCTAATGGCTGATCGGATTTGGCTGATTGGATTTCTATAAGACACATGGGGAGCTGTTGGCACCACTGCTGGCTTCATTGTACACAAGTTGCCTATCAGAAGGGAAGCTACCAGATTCCGCGTACCATGCTTACCTGACCTTGATATATAAATCCCGAAGGATCCTACATCTTGTGCCTCCTACAGGCCCATTGCGCTGCTAAACGCTGACTTCAAAATTTTAACAAAACTCCTTGCCATTAGACTATACCCAATGCTGCCTTCAGTGATAGACTCCAATCAAAGCGGTTTTATGCCCCATAGAGCCACAGACGTCAACCTCCGCAGACTGTTTACCAGTTTACATGCTCAACACATTAACAAGGGTACACGAGCGGTAGCCTCATTAGACATAGAGAAGGCCTTTGACATCGTCGAATGGCCCTTCTTGTGGGAAACATTATGCAGAATGGGATTCCCCCCATTTATTTATTAATTGGCTTCAGGCGATCTACAAACGCCCTACGTCCTCGGTGCATCTTGGGGGTCGACTGTCTGATCCCTACAGACTCTTCAGGGGAACCAGACAGGGCTGCCCTCTCTCCCCGGCATTATTTGCTCTGGCCATTGAAACGGTAGTGGAGGCGCTACGCACTTCCCCGCACATCAGGGGTCTACGCATTGGTCTGCTGGAGGAGAGGGTGGCCCTGTACGCCGATGTCATGTTGCTTTTTCTCGGCGACACGGGCCCTTCACTGCAAGATGCCCTAACAGTTTTGAACACCTTTGCCGCGGTCACTGGGCAACGACCCCCCCTGACACCCCCCTGCAATGGGTGGACACTTTCAAATATCTAGGCATCATTGTTTCCACTCGAGCTACAGACTACATCTCCCTCCACCTAGACCCAGTTGTTCTTGAAATAAAGACTAAACTTAAGTTGTGAGGAAATCTGCCACTGTCCTTGTGGGGTCGAGTTAACCTCCTCAAAATGAAAGTCATCCCCAAACTTACATACCTCTTCCGACACTCCCCACAATGGGTGCCTAAATCCTTTTTTAAAAACGTAACCAGGTATTTTCGTCCTTCCTATGGGGCCCCTCACCACCAAGATACAAGCTGAGCACCCTGATGAGACCAAAAACACAGGGTGGTATGGCATTTCCAGATTGTTACAAGTACGATTTAGCCACACAATTGGTGACTGCGGCCTGGTGGCTAGACCCAAATGGAACAAATTCATCCATGGTCTTGGAGGCAGTGGTGGTGGGATCATTGGAGGCACTTACATTTCTACAGGGGACCTTGTGCCCCATACCCCCTGACTCCCTCCATGTATACCACCCTTCGGGCATGGCAAGCGGGAATAGCAGTAGAGAATTATAAAACAAATTAATTCTCACCGAATGCTCTGATTTGGCTGAATCCCAACAACCCTCACTTTTACAAAATGTTAGACACATACACGTGGACCAAATACGGTGTTAAACTCATATCACAGATAGTATCGCAAAACGCCTTTACCCCCCTTTTCCTAACTCTCATCAATAAACAATATACCAAATCACTATCTCTTTTGCTATTTACAAATGTCTCATGCCTTCGCTGCACAATTCCCACAGTCCTCCTGCATGGTGGTCCAGTCGGGGCTGGAGAAGATGCTCAGATCAAGATGTGCTGAAAAGCCTACCTCACATCTATATGAGCACCTGGTGTTTGTGTCTCTCCCACCCATGGATAAGCTATGGTCCTGTTGGCAATGAGACATCCTTACACTGGACAACGATGACTGGCTCGATGTCTGGGATTTCCCCTTTAGCTCCCTTGTATCACTGCGAGACAGACTTGTGCAGTTTAAAATAGTACATAGAGCATATTACACGCCATATAGACTCCATAAGATGAAGCCTGAGCATTCCGCAGAATGCTGGAGGTGCGGCACCTCGCCGGGTGATTTTTCACATATTTTTTGGCACTACCCAAAGATTCAGCAATACTGAACAGAGGTGCTAGATCCTCGGTCACACTGCCGTTGACAATGGAGGTCTGTCTCTTGGGGTTGATAGAAACAATAATACAGAGTGTTGCAAAAAGGACATTGATTGGGTTGCTTCTCTTCTATGCCCAGAAAAATATTGCTATGCACTGCAAAAAACCCTCTGCACTATCTCTGGCTCAATGGAAACATTTAATAAATGAAAGCCTTCCATTATATAAAGATACATATGCGAATAGAGGTTGCCCCATGAACTATGATAAATGATGAAATATGATAAAATATGGCGTACATGGCTAGCTGAACCAACTACGGCTTAATAGATAAGGGGAGAGACTGTATGCTAGGTTTCTCTACCAGTTGTACTCATCTATCCTCAAGTGTAAAGGTGGTGGGCACCTTGTCCGGCCGAGAACCAGTCGCTTCAGGTGACTGCGAGGCGAACCCAGTAACTCATGTCTCCTTGGTTTATCTTACTCAACACACACCTAAGGACATATAATGTTAAACCACATGGTGGTCTTACAGATATATTGTTAAGTACTTACGGGTTTGATGTATATGTGTTTATGTTCAAATTGTAATTAAAAAAAAAAAAAAAAATTAAAAAGTAAAGCTGATGAAATTTTACATCTCCTACTATTGTCATTGACATGGAGTATGGGGATGAATCTAAATAAATAGAACAGGTACCTACATTCCCCACGCATTATACCGCAGCCATAAAACTAGTCCTAATAGAAAATGTCAACAGGTTTTCTAACGTAATTAGTCTAACAGTTAGTTCATTAGCTGGCACACAAGGACATTGTAAGCTTAGGAAAATTCCACACAAATGTGTCAAACTGCTTCTCGGCTCTGTAACGAGGATCCACACACTAATTAGCAACATGCCAAACATATCTATGGAACATTACCACTTGTGACAATATGGTGACACCTACAAAACACTCTTCTGCTGCATTTCAACTTTACATAATTGTCTGTTAAAAATATATATTCTTGTTTTCCCCAAAGAAGTAGGTGTTAGAAAGTAAAAAGTCAGAAAAATACACAGTAAAGTGAATACTCTGTCAAAATAACAAGCCCAAGCCCTGCTCTCCTTTCCTCTCTGCTTTCTATGAAGTCAGGCAGTAGCAGAGGCCTCCAGGTATTTATTATAGCTGAACAACATACACAGAGGCTGGACATGTGACTAAATGCTTAGTCATTTTGGACACAGGATCTCTGCTGAAGGGAGACAACTGCCAAGCGAACTGGCAACTTCCCTTTCAGCATAGACCCTATTACAATTATAACACACAAGTCCATTATGGAGGACCCAAAGGAAAAAGCCCTAATAATACCCCAAAATGAAATGCTGATTAGAGGCCAATATTGGATACTTCTTAAAGCTGAAAGTGCTTGTTGTAACACACAAATGTTTTCCATCTGTCCTCTCTGCTGCTTTCCTGCTCCCTTCTCTCCTCCTCCCATGCTCATCTCCAGCTCTTCTCCAGAGCCTCTCGCATCGTCTGGAACTACAGTATCTCACAAAAGTGAGTACACCCCTCACATTTTTGTAAATATTTTATTATATCTTTTCATGTGACAACACTGAAGAAATGACACTTTGCTACAATGTAAAGTAGTGAGTGTACAGCTTGTATAACAGTGTAAATTTGCTGTCCCCTCAAAACTCAACACACAGCCATTAATGTCTAAACCACTGGCAACAAAAGTGAGTACACCCCTAAGTGAAAATGTCAAAATTGGGCCCAATTAGCCATTTTCCCTCCCCGGTGTCATGTGACTTGTTAGTGTTACAAGGTCTCAAGTGTGAATGGGGAGCAGGTGTGTTAAATTTGGTGTTATCACTCTCACTCTCTCATACTGGTCACTGGAAGTTCAACATGGCACCTCATGGCAAAGAACTCTCTTGAGGATCTGAAAAAAATAATTGTTGTTCTACATAAAGATGGCCTAGGCTATAAGAAGATTGTTAAGTCCCTGAAACTGAGCTGCAGCATGTTGGCCAAGACCATGCAGCAGTTTAACAGGAAATGTTCCACTCAGAACAGGTCTCGTCATGGTTGACCAAAGGAGTTGAGTACATGTGCTTAGCGTCATATCCAGAGGTTGTCTTTGGGAAATAGACATATGAGTGCTGCCAGCATTGCTGCAGAGGTTGAAGGGGTGGGGGGTCAGCCTGTCAGTGCTCAGACAATACGCCGCACACTGCATCAAATTGGTCTGCATGGCTTTCGTCCCAGAAGGAAGCCTTTTCTAAAGATGAAGCACAAGAAAGCCAGCAAAAAGTTTGCTGAAGACAGACTAAGGACATGGATTACTGGAACCATGTCCTGTGGTCGGATGGGACCAAGATAAACTTATTTGGTTCAGATGGTGTCAAGCGTGTGTGGCAGCAACTAGGTGAGGAGTACAAAGACAAGTGTGTCTTTCCTACAGTCAAGCATGGTGGTGTCATGGTCTGGGGCTGCATGAGTGCTGCATGAGTGCCCTTCGGAGACTGGGCCGCAGGGCAGTATTCCAACATGATAACGACCCCTAACACACCCCCAAGATGACCACTGCCTTGCTAAAGAAGCTGAGGGTAAAGGTGATGGACTGGCCAATTATTTCTCCAGACCTAAACCCTATTGAGCATCTGTGAGGCATCTTCAAATGGAAGGTGGAGGAGCGCAAGGTTTCTAACATCTACCAGCTTTGTGATGTTGTCATGAAGGAGTGGAAGAGGACTCCAGTGGCAACATATGAAGCTCTGGTAACCTCTATGCCCAAGGAGGTTAAGGCAGTGCTGGAAAATAATGGTGGCCACACAAAATATTGACACTTTGGGCCCAATTTGGACATTTTCACTTAGGGGTATACTCACTTTTGTTGCCAGCGGTTTAGACATTAATGGCTGTGTGTTGAGTTATTTTAAGGGGACAGCAAATTTACACTATTATACAAGCTGTACACTCACTAATTTACAATGTAGCAAACTATAAATTCTTCAGTGTTGTCACATGAAAAGATATAATAAAATATTCACAAAAATGTGAGGGGTGTACTCACTTTTGTGAGATACTGTATCTACCTCCATCTGTCTGGCTATCTCCTTCTCTGTCCACTTTTAGGCAATTCTCTATAACTCATCTCTTCAGGGAAGCCTATCCTGCCTTCACCTAACAACTGAATCTTTTAATTGTCCCATCAGCTCATCCCTCACAGTTATTATGTTTTGCTCCACTTGCCTCTCTCTATTAGATTGTAAGCTCCCAGGAAAGGGGCTCTCTTAACCCTCTTGTAGTGAATTGTATTGTAACTGTAGTGTTGCAGGCTGACTGGTAAGTGAACTGGGAATTTTTGTTTGTTGTTTTTTGACATGCGTCACCCTTCCACGTGCTCCTTGCTGCAAAGGCCAGTTATAGGTTGGGGTGGTTCCTATTTGTTTGAACTGTACCGTTTCCCTTTACAATATAAAGGGCTACGAAATTGTTGGTGCTATATAAATCCTTATTATAATATTAATAATAATCTGTTCAATAGGGCCAATCCTTTACCCTTTCTATTCATATCTGACCATGCATGTAGTACTTCCAGCCAGCACCCAAGTCACAGGACAAATTATGGCAGGTAGCAGAGACAACTAGAACATGTTCCTATGCTTGCCCTTGTCATGGAGAAATGTGCTTGCTAATAATTACTTGAACAAAGTCATTTAGTTACCTAGGCGGAAAGACCAAAACGTCGACCCCACACACTATTTTGTCCAGTTCCAGGAATATATTACAGTATGTGTCTCCACAGGCTCCACTGTCTGCCATCAATCCCCATTTATATACCCCCTCTTCTTGTGAAGATTATTATTATCATACAGGATTTATATAGCACCAACAGTTTGCGCAGCGCTTTACATGAGGGTAGACATTACAGTTCAAATAACATTCAAAATAGGAGGAATAAGGAGCCCCTGCTCGTTAGAGATTGCAATCTAAAAGGGAGGGTCAAGTGAAACAAAAGGTAATAACTGTGGGGATTGAGCTGATGGAGAAAATTAAAATACAGTTGTTAGGTGTGGGTAAGATATGCTTCTCTGAAGAGGAGGGTTTTCAGGGATTGTCTAAAAGCTAATAGAGTAGGAGATAATCAGACATATTGGGGTAAGGAGTTCCATAGGATGGGAGAGGCTCCAGAGAAGTCCTGGAGGCAAACATAGGAGGAGGTGAAGAGGGAGCTAGAGAGCAGGAGGTCTTGAGAGGAATGAAGAGAACGACTAATCTAATAATTTTTGGTCTAGGCTAGTGATGTAGCTGAGGGCTAAGTTGTGGATGGCTTTGTAAGTAATTGTTAGTATTTTGAATTTAATTAGTTGGGTGAGCGGAAGCCAGTGGAGTAATTGACAGAAAGGAGTAGCAGACACAGAGCGATTGGTATGGTGGATGAGTCTGGCAGCAGCATTCATGATGGACTGAAGGGGGGATAGACTACGTAGAGGTAAGCCAATGAGAAGAGAGTTGCAGTAGTCGTTGCGAGAGACAACCAGGGAGTGAAATAAGAGCTTTGTTGTGTGATTGGTTAGAAAGGCATATTTTGGAGATGTTGAAGAGGTTGAGGTGGCAAGATTTAGACAGTGATTGGGCATGGTAAAGATACATAAATACAGCGCTCACAAACATAGACCCATCATAAGTGAAAACAACAAAAACACAAAGTCCATAAAAAACTTAGAGAATGCTTCACATCTGGTGTGCAAAAAGTGCAAAGAAACTGTTGCAGAAAAAACTTTTTCAGGCATACCAAGACACACCCACATGTGTCCCCACTCACCAGATCACAACGACACCCAGCTTTTCAGTCTGGGGGCCAATACAGACTTATAACGATATCCAAAGGACGTCCACAGGATGGCAGATTCAATGATATGACTTGATGATAAATAATCCATCAAAATGATTTCTCAGCCATAAAAACAAGGTATCCAAAAGGAAAAGAAGTGACTGATAGTGAAGTACGCTAAGAACAGTATTTATTGCGCATAAAAGGTGCATACTTACAGACGTAAGTTAAAAACAGGCATGAAATATAAGAAGAAAATACAGCAAACGCCGTTGGGGGCGTTCTTTCCACGAGAAGTGACGTCAGTCGTGGCGGAAGTAGCGTTGCGTCAATGCATTTCGCCCTCCCACAGGGCGTCATCAAAGGACCTGGTTTCCGATTAGAACTGACTGCCTTTAATAACAAAAGAGAGAGAGAGAGTACACTCCCCTTACTCCCACCAATCGATAAGAGCACAGTGGCTATCTTGTTGGTTGGGAAAAACATATCACTCCTGTGGATAGAGCACAATCCATAAGAGAGACTAAACGATATATTATTGATTGGATAAACCTAAACACAACTTGATGTCAATTCTGGTGACATGGTAAACAAACTAAAAGTTATTGAACAACACCAAAAGATTCCTAAATAAATAAAAATGAAATAAATATGAAACAAAAAAAGTATTAATTAGAATATAAGGATAAATAAACATAAAAGTAAAAAATAAAATAAATAAATAAATAAAATAAAATTAAAATAAAATATAGAAAAATGTAAATAAAAATAAAAATAGAAATATGAAATTCAGACTGAAGGGGATCAAGAAGGCTCTTCTCAGCAAGGTGGTCACTCAGTTGGTTGTAGAACAGACGTTCAAGGAGTTTGGATAAAAAGGGGAGCAAGGAGATGCGGCGTAGGTTGTTAAGATTGGTTGGGTCCAGTGAGGGCTTTTTAAGTATGGGGCTGACTAGTGCATGTTTTAGAGAGTTGGGGAAGATGCCAGAAGAGAGGGTGAGATTGAAGATGTGGGTTAGAGAGTGTAGAATAGAGCCAGAGGGTGAACGTAGCATTTGCAAGGGAACAGGATCCAGAGGGCAGGTGGTTAGCTGGAAGTTAGCAAGTTATTTAGCAGCCTCGTCTATAGTGGTGGGGTTGAAAGAGGGAAGTAATGATTGTGCATGAAGTGTAAAGCATGGAGGGTATGTGAACAGCAGAGATCTCCTCATGAGTTGTATCAATCTTCTGTTTAAAGTGATTGGCGATCTCCTGGACAGTGAGTGAATTAGTGGGTGGAGGCAGTGGAGGACAAAGTAGAGAGTTGAAGGTAGAGAAGAGTTGACGGGGACGGGATGATAAGTTGTTAATGAGAGTGATAAAATAGGTCTGCTTGGCAGTGAGGAGGCTGGAATTGTATTTTTGGAGGGCAGATTTATACTGATTGAAATCTTTTTGAGACTTAGTATTACGCCACAGGCACTCATGAGCACAGCTATGTTTTTCCAGACTTCTAGTGTCATCTGTTTGCCAAGGTTGAAGGGGTCGGGGACAAATTCTGTGTGTAATGAGGGGGGACCAGTGTGTCCAGTGAGATTAGAAGTGCAGCGTTGTAGACAGAAGTTGCTAGGTTGGTGCAGGATAGGGGTGAGATTTTGTCATAGAGGTTGTCGGTAGCAGAGTAGAGAAGAGAAGGTTTGAGATGGCGTAGGTTTCTAGGTAACTGTTAGGTGGTTGGAGGGAGAGGAGGTGGAGGAGAGAGAGTGAAACTAATAAGGTAGTGATCAGAGAGAGGGAATGGATAGTTGGAGAGGCTGCACAGAGTGCATAGGTGGGAGAAAACGAGGTCAAGGGTATTGCCTTCAGAGTAGAAGCATGTATCCATTGCTTCAGGTCAAAGGAGGAGGTTAGTCTAAGAAGTTTGGAAGTGGTAGGAGTGTTAGTATTAATAGGGATGTTGAAGTCACCGAGAATGATTGTGGGGATTTCAGAAGAGAGAAAGTAGGGTAGCCATGCAGAAAAGTCATCAAGAAAGGTTGATACCGGTCCTGGTGGCCAGTAGATCAGAGCTATCTTTAGAGAAACTGGAGAGAAAAAACAAATACAGTGTGCTTCAAATGAGGAGTGTGACAGAGAGGGAGGTGGATGAAGTACCTGAAAGGTGCTATGTGTGGCTAGAAGGATTCTGACACCCCCTCCCTTGTGTCCACTGGATCTGGGGGAGTGAATCCAGAGAAGACCACCATGGGATAGGGCAGCAAAAGACGCAGTGTTGGATTCATGAAGCCAGGTTTTCGGTAATGGTGAGTAGATTAAATGAGTTAGCGATAAAGAGGTCATGGAGAGAGGTGAGTTTGTTACAAACCGAGCAGGCATTCCACAGGGCGCAAGAGAAAGGGAGTCTGGTCTGAAGATGGATTAATCCTCCCAAGTTTTGCAATTGCCTTTGTGCACTGGGACCTGGGGACAGGCTAGTGGCTGGGAGAGACTGGGCTTTCCCTGGCAGTTAACTCAACTTCTTCAAAACAAAAGTCCAGACCAGGGCTGCAGCAGAAACATATGTGCGCTCAGGTTGGCCACAGGCAGCTCAATTAAATCAAGAGATTTTCCTGATTGTAAGTATCACTTCCCATTTACTTTCAATATGTTTTTATTTTAATTTAGTACATACAACTTATGCAATAACATATTTATGCACTCAGGAGGGAATGCCTCCTGGAGCATTACACTTAAAAGTTACAAACAGAAATGTATTTCGATAGTCTGCTCAACCCTGGAAACTTATGGGGAGGCCCACTAACAATTATCAATACCTAACTATTAATATAACAAGATCTTAGGCTCTACCCCTAAAACTATTAGGGGTCTCTTCCCTACCCCCGGCACCCCTGACGGGATCTGACTGTGCCGAAGGAGGGAAATCCCCCTTAACTACATCGCCCATATGTGCTGAGCAAACAGGAAACATAGGACGAATTAGTGCCCCCCTGAGCGAGGGTGACTACTTATCGGTAGCTTCTAATTAATTCATCAACATTTAATTATCTGATAGTAGTTAACCGAAAGAGATAGAAGAAAAAGGAAAGAGAAGAAAGAGGAAGAAGGGGGAAGGTGGGAAAGGGGGTCCTCATGATCAGTGAGGAGATAGGAATATTTCTTCTATGTGCTTCTTGCATAGCTATTGGATAGACGTGATTACAGGTTATTTAGGGATGGTGTTGTACCTCAACACCCGTAATGAGGGAAGTTCCCATATATTGAGCCCAAGGCTCCCATATTTTTCGGAATTTCGAGGAGGTGTCTGTCAAAATGCTGGTAAGTTTTTCTTGGGTCATAATCCATGAAATCTTCTTTTTGACTGTATGTATTGCTGGTTTTGGTTGTTTCCAGGCTTTGGCAATTGTGATTTTTGTACCCAGCAATATGAAGTAGATCAGCATTTGGGATGCTTTGGTGATGTCTGGGATGCATGTATTTAGAAGTGCCACCTCTGGGGTTCTGGGGACCTGGCAAGCCGTCACCTTGAAGATCATGGAGAAAACTTTTCTCCAGAAAGTGCGGATTTTGGGGCATTCCCACCAAATGTGGGCCATTGTGCCTAGATGTTGGCAGCCTCTGAAGCACATAGGGCTTGCTGAGGTGTATAAGACCGCTAGTCTGGTAGGGGTTAGGTACCATCTAGTTAGCAGTTTGACGCTTGCCTCCATGAGAGAGATATTTTGGATCCCTTTGAAGGATCTGGATAGTGCTGCTTGCCAAGTCTCAAGGGCCCTGCAGAGTTGGAAGTCAACCTCCCAAGCCTTCATGTACGGGGTTTTGTCCATAGGACAAGTGAGGGCTGAGTATATCACCGAGATTCCCCCCCTCTGCTCCATGGCTTGTCCACACCACAACTCGTATGCTGTAAATTTGGGGGGAAGGGGTTTTTACCTTCCATATGGTGTGAAGAAAATTAGCGATTTGGTAGAAACAGAAGCGTTCCGATTCCGGGAGTTCCAGGTGTTTGATACAAAATTTGAGATCGATTGGTCCAGTGGAGGTGAAGAAGTGTCCTATCCGGTATAGCCCTTTGTTTAGCCACCATTTAAATGCTGAGATGTCGAGGCCGGGTGGAAAATCGGGGTTGTGAAAGAGATGCGCTAGAGGGCGTCCCCTGGAGATCAGATTTGGAACTAGCCGGAGGGAATCCCAAAGGGCACAGGAGTGGGATAAAGTCGGTGAGAGGATTGGTGGCCTGGATTTAGTCGGGCACCAAAGTAAGTGATCTAATGTATGGTTGGGAATGGCCTGTCTTTCTATAGTGACCCAATCAGGTTTTTCATATCTGGAATAAATCGTGGACAATTGTGCAAGTCTAGCTGCTAAATAATATTTATGTAAATTAGGGAGACCCAGCCCTCCTTTGCTTCTGTGGATGAATAAAGTGTTCTGAGGGATGCGATATCCTTTTTTGCCCCATATATATTTAAGTATTTTACTCTGCATAGATCGTAAGTGGTCTTTCCTGATCGGTATGTGAAGGGAGCGAAAGAAGTAGAGAAGTCTGGGTAGTAGGGTCATTTTGATAGAATTGATCCGGCCTAGCCATGATAGTTCATGTTTTGACCAATGGGTGAGGTCTGCCTCCAGTTTTTTGAAGAGTGAGGGGTAATTATGTGTGTAAAGCGTTTCTGTTTTGGCCGTCAAGGTGATACCTAGGTAGCGAATGGAGATATCGCTCCATTTAAATTTGAAGGACTGTTTTAGGGAGGATACTGTTTGAGGGGGTAAAGAGACATTGAGTGCTTGGGATTTAGAGAAGTTAACTTCAAGTCCTGAGATTTTGGCAAATTTTTCTAACAGTAAGCAGAGGTTGGGTAGTGAGGTGAGTGGTGTAGTCAGGAAAAGGAGAATGTCGTCGGCGAATAGGCCACATTTGTGCGTCTGGTCCCCACAGGACACCCCTTTGATGTCCGTATTATGTCGAACTTTGCCAGTGTTTCTATAGCTATTGCGAATATAAGAGGAGACAAGGGGCACCCTTGCCTGGTGCCTCTCATAATGTCTATTGGTTTGGAATAGTGTCCCTGAAGACCTATCTGGGCCCTTGGTCGTGAGTAGAGAGCATGCAGAAGGCCAAGGAAACGATCACCAAAGCCCCACCTCTCCAATAGCGAGAAAATGTAGGGCCAGGAGACCGTGTCAAAGGCCTTCTGCAGGTCCAATGATAAAAGGAATCCTGCTTGGTTTGGACCCCCTTCCCAGTTAGTTTGTAGGATCGAGGTGATGTCTATTGCCCGCCGTATTTGGTCAGGGCCCTGTCTTCCAGGTATGAATCCGACCTGATCTTTATGTATATACTGACTAATGAAGGAAGAAAGCCTGTTAGCCATTATTTTGAGTACTTTTAAATCATTGTTTATGAGGGAGATTGGCCTGTAGTTGCTAACGTCTTCATGGTTTTTGTCGGGCTTGGGTATGACTGTGATTAGAGCCGTATTAAGGTGAGTATCTAGGGGGTCTCCATTGGTCTTGGAGTTAAAGAAGGAGGTCAGGTGAGGTGCTAGAATGTGCGCAAAGGATTTGTAATAGGGTATGGAAAGACCATCAGGACCCAGAGCAGACCCCTTTCTGAGGTCCTTGATGACCCCCAATACCTCCTCTTACGTGATAGGTGATTCCATCCGTAGTTTGTGAGCGTCTTTCAGGGAAGGGATAGGAAGACCCTCCAGGAATCTGTGGATTAGGTCAGTGTTGGATGTAGCAGGTCTTCTATATAATTTAGAATAAAATTCCCGGAAAGCTTCCAATATCTTGGATGGATTAGTCGTGGGGGGTTGACCATTTATCCTGAGCTTAGGTAATGCATGAGTTTTGATGGGGGGAGAAAGTTTTGTTGCTAGTAGGGGACCTATTTTGTCTGCCTGTGTGTAGAATTTTTGTTTGTTCCAGCGAATGGCTTTTTCAGCTTTGGCCGTGAGTGCTAGGTTGAGGTCTAGTCTGGCTTTGTCAATGAGCGAAGTGGGGGTCTTGGAAGGGTCTTTTTTGTGTGAAGCCTTGAGTTTGTTGTATTCTCTGTCTAACCAAATTATTTCGGCTCTTTGTTCTCGTTTGATCTGTGTGGAGATCTGAATGAGCTTACCCCTTATGAAAGCTTTGTGCGCCGCCCAGCGCATTTCCGGGGAGGTGTCCTCTGTTTTATTGAGTGTAAATTACTCCTGCAGTGCTGTTTCAAGTTCTGAAATTCTGATGGGGTCAGAAAGTAACGACTCATTTAGTCTCCATTGTCCTCTAGATCCACTCAAGGCTCCTGTTTTAAGTGTTATAGTGACAATGGAGTGATCCAAAAGGGCCGATTCCCTGATTTGGGCTCTGTTTATTAGTGGGAGTAGTGAGGATGGGGTCAGGATGTGGTCGATCCTTGCATAAGTGTTGTGAGGGGAAGAAAAATGGGTGAAGTCCCTCTTGTTGGGATTGAGTTCCCTCCAAGTGTCAGACAGGCCATGCGTATGAATCGTCTTTGCGATTTTGAGACTTTCTTTGGTGGGACGTGTGAGTTGTGACCGTGGAGGTTTAGATTTGTCCAACCCCTGATCGAACGCCGCGTTCGAATCTCCGCCAAATATGATCGTCCCTTCCAATTTCGGGGCTAGTATGTGCAAGAGTGAGTCAAAAAATTTAGCTTGTCCTTTATTTGGTGCATAATAGGAGACCAATGAATACAGATGGTCTCCTACAGTGCCCTTAACCAAGAGGAACCTGCCCTCTGGGTCAGCATGCTCAGAGATTTTTACAAACTTATGGTTTTTTGGAGATTAAGATTGCAACTCCCCTGGTTTTGTTGTTTGCGCTCGCTAAAAAGAACTGTGAGAAGTGAGGGTGAAGAAACTTAGGGCTATACCTGGATGGGAAATGTGTTTCTTGCAGCATAATAACATCTAGCTTGAGATGTTTGTAATAGTCAAGGACCTTTCTCCTTTTAATCGGGGAGTTGAGTCCCTGAACATTGTGTGACGCTATTTGTAGTTCAGCTATGGTGCCGTCAGCCATGGAGCAGAGGAAGTGAGATGCAACGTAAACAGCCTCCACTTACCCTCAGATGTGTGGACACTTGGATGGTAGCGTGAAGATCATCGTTCTGTGTTGGTGGGTTGTGGGCAGTCACTTCCTCGAGGGCGTGAATGTTATCTGAAACACAAGATGCAGTTAGATGCAATGTGGTGATCGGGAGGGAGGGAGGTAAGAACAGAAAAGGAAAGTAAAGATCTCCTAGAAAAGAAAGAAAGGACACGGGGAAGGAGAGACCCCACGTGTCCTTTTGAAGAGAATCAGTTAAAGTCTGACCCATCCGGGCTCAGACAACCTAACCCTCAGAGACCAACAGGTATCTAAGGGTTAGATAGGTACGCAAGTGGTCCGTCACGAAACCAGACGCCCTCTAAATAACATGTACTTCTAATGTAGATAATATCCTCACATAAACATATCGCAGTATCTAGCAGCTTAACTGGCTATAGACCCTTCACCTCCCCTACTTGCATGTTCCCCTCCCCTCTAACTCCTTATTCCCCTCTCAATCACAGCAGAGCGTCCATTGGGGGAGCTATTCAGGTTGTCCCTTACTGAATGGATAAAGTACTCTCTGGAGCAGTGGGGGGATAAGATATTCAATCTTGTGAGGTGTGGCTGCATTGTGGTCAACCTACTCTGCGGTAAACGAGATCAATGTAAAAAAGAACAAATAACCCAATAAGGAGGAAAAAAAATTATATGAAAAAAAGTAATTTTTAAAAATTGAAAAATAAGTGCACTTAAGATTCAGTAACTGGTACCCGGGTGACCAGCGTGCCCAAGGATTTAGGCACGAGGGACCCCCACAGTTGGGGGAATTAATACTCTGGTCCCTGCTTCACACCCGGGATGTGTTGATTGAGATCCACGTCTTCACTGGCTTCAGGTTGGGTTGTTATCTTTGGCCTTCTTAGCTTTTCCTGTAGACCACAAGGGAGATTGAGGGCTGGTGGGGGTCTGTCTTTTGTTAGAGTTGACTCCGGCATTAGTTGTGTCCATTTCAGCTTCCTGGGAGATGAGTTTCAGGTGTGAAAGGAGTTTTTCTCCTTCTGGGAGGGATGAGAATGCATATTGTTTCCCCTTAACGGAGAACTTAACCGCGAACGGGAATGTCCACCTGTACTTTATGTCTCTTTGGGTGAGAGTGAGAAGCAGGGGTTTCAATGATCTCCTTCTCTGGATCATGTAGGGTGAGAGATCCGCAAAAATCTGCACTTGGTGACCCATGCACATTACTGTGTGAGCGGACCTGGCCTGTTGCATCACTTCTTCCTTCACTGTGTAGTGATGGGGCTTGGCAATAACATCTCTTGGGGTACCATCTTTTCTGGGAGGCCCCAAGGCTCTGTGGGCCCTGTCCAGCTCTAGGCGGTGAGATGAGATGGTGGGGATTAGTTGTTTAATCAGGTCTTGCACTGCTTCAGGAATATTTTGAATCATTTCAGGTAGGCCACGAATTCTGATATTGTATCGTCTTGACCTATTCTCAAGTTCAAGTTGATCTTGCACGGTGCAGATGTGCTGAGAATTTTGGTTAGTGATAGCTATAGTTTCTTCAACTTTGTGTTCGATCGTGTCGATCCGGGCTCCCAGATTAATAAAATCAGCCTTGAGATCCCCTGTGATTTTAGCGCCCGTTTGAGCCAATCCTTTGTCCAATAGTTCAGAGAATCTGTGAAAGAGGGTGTCCATGTGAGAGGCAGGGTCTCTGGCTGGAGTGTCCTGAGGGGGAAAGCCTGTGTGCCCTGTGGTAGATCTCATTGGGGTCAGGGAGTAGTCATTTAGAGATCTTTCTATGAGGGAGTCTGTGGAAGCAGGGGATGGGGTGAGGATAGGTGGGTATCCCGTTTGCCTCCCTGGTATGAAGTGAATGGGGATATGGGGTTGCTCTGACCTATAGTCCGCCTGTCCTGTGGAGCAGAGATCCTGTATCTGTGGCTGTGCCTGTGATGCGGCGGCCATCTTAGTTGTCCCAGCCGTTCCTGCTATGTCTAATTGCAGCCACAGGTTTCGTTTTACCTTAGTCCCGAGCATATGGGGGTGTAGCCGGGCCTGTAAAGTATGCCTCCCTCCGTTTTGGGGTCCTTCTGTGCGCTGAGGAGATCGCTGTGGGCGCCGTCGTCTCGTGAGGGAGCGGAGCTCTAGGCTATCGCGGCCATTTTGCGAGCCCCGCGCATGCGCACTGTATCGCTTCCCATTTAATGTCTGTTTCTGTACTGCAGGTGGGTAGGCAGTTTTGCTACTGACTATGAGCTGTGAACTACCTCACCAGGATTTCAGATCTGGGCCTTCATGATTCCTTTACCCCACCAAACCATCAATACTTGAAACTATCTTGCCACATCAATAACTAATGAGGTTGGAAGCCTGATCCCCAGTTAGGCGACCAAAAAAGTGGGGGCATGTTTGGACTATTACGGTACAGTAATCGTTGGTAACAATTTAAGGCATAAAACAGTAGTAGTAAAATTGAAAGTTAATTTATTGATGCAGGGGACAAATCAAAATTCATACAATAAAACTACATACAAGTATGTCAACAATGAGATCATTAGTATACAGTACAGCACGACATCTCAGATATCATATTCCTCGACTAGTTTCGCGGACAAACCGCTTCATCAGGAGGGAATCTGGAGATAGGCTCAGACTGTTTAGTCAGAATCAACTAACAGATAAGAAGACATATAATGAGATTGACCAAAGGACAAGAACAATGCAAATAAGGTTTATGTTACAGCATCAAGATTAACAAAAGGTAATATGCAATACATGGGGAAAAGGGGAACGAATCTGCTTACCCATGTCCCAACCGAGCCCAGGCGCACAACCCCACCACCAAGGGGTAATCTCCCACGGCGACCTGAGGGAGCTAAAGAATGACGGGGATGGTAAAGATGATGTATGTCATAATAAGGTAAACTAAATTGCCACACACGGGACAGGTGAAACATATAGTGACAATGATGAAGATGGTGATAAGAATATGGGGAAGGTGAAAGGTGAGGATGTGGAAAGTGAGAAAATAAAAAGCAGTGTGCAAGGAGTGAAAAGGAATGCATCTAGTGAAAGCCAAGGATGGGAACAATTGTAAAATAAATGGTGTAGTGTGGTGTAAGATAGGAAGATTGAAATAAAGGAAAGGAGATGGAAAGGAAGGGGGATGGGTGAGGGACATGGGGGAAGGGGAGAAGGAGGAAGGAAGGGAAAAAGGGGGGGGGGGAGGAGGTGAGGAAAAGGGGGGGGGGGAGGGATGGTGGGAACGGGATAGGAAAGGGGAATAGGAAAGAGGAGGGGAGGGAGGGGGAAAAAAAAAGGGGGGGGAAGGAAAAAACGGGAAGGGGGGGAAAGGGGAGGGGAAGGGGGGAAGGGAGGGACAAGGAGGGAAGGGATGTGACTGTGTGAATTGTGCGGTGAAATGGGCATAAGGATACCTGATGCTGGTAAAAACATAAAAAAGTTCCCGGGGAAGGCGTTGTGCCAGGAATTGAAGCCGCGACAAGGTAACTGGAGGGGGGGATTTGTTACTAGAGACTGCAAGTGACGGGCGACCACATAGCCGGACAAGTCCACCCCAGTTTACAACATCTAAAGGAGAAACATGGTATGTAATATAGCCAATGTTGGTGCCCTGGATGCGGGACTTACATATAGGATACATTGGGTAATACCCTCAAACTTACCATTGGTTGGCTAGCATACACAGACCCGGGGACCAAAAACGAGACCGTCAAACAGACAGGTAAGGCCCGTCATTTATAGCTCCCAACCCTGCGACGCTGCGCCGCACGCCAGCGAGACGCCGGCGCATTACGTCACAGGGTCAGAGGTCCCACACGGCGCGCGCGCGCACGCAAGCGCAACCACCCTACGGCCAAAGGAACACGTCCCCGCCCGGATAGGTGCAAGAGGAGGGGGCGGTCCCGCTGACGAGACCGACCCCTCCACCAGGGACCTCACCAGGCCGCCGCAGGAGAAGCCAGGGGGAGGGGCCCGCGCCAGCGCCCCAGCCGGGAACAGGAGAAGGGGAAGCAGAGGGTCCCAGTACAGCGGAAAGATGAAACGAATGGAAGGTGTATAACGGACATAAACAATAGGATAAATAAAGCATATACTTAGCATAGAAAACCTAAAAAGGTGAATTAGGGATTAAAATACCCTAAAGAACCGGTGCAATCACCCCCCCGAGACATAAACCCATGGACCTAACTGCATAAACGTTAAGAAGGGCCCCCCCCCTCCAGTTACCTTGTCGCGGCTTCAATTCCTGGCACAACGCCTTCCCCGGGAACTTTTTTATGTTTTTACCAGCATCAGGTATCCTTATGCCCATTTCACCGCACAATTCATACAGTCACATCCCTTCCCTCCTTGTCCCTCCCTTCCCCCCTTCCCCTCCCCTTTCCCCCCCTTCACGTTTTTTCCTTCCCCCCCTTCACGTTTTTTCCTCCCCCCCCCTTTTTTTTTTTCCCCTCCCTCCCCTCCTCTTTCCTATTCCCCTTTCCTATCCCGTTCCCACCATCCCCCCCCCCCTTTTCCTCACCTTTCCCCCCCCCCTTTTTCCCTTCCTTCCTCCTTCTCCCCTTCCCCCATGTCCCTCACCCATCCCCCTTCCTTTCCATCTCCTTTCCTTTATTTCAATCTTCCTATCTTACACCACACTACACCATTTATTTTACAATTGTTCCCATCCTTGGCTTTCACTAGATGCATTCCTTTTCACTCCTTGCACACTGCTTTTTATTTTCTCACTTTCCACATCCTCACCTTTCACCTTCCCCATATTCTTATCACCATCTTCATCATTGTCACTATATGTTTCACCTGTCCCGTGTGTGGCAATTTAGTTTACCTTATTATGACATACATCATCTTTACCATCCCCGTCATTCTTTAGCTCCCCCAGGTCGCCGTGGGAGATTACCCCTTGGTGGTGGGGTTGTGCGCCTGGGCTCGGTTGGGACATGGGTAAGCAGATTCGTTCCCCTTTTCCCCATGTATTGCATATTACCTTTGTTAATCTTGATGCTGTAACATAAACCTTATTTGCATTGTTCTTGTCCTTTGGTCAATCTCATTATATGTCTTCTTATCTGTTAGGCTCAGACTGTTTAGTCAGAATCAACTATCTCCAGATTCCCTCCTGATGAAGCGGTTTGTCCGCGAAACTAGTCGAGGAATATGATATCTGAGATGTCGTGCTGTACTGTATACTAATGATCCCATTGTTGACATACTTGTACTTGTATGTAGTTTTATTGTATGAATTTTGATTTGTCCCCTGCATCAATAAATTAAC
Organism: Aquarana catesbeiana; assembly: GCF_042186555.1. Classification (NCBI taxonomy): domain Eukaryota; kingdom Metazoa; phylum Chordata; class Amphibia; order Anura; family Ranidae; genus Aquarana; species Aquarana catesbeiana. The sequence goes on from NC_133324.1 coordinate 868,993,486, forward strand.
TTTCAATTTTACTACTACTGTTTTATGCCTTAAATTGTTACCAACGATTACTGTACCGTAATAGTCCAAACATGCCCCCACTTTTTTGGTCGCCTAACTGGGGATCAGGCTTCCAACCTCATTAGTTATTAATTTCTGGATGATGGTACATGTTTATTTTTGTCATTGTAATTTTTACCTATAGAGGCCACTCGCTTAGTCGTATCTTGCCACATCCACAGTAACACCTACTTTTTTGTGCATTCTGCTTTCTTTAATTCAAGTGTATACAGAATTTATTGTTTGCATTCAAATTAATGAGATGCAAAGCCAAATGTGGTTCAGGGTGACCATATAAATGAATAAATAAGCATGTCCATTAAAAGCCACAATCATTTTAATGACAAATGGAAGCTATGGCAATTTGAACTCATTCACTAGTGCTGGTGGTTTGTTACCTTGATGAGTAAGTGTGGGCGCTATGCATGTAATTGTAATTCCTTAAGCACAAGTATCCTTACAGCATATGAGTGCATAATAAAATAGCAGAAAATTTGGCCTAATGTGTGCTCTTTATCACATCATGTTAAGGGTAACTGATTTATTTAGTTTTAGGTTCTAGGTTTTAGGTTGACTCTGAAACCAGCAAGAACAAACCAACAGCATTCATTTTATTAAGCCTAAAATATGTGCAATATGTACAGTATATGTGTTATTAACAGCATGGATAATGTAACTGCACTGATGACAATGAGCGCAAATTCCAAGATAATTACTGTTACTTATCACAGTCAAAATGGCTCTTTCTGCCATCTGCTTTGCAGTTTTCATGGCAGGGATATTAACTTTTCATTGTATGAAATTCATTGCAAGGAGCTTTATTAATGGATACACTTGGCTTGCAGCTTTCTGTTAGGATGACAGCATCCAATATAAATGCATTATCCTCTGACACATGCAGCACAGCTCCCCACAATCACTGGAATCCAAAATACACAAATAAATCTAAATAACGATCGTCAAAATACCACAACCCGCCTCAATAAACATTGATTATTTTTATTTGGCATGAATATGACACCGATTATACCGCATGCTCACATGTCCAATTTTATGTGCCGCAATCAAATTGAAATATGATGTGCCATGTATACAATGAGATAGGATGAACGTAAAGAATAATACCAAATAAAATTGAAAGTTCAGTTTTCTCTATTATCTCCCTATTACCCAAATCATGTAATTTACATAGTAGGAACCTAAAGTCGCCTCTACATATTTTTTTTCCACAATTTATAGAACACTAACAAAAACCACATAGACCATCCATGGTATGCTTTATTCTAATGTCTCTACTATGGTTACACGGTTAAACATAAAATTTTCAATCAACCTTCTGCACACTACTATATACTCTTACATACTTTATTTCTGGCTAGCTGTATCACAGTGATCTTGCCATTCTCTACTTTACTTTTTACTTTAATTCAGAGTACTTACTTGCTCATACAGTGAGGGAAAAAAGTATTTGATCCCCTGCTGATTTTATACGTTTGCCAACTGACGATGAAATGATCAGTCTATAATTTTAATGGTAGGTTTGATTTAACAGTGAGAGACAGAAAAACAACAAAAATATCCAGAAAAACGTATTTCAAAAATGTTATAAATTGATTTGCATTTTAATGAGTGAAATAAGTATTTGATCCCTTTGCAAAACATGACTTACTGTAGTACTTGGTGGCAAAACCCTTGTTGGCAAGCACAAAGGTCAGATATTTCTTCCAGTTGGCCACCAGGTTTGCACACATCTCAAGGGGGATTTTGTCCCACTCCTCTTTGCAGATCCTCTCCAAGTCATTAAGGTTTCGAGGCTGATGTTTGGTTACTCGAACCTTCAGCTTCCTCCACATATTTTCTATGGGATTAAGGTCTGGAGACTGGCTAAGCCACTTCAGGACCTTAATGTGCTTCTTCCTGAGACACTTATTTGTTGCCTTGGCCATGTGTTTTGGGTTATTGTCATGCTGGAATACCCATCCACGACCCTTTTTCAATGCCCTGGCTGAGGGAAGGAGGTTCTCACCCAAGATTTTATGGTACATGGCCCCGTCCATTGTCCCTTTGATGCGGCGAAGTTGTCCTGTCTCCTTGGCAGAAAAACACCCCCAAAGCATAATGTTTCCACCTCCATGTTTGACAGTGGGAATGGTGTTCTTGTGGTCATAGGCAGCATGCCTCCTCCTCCTCCAAACACAGTGGATTGATCTGATGCCAAAGAGTTTGATTTTGGTCTCATCTGACCACAATACACCCAGTTCTTCTCTGAATCATTCAGGTGTCCATTAGGATGCTTCAGACGGGTCTGTACATGTGCTTTTTTGAGCAGGGGGACCTTGCGGGCGCTGCAGGATTTCAGTCCTTCACGGCGTAATGTGTTACCAATTTTTTTCTTGGTGACTATGGTCCCAGCTGCCTAGGACAGTACAGCCGGCCCCCCTTTTGAACTGATGGGGCCCGGGCCCAGTACAGGAGCGCTGGCTGTGATGCCTTATCAGCAGCCCTAATCGCACCAACTGTTGTCACCCTCTCACCAAGCTGCTTGGCGATGGTCGTGTAGCCCATTCCAGGCTTGTGTAGGTCTGCAATCTTGTCCTTGACATCCTTGGACAGCTCTTTGGTCTTAGCCACGTTGGAGAGATTGGAATCTGATTGATTGATTATGGACAGGTGTCTTTTATACAGGTAACAAACTGAGATTAGGAGCACTCCCTTTAAGAGAATGGTCCTAATCTCAGCTCATTACCTGTATAGAAGACACCTGGGACCCAGAAATCTTGCTGATTGATAGGGGATGAAATACTTATTTCACTCATTAAATGCAAATCGATTTATAACTTTTTTGAAATGCGTTTTTCTGGATATTTTTGTTGTTATTCTTTCTCTCACTGTTACAATAAACCTGCCATTAAAATTATAGACAAATCATTTGTCAATAGGCAAACATACAAAATCAGCAGTGGATCAAATACTTTTTTCCCTCACTGTAGCATACATTGAATGTATATACAGTATAGTGGCAGCATAAAGTATATTGATACTGCTGTAAACCAGTCACGTAACTGAAAACTGGGATGAGTGTACCAAGTGGGACTTTAAATGTACCAGAAAGAAGAAATCAAATATATAAATAAAAGTACATTTTATGGCTTATTTAAAAACCATATTATCATTAAAACACATCAGATTAGATTTAAAATGAATATAACCATCTAGCACTTCAAAATTGGCACCGATTTTGCAGGAGATGCATATATCATTATTATTATACAGGATTTATATAGAACCAACAGTTTGCGCAACACTTTACAACATAAAGGGAGACAATACAGCAACAATATAATTCAATACAAGAGGGTTACGCCGGGTACACACGGGCTGAATGTGGGGAAACAACAGGCGGTTAAAAAAAAAATAACAACCGACATTCGGCCCGTGCGTACGTCGGCCTCGGCCGGATTCCGTCGGATGTGCATGCTGGAAAACCAGGATCCAACCGACTCCCAATGAGCACTTTCAGCCAATGGCAGAGAGCACTGATCAGAGTGTTCTGGTGGGGGGCGTCCCCCTGTCAAAATACAACAGCTCAGCAGGACAGATCGCTGAACTAATCTTGCATGGTTAGTACAGCGGCTCCGATTGGAGCGGACAGATTTTTTTCGTTCTCCAAGGGGTTGGAACGAAAACAAAAAATGAATAGTGTGTACCCCTGCTCCTGCGAGCTTACAATCTAATAGGGAGGGGCTGGTGAAACAAAAGAGATGAGTTTTTAGGAATTGTCTAAAAGTGGACAGAGTAGGAGATATATATGCAGTGGTGGACCTATTCTTTATGTGCTAGCCAGGGGTAGGCAACCTCGGCCCTCCAGCTGTTTTGAAACTACAAGTCCCATGAGACATTGCAAGACCCTGACAATCACAGGCAGGACTCCTAGAGGCAGAAGCATGATGGGATTTGTAGTTTCACCAGAGCTGGAGGGCCGTGGTTGCCTACCCATGTGCTAGACGCTGTTGTTGGGCTAGCACTTATTGGGTAATACCTTTTTATCCACCTTCAATAATTTATGTGTTTTCTGGTATATTTTAGGACTGTATTTTCTTGGTCCACTGGACTGGACTGGACCGGTAGCAACATTCTCGCTATGGTATTAGCTCGCCTTAGGGGTATATAGGAGACTATTTCCACTTTGATCATCTGATGATACTGTTTTGCCAGACTGGGTATGATGAATAATAACTATATTATCACAAATCCTGAAGAATCGAATTTTAATTGCAAAACGCCTCGATTTGAAGTACTAGATGATGATTTGAGAAAGGGATGGTACACATAGAAGCTTTATGTGCTAACATGGTATGAACCCACCTTGTGCTATATGGACATCATATTGACATTGCTGGAGGACAGCTACAGATGAAATTACAAAGTCGAGGCAAACCAGGTATAAGCCACTTGATTATCTTTGCTCACTAACCTTCTGCTGCATGCGTGGAGAACCAATGACCTTGCACTATACGCAGTTTACACAGTTTATTTGTATACCTCCCAAAAAAAAAGCTTTCCTTAATTTTAAACTGTGCAACAGTCAGGTCAACTTACATTCGGGCAGCGAATGGTGCTTCCATGGTCTGGTCATATGTTTACTTTAACCCTTCCAGCAAGTTGCTGCATTTAACAAGGAAACTTCTGCTGTGTATTCTACTGAACCTTGTCATTTAAACCTAAAGAAAAAAATTCCCTCACTTGGCACCACCTTTCATAGAACACCATGGGTTTTTTTTTTCAATACAAGGCGTTGTCTGAATTGACAAGGTGAAAAATGTGATGTCACCACCCCTCCTCTCCACCTCAATCTCTCTCAACAATCAGAGAATTCTTTGTATAACCAGTCAGTGTGCAGAAGGGAAGATGCTTGCACAGAACCCCTGCAGAACCCAGAAAATCACCGCTATCACAGACCACTACAGTGATTTTCAGCTTTCCCAGCAGCTCATTAGGTATGAGATATGCACACGTACATTGTGCCGAGCTGGAACAATGTAAATTGTCATATAGCTTTACCAACAGGGTGAACTCATACAGTGGGTATAGAAAAGAATCACCCCCTTTAAAATGATCACATTTTGTTGCTTTGCAGCCTGAAATGAAGACAGTCAGAGTTTTTGTTTTATCCAGCTGTATTTACGAGTGCAACTTATAACATCACAGTGAAAGATGTAACACCAACATGTCAGAAAAAAAAAATAAAAAATTCAAAAACAGAATCACTGAGTTGGAAAAAGGATCACCCCCCTTATGTCAGTATTTTGTTGAACCACCTTTTGTTTTAATTACAGCCTTCGGTCTGTTGGGATATGCCTCTACTAACTTTGCACATCTTGACTTTGCAATATTTGCCCACTCTTCTTTGCAGAACTGCTCAAGTTCCATTAAATGTAATGGTGGTCGTTTGTGGACTGCAGTCTTTAAGTCATTCCAGAGATACTCAATGAGGTTTAAATCTGGGTTCTGACTAAGCAATGCAAGGACATTCACCTTTTTTTCCTTCAATTACTGTGTGGTCATTTTTGCTGTGTGCTTTGGGTCATCGTCATGTTAGAGGGTAAACCTTGTTCCCATTGACAACTTTCTGGCAGAGGGCAGCAGATTTTCCTCAAGAATTTGACGGTGTTTTTCCCCATCCATTTTTATGCATTTATGCATCCATTTTTACTTCTATCCTGACAAGTGCTCCAGTCCCTGCTGCAGAGAAACACCCCCATAACAGGATATTACCACCTCCATGCTTTACTGTAGGAATGGTGTTATTTGGATAGTGAGATGTAATGGATTTCCAGCAGACATATCGTTTGATGTTGAGGCCAAATAATTCAATTTTAGACTCATCTGGCCACCTTAAAAGCACCTTGAAAATGGTGAGACCACAAGGAAAAAGGTGTTCTGGTCAGATGAGACTAAATTTGAATTTTTTGGCCTCAGTGCCTGCAGTCCACAAACCATCACCATCACATTTAACAGAACTTGGGCAGTTCTGCAAAGAAGAGTGTGCAAATACAGTTGTGCTCATAAGTTTACATACCCTGGCAGAATTGATGACTTCTTGGCCATTTTTCAGAGCATATGAATTACACAAAAACTTTTTTCACTCATGGTTAGTGTTTTGCTGAAGCCATTTATTATCAATCAACTGTGTTTACTCTTTAAATCATAATGGCAACAGAAACTACCCAAATGACCCTGATCAAAAGTTTACATACCCCAGTTCTTAACATCAATGACAGCTTGAAGTCTTTTGTGGTATTTGTGAATGAGGCTCTTTATCTTCTCAGATGGTAAAGCTGCCCATTCCTCTTGGAAAAAAGCCTCCAGTTCCTGTAAATTCTTGGGCTGTCTTGCATGAACTGCACGTTTGAGATCTCCCCAGAGTGGCCCAATGATATTGAGGTCAGCAGACTGAGATGGCCACTCCAGAACCTTCATTATATTCTGCTGTAGCCAATGACAAGTCGACTTGGCCTTGTGTTTTGGATCATTGTCATGTTGGAATGTCCAAGTACGTCCCATGCACAGCTTCCTCGCTGATGAATGCAAATGTTCCTCCAGTATTTTTTTGAAAACATACTGCATTAATCTTGCCAACAATTTTGACCAGATTTCCTGTGCCTTTGTAGCTCACAAATCCCCAAAACATCAGCGACCCACCTCTGTGTTTCACAGTAAGAATGGTGTACCTTTCCTCATAGGCCTTGTTGACTCCTCTCCAAATGTAGCGTTTATATTTGTGGCTAAAAAAGCTCAATTTTGGTCTCATCACTCCAAATGACTGTGCCAGAAGGTTTGAGGCTTGTCTCTGTGCTGTTTGGCATTTTGTAAGCTGGATACTTAGTGGCATTTGCGTAGTAATGGCTTTCTTCTGGCAACTCGACCATGCAACCCATCTTTCGTCAAGTGCTTCCTTATTGTGCATCTTGAAACAGCCACACCACATGTTTTCAGAGAGTCCTGTATTTCACCTTAAGTTATTTGTGGGTTTTTCTTTGCATCCCGAACAATTTTCCTGGCAGTTGTGGCTGAAATTTTAGTTGGTCTACCTGACCGTGGTTTGGTTTCAACAGAACCCCTCGTTTTCCACTTCTTGATTAGAGTTTGAACACTGCTGATTGGCATTCTCAATTCCTTGGATATCTTTTTATACAGTTCAACTACCTTTTCCCGCAGATCCTTTGACAATTCTTTGGCTTTCCCCATGACTCAGAATCGTCAGTTCAGCACTGGATGAAAGATGCACGCATCTAACAGGAGTTCAGAAACTAATTGACCTTTTATACACACACACTAATTACAAGCAAACAGATCACAGGTGAGGATAGTTACTTTTAATAGCCATTCAAACCCCTTTGTGCCAACCTGTGTGCATGTTATCAGGCCAAAATCACCAGGGTATGTAAACTTTTGATCAAGGTCATTTGGGCAGTTTCTGTTGTCATTATGATTTAAAAAGAGAAAACACAGTTGATTAATAACAAATGGCTTCAGCTAAATGCTAACCATGAGTGAAAGAAAAGTTTTTGTGTTATCATTCATATTCTCTGAAAAATGGCCAAGAAATCAGAAATTCTGCCAGGGTAAACTTTTTTTTTTTTATAACATAAAAAACAAACAAAATTCAGTTACATGCATCCCGCAAAAAATATCTTTAGCATAGATCTATTCTATTTCCAACAGATATAAAGTCTTAAAATTTCACATTCTTTGTATTTTATATATTACATGTGTATGCGTTGTGCTTTCACCTCCTTCCTATATTAAACTATTATAAAAATAAAAAATAAAAAAAAAACTCCTCCCTATAAAATTATCCTGCCTTCTCCCCCTCCACAAGTGCACAGCCATATTCCCTAGTACTAACAAAAAGAGACCATTGTATCCATTTGTTGTTGAATTTCTCCTGTTTACCTAGTAAGGTTGCGGTGGCTTTTTCCATAGCATATGTCGGCTATTTTTTTAAGCCACAGCGAGATTGAGAGGGGTGATTCCTGCTTCCAAAGAGCTGGAATGCAGGCCTTAGCTGCATTAAGAAAATGAGGGATCATTGAGTTTCTATACCTGCGCTTTGGGAGATCTGAAAGGTGAAGAAGATATCCCGCTGGATCAGATCCCAAATCGTACTCAGTTAATCGTCTTATGATGCCTCGTACTAGACCAGAAAACCTCTATTTTTCAACAAGACCAGAAAATATGCAGCATATTGCCCTCCGTTTCTCACAGCACCAGCAAACATTCGTCTTTTTCCGAATAGATTTTTTGCAACAATGATGGAACTTTATACCACCGTGTAAGGATTTTATAATACAACTCTTGATATTTACTAGCTGTTGAGGAGTAGTGGGCAAAGTGCAGAACATAGTTCCGTTGCTCTTTTGAGATTGTGGTTTCCAAGTCTCTTTCCCATTTTAAAAGAAAACTAGGAACATAGCCTGCCGGTGGATCTGTTAGTAATTTGTATACCTCGGATACCCCATGAGCAGAAGGTGTTTCTATCAGACATAGGTTTTTCATTTGTGTATTTATACGATCTGATCTCTCCCCACAAAGGAGAGAACTCAAAAAGTGTGTAAGCTGTTGCATCCGCCACTGATCCAATGGCAGGTTAGACAACTGTATTTCTGCCCTGGTCTTCAGCCTTGATTCTTCAAGGAAATCACCTAGGCGAAATTTACCTGGTCTTAAAGTTTGTTTAAAATGTCTATCTGTATTACCTGGGGAGGGGGAATGCCGGATTTCCCAAAACTGGGTAAAGCCGTGTGATTTCCCCAACGGTCTTTGAGAAAAGATGGCTTTGTTTAATTACCCTCAGGCTTGCCCTATGAGGGGGTGAGATTTCAAAGTTCTCAGTACCCTTGGAGGCAGCCATGGCACACATTGGAGTGGGATCTCAGTACAAGATTGTTCCAGTGCTACCCAGGCTTTATTTCCCCCCATCTCTGCACCAAGCTAATACCCTAGCGAGGTGCACTGCCTTATGGTATCTGATTGGGTCTGGGAAGGCCATACCTCCCTGAGTTTTTGGCATGGCCAGATAGTGATAGGACAGACGTGGATGCTTTTTTTGCCCAGATAAATCTAATAAAAGCACTACGTAGTGATTTCAAGAAAGATTCTGGAATGATTATTGGTAAAGTCTGAAAGAGATACAATAGTCTAGGTAGTATGTTCATTTTAAGAATAGCATTCCTACCCATCCAAGTGCAAGGTGCTTTATTCTATCTTTCCAGATCGGAGGAAAGTTCCCGCAGTAACGGTGTTCAATTAACTTGAAAAACTATCAATCGAGGAGGTCAATTTGACTCCAAGGTATGTCAGGTATGAAAATGCCCATGAGACGGAAAATGACGCTTGAGGAGCTTGAACTGGTGCAGGTGCAAACAAAATGTTGAGTAATTCCGATTTTTGAATATTAATTTTGAAATTCGAAAGAGAAGTATACTATTTAAACTCACTTAATAGGTTTGGCAATGTGGTTTCAGGTGACGTAATAAAGGGTATGTAAACTTATGAGCACAACTTTATTGCAAAGTCTAGATGTGTTTTTTTTTTTAATGTTGGTGTTATATCTTTCACTTGGATGATATAGGTTGCACTAGTAAATACAGCTGGATAAAACAAAAACTGTGCCCGTCTTCATTTCAGGCTGCAAAGCAACAAAATGGGGGGGGGGGGGGGGGGGGATATTTTCTATACCCACTGTATGCATACCACTGAACATATCCCTTCATAATTAGGATTTGTATGTATTTATCACCAGTAGGTGTTTTATTATTTAAACAAAAAACACCAAAAATTTAGAAAAATGT